>NW_026652293.1:30727112-30837363 GCF_009828535.3 Hylobates moloch | reverse complement strand
AATAATATAATAATTATTATTATATTTCTAATAATATAATAATTATTATTATATTTCTAATAATATAATAATTATTATTATATTTCTAATAATATAATAATTATTATTATATTTCTAATAATATAATAATAATTTTTTTTTGAGACAGAGTCTTGCTCTGTCGCCTGAGCTGGAGTGCAGTGGCACGATCTCAGCTCACTGCAACCTTTGCCTCTCAGGTTCAAGTGTTTCTCCTGCCTCAGCCTCTTGAGTAGCTGGGATTACAGGTGAATGCCACCACGTCCGGTGAAAATTATTTTCAACCTGGAATTCTATGTCACCCAACCCAAGAGTGAGCAGAGAATGAAGATTTTCAGTCAGAAAACTCTCAAAAAAATTATCTCCCATGTACCCGTAGAAAGCTACACTAGAAAATATATAAGTCCATAAAACAAGAAAGGATGAAGTGGAAGACAGAACTCAAGAGATAAGAGGAAGCTGGAAGGAGTTCTCAGGAAGTAGGCAAAGGAAGGGTAGGACAACAGCAGGCTATGAGAGCAGCCAACCCTGAATAAGACATCAAAGAGCTCCAGGAAAGATGTCTCAGAGGCAAAAAAAAAAAAAAAAAAAATCTGATAGACTTGACAATGTGGAAATGTTATTGAGCCATGTTTCACAGAGCTGTAGGAGTACATGGGAGGGCTTAGTCAGGTGCTCATAGAAAACTAAACAAATAAAAATTAGAGGCAATTACTAACTCCAGGAAAAAAGAAAAACAATATGCAAGAATGTACAGGTAATTAAGATATATTACTTGGCTTAATAGTAAACAATATTTATACAATCACAATAACAAAAGCTTTGTTAACCAGAAATTGGAGGACTAGGGAGCTAGCAGAAAAGAGGAAAATATACGTGATTTTAATATCTTCATTACCATAATAGGAAATCTATAACTAATGTCTGAAATTAATGACTCAAGAGACAGCCGCATACTCTGTGAGTTAGAAATATAGGGGAAGTACCATATGAATACCTTAAAGTTGAAAGTGGTTTTCACTGGGGAAAGGGATGTGGGGCGGAGGGGAGGTGAATAAGAGATAGTTAATTTTATTATTTTTTTCTACATATACAACTTAAAACCACTTGCCCAGCAATACTTTTATTTCAAATAAAACTATATTAAATAAATTTTAAAAACAAACACTACTGGTCATGTATGTAATACAGACACATAAACAAATCAGTGAAGGAAAAAGTTCCAGGTGCTACCTGTGCACAGGTAAGGTATGGGCATGAAAGAGAGAGTAGCCAATTCCATCTTGGAAGGGCCAAGTACCTCCTGACTCCTACTTTCCCTTCTTATGCAGAAACACCTCTGCCTATGTGCATCTACAGATTTGGCTCTCTTGAGAAAACCTGAGGATCAAGGTAGAAACTCACCAAACACGGATGGAGAGGCGGTGAAGTCTACTGGCCAGGAACTAACAGCAGAGTGCCAGACCACCTGGGTTTGAATCCTGGCTCTGCCACCGACTAACTGTGTGATTTTGGACAAGTTATATACCTTACGTGCCCTCCTCACATGTTCCTACCTCATAAGGTTATTTCAAGGATTAGATGAGTTAATGTGCCAAGGGCCCAGAACAATTCTTTGTACATGTAAACATCATGTTCTCTCAGCAGACATGAGATGAACCTGCTGAGTGCAGTCACTGGATAAGCACTGGAGGGCACAAACAACCCTAAGCATGCCCCTGTCCTCCAGGAGATTAAGGAGGGGTGGGGAGTGGTGCAGAAGATACAACTGTAAATAGCATATTATCAGCAATATCATCTAGGTGGCTAGATGTAGAATGAGGGGGACCAGTTTCTTAGAGAGGTGGCTGTTAAAATTTGCTCCATGAGAGGGTCTGGGAGACACCTTTTGGATTTTGGCCCCAGTACCCCTCTGTAGAAAGTTTCCCTTCCCCTCTTGCATCCAGGTGGTTGCAGCAGAAATGCTGTGCTCTGATAATGTGATCTTGCCTCCTTGACCAGAGTGAGCATGTTTAAATTAACCTGGGCCAATCCGTCTCTTACCTGGGAATTTTGGACCCCAGGCTGAAGGATAGATTGATTTCCCTCTCAGTGTCTTTTTTTTTTTTTGAGACAGAGTCTGGCTCTTGTCCCCCAGGCTGGAGTGCAATGGTGCGATCTTGGCTCATGCAACCTCCACCTCCCGGGTTCAAGTGATTCTCCTGCCTCAGCCTCCCAAGTAGCTGGGACTACAGGCACCCGCCACCACGCCCAGCTAATTTTTTTGTGTTTTTAGTAGAGATGGGGTTTCATCATGTTGGCCAGGCTGGTCTCGAACTCCTAACCTCGTGATCTGCCCTGCCTTGGCCTCCCAAAGTGCTGGTATTACAGGCATGAGCCACCGTGCCCGGCTGTGTCTTTGTGTTAAGACTGATGATGTAAATGTGGGAACTATTGACCATTTTTTGCCATGTGAACTGGTAAACAGAGAACAGTCTGCAAGAAAAGAGAAAGGTAGTGCACAGAGAGAAACTGAAAAGAGGAGGAAAGTTAGGCCCTCTGCGTTCCTTAGGGTTCTGCTCACTGTTTTTGCTCACAGATTCCATGGGGTGTTCCAGTATTCTCACCAAAACTCCCTTTTATTCATGCTGGTTTGAGTTGAATTTCTGTTGCAAACCAAAATTCTCTAATAATAGAAGGGGACTCCCCCACTTCTCCCTCCTGTATAGGCAGCAGAAAAAGAAATCTGACTATATTCCCTGGTCTGGCAAGATGTTTGATAAGTCTAAACCTGGAAAAAACCCCAAAGAGTCCCTAGGGTTGCATCAAAATATAACCTGGCTCTGGGCCCAGGACAGAGCAGCTCTGGCTTCCTAGCGAAGGGTTAGGACTGTGGGAAGGGATGAAAGGAAGGACCGGAAAGGCTGAGGTTCTGGACTGGAGGGGGAGGTGAGAGCATCTGCAGCTGAGGTGCATTCAAGCTTGAAGTGCAGGGGCTGCGGTGGGAGGTCAGGAGGGTGGTATGGGGAGAGGACCAATAGCCATGGCAACAGGAGGGTCTTCCTTTGCCACTGAGGCAAAGGTGAACTCGGGGGGAGGTAGCCAAGCAACGTATAGGGAGAGGCCAAGTGGTGGTCTTTGCCATCCATTGATTGTGTCCTTTCCTGCCCATTGTATGCTGGGCAGCAACATTTTAGGCATGGGAATGAAAGATTCGATTTTCAGGGACCCAGCTATAGAGGTGAGTCATGGAGCTATGGGGTATTCCCATTGTGCTCCCTTAGGTACAGGTGGCTGAGGAGTCCTTGGTCAGCAGGTGAAAGCATCGTTCAAAGCTACAATTGAGGCAAATACCAGTGATTACAGCTGATTAAGGAACCTAAGAAGACTTCATGGAGGACGTGGACCTTGAAGGATGGATAGGATTTAGACATTTAAAGGCCAAGCTTTACAGGGTACTGTGGCTAGATATTATTCCTTTTTGTAGCTCTACCTCTCACAGTTCTAACACAGCAGATGCTCAAAAATGTTTGCTTAACTGAATTGGATTCCAGGTATAGGAAACAGTATAAGTAAAGTCAAGGGATGAGAAAGGGATGGGGTGTATGTGTTGAGGCCTCAAGGAGAAATCCTGTTTGTTGGTTACAGCAGGCACAAAAGGAGTCAGTCAACAGAAGATATGCTGAAAAAGAAAGCTGAGGCCAGAGCTGAAACTTGGAGATGGCTGATGAGTCCTCCAGCTCCCTGAGGACAGGGAGAGGTCAGGACATTTATCCTGGCCTGCCTAGGGATGAGCTCAGGGCCTATTGCAGGATAGGTGCACAAAAACTATTTAAATGAATGAAAGAATATAAAAAGTTACCCATTAGCAAAAAGTTCACCACTGTGTTCCTTCAAATCCAATGTCCCCTGGTCCATTTAATTTAAGATTCGGTGCACATAAATTAGCTTGCACAAAATTTTTAGAATGAAAACCATGGATGTAATAAACGCTTTGGCACATGAATCTGGGTCTGAATCCCACTTAACCTTTCAGGGCAACACTTCTTTTTGATTCCTGTGTTTTCATAAGAAGGGGTTGCCCTAAAGTTATAATTGTGGCCTGTCTCCCCAACTTTCCCCCTAAATCTAGTAAGCCCTACCCATAGAAGTAGCAACTCATTGCTTGGTGAATTTAGAAAAAGGAACCAGACACACCCACTTCTCTTCAGGAGTGGCCTGTCCCCAGGAGACCCGCAATTCCTACTCTATGGAAAGTTTAGTGGAGCCTGAGAGGAAGTCTGCAATTTGAGAATTAAGTTCAATTCAGGAGAATCTATTAGCAGACCCATTTGGCAGCATGTGGCTCTTAGCCAAGCCCTCAAAACCAGCTTTTTCTGTAATAAAGCTGACGTTTCATCATCAGGTGTCTGACTCCTGTGTCAAAGGGTTCTGAACTCAGGAAGTGAGTGAAAAGCAGAGGAGTTAGTTATTGGCTCCCTCAAACCCCAGCTATTACTGGCGTGAGAATTTCCTTACCAGGAAAATGGAAATGATGATAATATCCGTCATGCAGAGTTTAGTGAAGATCAAAAAAGATAATATGTTTGATGTTCAGTAAATGTTTGTTCTCTTTATTTCCCTGTTTGAAACCCTCTCTTTTAAGCATTTTGCCCATGAAGGCAGGGGGATATTGTACCCCTCTGCATATATCCCCTCTGTATGTCTAGCATGTACTTGGATGTTCTGTAAATGTTAAAAAGGTGGAAATGATTATTGCAGGAAGGCCCAGCAAGTGAGTCATTTATGCCCATATTTTTTAAAATAGCTTTAGTGAGGGTAATCAACATACAGTAAACATGGTTGAAGTGGACAACTTGACAAGTTTTGACATAGGCAAACATCTAGTGAAATCATCACAATCAGAAGAGTGGGCACATCCACTATCCCGAAAGTCTCTCATGCCTCTGTGTAATCCCTGCTGCCCTCCTCCCCACCCTCCTAGCCCCAGGCAACCACTGATCTGCTTTCTGTCACTATGGATTAGTTTGCACTTTTTAGAGTTGTATATAAATGGAATCATATAGTATATTCTCTCTCTCTTTTTTTTTTGTCTGTCTGCCCATATTTTTGAAGAGCAATAAGCACTCATCACTGAATGCTGAAATACTGATCTTGAAGCCCAGAGTCCAGGACTGTGGTTCTGGTTAGACAGCAACATGTTGTTTGACCTTGGACCGGTCATATAACCTTTGTGTGCCTCAGTTCCCCTTATCTGCACTATGGTAGGGAATAGTTGTGTCTGCCCTACCCCCTAGATTTATTTAAGGTGGAAATACTGCATAAGGTATTATACTAAAAAATGGATAATGCACAAGCCATAAAATATTTATGTGTCAGTAGCTAGATGATATTTGGCAATATTAATGTGTGTGTGCCTGTCTGTGTCTGTGTGTTTTTTCTACCTAAAATTTCCTATTTCCCTTCATTCAAGCAGATAGCTGACTGTGCACCTTATTTTGTCAGGCAAGTATTGTACAGAGTAGAAAAACAAAAGTAGCGTGCAGATCTTGCTGGCTTTGGATTTCCCAGACCTAAAGCCTTTAGAAGGGTTCAGGTTTACAGAAAAGGAAAAGGAGAAGGAATTTGTGGGTTTATACAGATGGTATCTTAGGGAAGTGGAGGGAAGGGTAAAGTGAACACTTCTCAGCAGGTTCTGAAACAGTCCTGCTTCCATCAGCTGCCCACCTTCCTGCTGATTTCTCTAGTACCTGAGCCTTTCAGGGTCTCTTGAGGCGAAGAACTTGCCCCTTGTCAGTTAACCCCCACCCCACCCTTCCCTGCTCACCCTCTGGGCTCAGGTTTGGCTTCCATCCTCTCTGGTGAGTCATTTGTCATTCCTGCCTCTGCTGTCTGTCTTCATGTGGGTTACAGATGTTATTCTAGTTTCACTGGGCTAAAGTTTATTTTGCCGTTTCTTATTCTAATTGTTTGCCCATTGTTTTTAAGAAAGAAGGGTACAGAAAGGACTCAACTCTGCCTTCTTGAAATAGGAAACTAGTGATTTATTTGCTTAATTATGCTTTAAAATTAGGCTTTATTTTTTAGAGCAGTTTTAGGTTCACAGCAAAATTGAGGAGAAGGTACAGAGATTCCCACAGATTCCTAGCCTCTATACATGCACAGCATCCCTCGTTATCAGTATCCCCCAGCAGAGGGGTACATTTGTTACAACGGAGGAAGCTGCATTGGCACATCGTTATCACCCAGAGTCCACAGTTTATGTTAGAGTTCACTCTTGGTGCCCTGCATTCTACAAGTTTGGACAATATATAATGACATGCATCCACATCACAGTATCACACAGAGTCATCTCTCTGCCCTAAAAATCCTCTGTGCTCTGCCTATTCTGCTTTCCAAAGCCTCTGGCAATCACTGATCTTTTTACCATCTACAGTTTTATTTTCCTGAATGTCATTGCCTAACATTTCATATTGAGATGTAATTTACAGAAAGCAAAATGCTGGGATCTTAACAGTTTTAATTCAAGAAGTTCTGACAAATGCATTCATTCATGTAACCCACCTCAATATTGATACATGGAACATTCCCATCACCCCAGATAGTTCCCTTGTACCCTCTTCCAATTTCCCACTGCCACCCTGTCCCCAACCAGGCATCTACTTTCCTGATTTTTTTAAAACACAGATTAGTTTGCCTGTTCTAGACTTTGATACAGAATGTAGTCTTTCTGCATCTGGCTGCTTGCACGCTGCACGTTTTTGAGATTCATCTGAGTTGGTGCATTTATCAGTAGTGTGTCTTTTTCCATTGCTGAGTAGAATTCCACAGTATGACTACACCACAATTTCTTATTCATTGTCTTGCTTGTTTGGGTTGTTTCAAGTTTTTGCCTATTGTGAATAAAGCTGTGATGAATATTTGCAGATATGTCTTTTTGTAGACATACATTTTTAGACCTGTGAGTGGAGTAGCTGGGCCATATGGAAGGTATATATTTAGCTTTATAAGAAACTATCAAGCTGCCTTCTAAAGTGCTTTGTACCATTTTACATTTACACCAGCACTATATAAGAATTGCAGTCATGCTACAGCCTTACCAACCCCTTTTTGTTATCTGGATTTTCATTTTACACATTCTAGTGGATACATAGTGGAACTTCACTGTGGGTTTTGGCATTATTTTTCCTAATGGTCCCTAGTCCCTGGAAGACCCTCTTACAGCTCTGAGCAGGAGCCTCTTAGTACTCTTTTTGGTTGTCATTTATATTTCACATGTGCAGCTCTTTATGGGCAGGAGAGAGCCATTATGGTAATACACTAATAGTAATGTGCGTTTCATGTTTACAGAGGGCAGTAACTGCAGCTCACTGGGAGATTGCTCCCTAGCAAAGAGAAATATTAATATGTCATTTGCGAACTTAGAAAAGAGGCCTCCAGGGCAGTAAGTGAAGAATTACATAACCATTGACATCTATGGAAATCTAGCTGTCTCCTCATGGCTTTAGTACTGTAGATAAAAATAATTTGGAGGCAGAGAAGGGATATGAAAAACTCTATAACTAAAATAGGAAAATGTACTTGGAGATCCATGGAACAGAGAAGGGCACAGGCTGTTTCCAATTCTGGCACCACTGTTTACAAAGCAAACTGTTGGCAAATTATCTGATTTGCATTCTCCTAACAAGTGATGGTGTTCACCAGGTTTTGATTTGGTTTATTGGCATTCATGTATATTATTTTGTGAAGTGTCTGTTTAAGTCTCTTGATTAATTTGAAAATTGTATTTTGTTTGTTTCATATTGAGTTGTAGGAATTCTTTACATATTCTTGACATACGTCTATTGTCAGATATATGTATTGCAAATATCTTCTCCCAATCTCACTTCGCTATTTATTTTAACAGTATTATATGATAAGTGGAATTTTTCACTTTTGATGTAGTATAATTTATCAGTTTTTGTTTGTTTGTTTTTGTTTTTGATGGAGTTCGCTCTGTCACCTAGGTTGGAGTACAGTGGCATGATCTTGGCTCATTGCAACTTCTGCCTCCCGGGTTCAAGCAATTCTCCTGCCTCAGCCTCCCGAGTAGCTGGGATTACAGGAGCTCACCACCACACCCGGCTAGTTTTTGTATTTTTAATAGAGACAGGGTTTCACCATGTTGGCCAGGCTAGTCTTGAACTCCTGACCTCAGGTGATCCACCTGCCTCAGCCTCCCAAAGTGCTGGGATTACAGGCGTGAGCCACTGTACCCAACCAATTTATCAGTTTTTTTCCTTTTATGCTTAGAGCTTTTTATGTCCTAAGAAATTTTTGTCTGTCCTCAAGCCATTACAATATTCTCCTGTTTTCTTCTAGAAGCCTTATGGAAATTGTGGCTGCTTGAACTGGCCTCTGAGAAACCCTTGAAGGGCCTCTGGGGGCAATGGTGAAGTCCAGCCAACAGCACCCTGGCCTCCCTCCTCCTCCCCTACCTTCTCTGCCTCTCCTTTCTTCTACCTCCACCTTAATCAAAGCAGCTCCCTTTTCATTTTAGGTACTGGAGTTTTAACTAAAGTTTTCTTTAACAAAAGGATTTCCACATTTTTAAAAATCTCTCCACTCAGCTGTAAATTCCTTGAAGATAGGAATCATGTATATATTATTCTCCTTTATATCTTTAGCTATATACAGTGCCTGCGCACATTGTGAACACTCAATAGAAACTTTTAATTGAAATAAATCAACCCAAATGTGGACTGGAAAAATGGGCTCTGTTCAGTTTAGCCAAATCTTACATAAGATACATTCCTGAGTGTCCAATCTGGGTCGGGCTCCAGTGAATGGAGAAAGGCTCCCATTGGGAGTGAGATCAGAGGCCTTCTCCTGCAGCTGGCTCCATAGGAAGCAGTAATAAAAGCATCGCCTTGCTCTTATGTAACCTTTTACTATTTATAAAACACTTTCATATACCTTAACTCAAAAAAGAGCTCCCAAATATCTTCCCTACTCACAAAGACACAAAAACAAGCAAATATCCCAGAGTTTCAAATATATGGGAGGGTAGGGGAGAGAAGGCAAGCTGCATTTTCAACTAAGACAAAACTCAGCTCCTCTTGCATGGTGAGCAGGGCACCCAAAGGGCCTTGTGATTAAACTCTTCCTTCTCTCCAAATTCTGACTGATGCTCAAAATCTCACCAACTGTTATCCCCAGCTTGGTGTAACTGAGGCTTTTGTCTCAGCTAAATGCAAATGTGGCTGTTGTGATGGGCACACATTAGTCACCCCCCATTTACCACATAGTATGGCAGGATTGGCTCTGTGGAAAGGTCAGTAATGAATGGGAGGGATATTTCTAACTGAGCTGGGGACCTCCAGAGTCACCTTCCCCCCTGAAGTCTCATAACTGTGCCCTGGTCAAAATCCGCAGACACCACCCCCGCCTCTGAGTTAGACAGGCAGGGGTGACCTAAGATACAGGATGCCCTCACTTCCTGTCTGTGGCAGCGGGCAACGCCCACCACCATCAGTCACCTCCACCCCTACTCCTGGTGTCTGCACCCACATTTTCACTGTTTATCTCTGGGTAACCCCATCTGACCTAAGAAACTGTGGCAAGTCTTTTTCTTACCTAGAAAATGAATATTTGGAGACATTCAATGGTTAGATACTGTGAAGATTTTCTTTTTTTAAGTATATAAAAAGCTTAGCACCCTGGCCAGCACATAATGGGTGTTCAGTATATCTCTGTTTTGAAAATAAACGGCAGAATTCACTCCAGGCTTCCTGTCTGTCTCACAGACTGAATCATGCTGCTGGACTGGGCTAAGTCACGTTTTTGGTAAAAAGAGGTAACTTTCTCCAGCCAAGCCTCTCTCCCCTCTGAACACGAAGAGCATGGCCATGTGTCCTTTCCACCTCTAAGTGAGCCTCACAAAGGACTGGAAGCTACCTAGGCTCAAGAGTTGTGTCTTCTTCTTTCATCCACTGATGGAATGCAGGGCACACAGGAAAACAAGAGTGTACTGGGGGCACCGAATAGTCTCAAAGCCTTCTCATATATCCTGTTCCCACAACTCTGTAACATAGGACAGAGAGGATTTATTTACTCTGAGGTGAAGCAGGAGGGTAGAGGAAGGGAGGGAAGAGATGGAAGGAAGTTAGTGGGCAATTTAGGATTCATCCCTAAAGGATCAAAGCACTAAGAATCCTGAATTATTGGAAGCATGATAAGGTCCCTGCTTGGCTAGGAGAATAGAGAGATCAACTTTATTTTTGAACACCTACTGGATGACAGCTAGTGCATTGGTAGGTCATGATGTACATTATCTCATTTAATACGATCTTGCAATCCCATCAATCATATTTGTTAATAGACTTCAGTGCACAAAATTGAATTAATCTTTATAATCCTTGATTCATTTCGTGCTATAATTATTGGTGCATGCTTGGGTCTTAAATATTTATTTGTTCTCTCTTTCAATCATTTATTTTATTGATTTGGTGAATAGCCTTGAACCTATACCCAACCCAGGAATTACACTGATGGCAATTTACATCTATTCATCTGCTTGTTCCCCTCCCTTCCCTTACCCAAGCCAACACCATCCCCAATCATTTCCTTGCTCTCTCTTAGATTTTTTCCATGTATATGGAAACCTTAAAATATATTGCTTATTTTGATTATCTTTAAATTGTAATAAAATAACTTGCCTTTTTCTAATATTATTTTGCTAAGATTCATCTATATGGTTACTATAGTGTCCCTAGAGTTCATTCATTTTCACAGCTTTATGACATTCCACTGTGCACATGTACCACAGTTTGTCCTTCTCATTCTTCTATGAGAGCCCTTTGTATGGTCTCCAGTCTTTTGCTATTGCTAACAACGCTGCTAAAAGCATTCTTGTACATGTTTTCTGGTGTTCACATAAAAAATGTTTCTGAGACTTACATATTTAGGAGTGGAGTTGCTGGGTCCATTTTACAGATGAGGAAACTGAGGCTGAGAGAAGTTAATGAGACTGTTCAAAATCACACAGCTAGTAAATAACCAGAATCAGGATTTGAATCCAGGACTGCTCTAAAGAACAGAAGTTGAGGAAAAAGTTGGAGATGGGGGATGTAGGGGGAAATCAGAGCGATGAGGAAACTACACAAGCTTGAGACAAGAATTTCTATTTACTAGGGGGGAAATGAGAGAAGAGAGACAGACCTTTTCATATTGTTTTATATTGTTTTATACGCAGAAAAAAAAAGAAAAGCGAAACTAAAGGCAGGTAGCCTGAAGCCTAGGAACCAGACCCGAAACCAGGCCTGGGCCTGCCTGACCTAAGCCTGGTAGTTAAAGATCGACCCCTAACCTAACCGGTTATGTTATCTATAGATTCCAGATATTGTATAGAAAAGACATTGTGAAACTTCCCGGTCTGTTCTGTTTCACTCTGACCACCGGTGCATGCAACCCCTGTCACGTACCCTCTGCTTGCTCAATCGATCATGACCCTGTCACGTGGACCCCCTTAGAGTTGTGAGCCCTTAAAAGGGACAGGAATTGCTCACTCGGGGAGCTCAGCTCTTGAGACAGGAGTCTTGCCCGATGCTCCCGGCCGAATAAACCACTTCCTTCTTTAACTCAGTGTCTGAGAAGTTTTGTCTGCGGCTCCTCCTACTACACCTTCCCTTACCCAAGCCAACCCCATCCCCAGTCATTTCCTTGCTCTCTTTTAGATTTATTCCATGTATATGGAAACCTTAAAATAGATTGCTTATTTTGATTATCTTTAAATTGTAATAAAATAACTTGCCTTTTTCCAATGTTATTTTGCTAAGATTCATCTATATGGTTACTATAGTGTCCCTAGAGTTCATTCATTTTCACAGCTTTATGACATTCCACTGTGCACATGTACCACAGTTTGTCCTTCTCATTCTTCTATGAGAGCCCTTTGTATGGTCTCCAGTCTTTTGCTATTGCTAACAGTGCTGCTAAGAGCATTCTTGTACATGTTTTCTGGTGTTCACATAAAAAATGTTTCTGCATTTTACAGATGAGGAAACTGAGGCTGAGAGAAGTTAATGAGACTGAGACTGTTCAAAATCACACAGCTAGTAAATAACCAGAATCAGGATTTGAATCCAGGACTGCTCTAAAGAACAGAAGTTGAGGAAAAAATTGGAGATGGGGGATGTAGGGGGAAATCAGAGCGATGAGGAAACTATACAAGCTTGAGACAAGAATTTCTATTTACTGAAGGTTCTGGGCACTTGTATTCCTGTTTTCGTGTGCCTCGGCCTATGCTGGGAAGCCCCAGAAGTTAGGAAACTTCTGGCCCTGGTTCTGAACAAGAATCCTTTAATCTCCAGGACTGAGGGCTTTGTTATGGAAGGGGCAAATCTTTCCGGGCTTCAGGACAAGCCTGTTCCCAAGACACTTACTCTCTCGCATCAAATAAGGTATTCCCAGGCTCTGCCCCAGTCGGGCCCCACCCTCCCCCACAGTACACTGACACAAAGCCTGAGGCTCCCTTGTTGGAGACTTCTGGCCCTCTGGCCTGGGCTGCCCCCAACCCCAACCCATACATCCAGTAACCAGGGTGAGGCCACCTACAGAGCCATTTAATTATCCCTGAGTGCAAGGCCATGCCGCAGGCGCATGAAACAGGAAGGAAAAACAAGACCTGCAGCTGCACTATGATGTCAGCGATGGGGCAGATGGGCATTCAAATAAAAATTAAAATTACCAGGCAAATATGCCCTTGGCACACCAGCTGTTCACTGCCCTCAGGCTTACAGGGTTCACCGATCTGTGTC
Organism: Hylobates moloch; assembly: GCF_009828535.3. Classification (NCBI taxonomy): domain Eukaryota; kingdom Metazoa; phylum Chordata; class Mammalia; order Primates; family Hylobatidae; genus Hylobates; species Hylobates moloch. The sequence goes on along the minus strand of NW_026652293.1, from coordinate 30,824,569 downwards.
TATTTATGTCGTGGTAGGGCCTATAAAACTCCTCTTCGGAGTCCCTTCAGGCTCAGGGACAGGAGTGTCACTCTTTCCCAAGACTACAGATCTTCCTTCAGCCTGGCCTTCTTCTGGTGGAATTTGCTAAAGATTTTAAGGGAGATAAGGGGAGAATGTGGATCCTAGCTGGAAAAATGACCTAAAAAGCCCTACATATAGAGGGTCAGGATATCATCTTTGCACAGAAGGACAGCCCCATGTTACCTTGATGCATCGCACAGCATGTAGATGTTAATCATGTATCCCATAAGTGTCCCGGCCAGGAGGTATCAGATTTGAGTCTTGCCCTCTGAGAGTTTATAGTCTGGGTAAAAAAGGAGAGAATGAACATTAGAGAGGCAGTGTGGCAACTGTTGGCTCTGATCGGGCCCGCAGGGTAGGCTGCATGTGTCCTTGTGGAGGAGAAAGGAGAGTAGGCTGAAGCCCCAGAATTCCTCCAAAGTGGCCTGGCTTTACTAACCTCTGCCCAGCCTCCTGCTAGCTAGTCCAGCTCTGCAACAGATGCTGCTTCTGGTGCAAGGAAGTGGGAGCAGGTCTAGATATTACTGAGACAAAAAGGTCAGCAGGCAAGGACAGCTAAGGGGTTCCTATGCATGGAACCTCAGCATGCTGAGGGCTCCCTGTGTATGGGATCTTAGGTGCGGTGGGCACCCAGGCCACCTTGGAAAACTAATGGCCCAGGCTAGCAAAAACACACCATGCTCACTCACCACTGTACCTCTAGCCCTGTATTCTAGGGATCCGGCTCCTACACTCCTGCTCAGAAAAGGGCTTAGCCTGGGCTTGTGAGCAGGTGGCCAGCAGCTGCTCCCTTGACAGAGCAAGTTTGTCTCCATGGCTGCAGAGCAGGCCCAGATGCTGCCCCTCTGCATGAGGATGTGTCCTCTTAGCTGAAACAAGTCTCTCCACAGAGTCACCTGCAAAGGACCATTAGCCAGCGGGATGAGTGAGGGTCCCATAGCTCCCTTTTCTTCTGCAAGTCACTTTATCACAGCAACCGCAGCCCCTGAGTCTGGAATGCAAGCCTACTTTCCCTCTGGTCTTGGATCAGTCCTCACTGGGCCTGCCCCATTTCAACCAGGCCATGGCCAAAATGAAAGCCAAGACTATTTATGAGCACTTGCTCTATATTCATCCCCCAGAAGCCAACTCTCCTTCTCCCCATGTTGCAGGGAGACGAGAGAGGAAGATTGCCCTGACCCAGCATGCCACTGTCTCCTAGGCTGCTGTGATTTGCATGTGATTATGATACACACAGTCCCACAACCCCTTCCCAGCTCCTCACCCCCTCCTCACTATTTCCTGGGAGATGCTGCCGATCTAGGCTCTGAGGGGTTGCAGGTTTCAATCAATCTTGCTTATTGGTAAAAACTGACCTAATAAAGCACTTACTGGAAAATCCTGACAATTTCATTTTTAGAACATACAATTAAAACCATTTCCTTTAATATCCAACAAACCGGCTGGGCACGTTGGCTCACTCCTGTAATCCCAGCACTTTGGAAGGCCGAGGCGGGTGGATCACAAGGTCAGGAGTTTGAGATGTGGTAGCACATGCCTGTAATCCCAGCTACTCAGGAGGCTGAGGCAGGAGAATTGCTTGAACCTGGGAGGCGGAGGTTGCAGTAAGCCAAGATCATGCCACTGCACTCCAGCCTGGGTGACAGAGCGAGACTCTGTCTCAAAAATAAATAAATAAATAAATAAATAACTCCCCCAGCAAACCTACACACAGCTATTCTGTCATCAAGATGGGTTCCATTTTAATCTATTCCAGAGCCGCTTACAAACTCTACACCTTGAATGAGAATATCCACATCAGTTATGTTTCCAGTGTTTCCCAAAAGTTAAGTAAAAAGTACAATTCTGTTCATCCCAGGATAAATGAGATAAGAGCATATCGAAAGTACGTGATCAGTTGATTTGGCTCAGGGATTTTGTGGTTTTTTTTTTTTTTTTTAACTCTGCCAACTCAAATATCCAGTTAATCTGCTTGTATTTTGGGGGTTGCAGTGAAAAGCCTGTGTGACCAGTGCATCATCCCTGTTATATTTAGCTCATAGGGCACCTAGGGAGGACTGCTAATACCCTAGTTGGGGCACAGCACAATTCTGAATGAAACGCATTTTGTTTTGTTTCTAGCTGACAGAGGACCTCCTTTTCTGCAAGCACACTTACATTCAACCCAACTCCATTGACTGTCTGCTGCTAACTGCTCTACAACATGCGCTGTCCCCCAGACAAGATTTAGAGACTAGCCGGGTGCGGTGGCTCACGCCTGTAATCCCAGCACTTTGGGAGGGAGAGGCAGGCGGATCACGAGGTCAAGAGATTGAAACAATCCTGGCCAACATGGTGAAACTCTGTCTCTACTAAAAATACAAAAATTAGCTGGGTGTGGTGGTGCGCTCCTGGGCAGAGGCAGGAGAATCGCTTGAACCTGGGAGGCAGAGGTTGCAGTGAGCCGAGATCATGCTACTGCACTCCAGCCTGGCGACAGAGTGAGACTCCACCTCATAAAAAAATAAATAAATAAAATAAAGATTTAGAGACCTAGTGCTGCGATGTCTATAAGCCAGGATATCTCCAATACTCACAGCTTCTAATTTTTGAGCAACTACTCAATACCAGGTCCTGCTCCAGATGCTTTGCACATCATCTCTCATCCTTGCAGCAACCTGCCTGGAAATGTGGGTTTTGTGATCCCCCTTTTTCTAATAAGAAAACTGAGGCTATGAGTTGCCAAGTACCATCCCCGGCATCTCACACACACTGAGTAAGCAACAGCATCAGGATTTGAACTCAGGCCTGTCTGCATCCAAATCTCACCTCTATTCCCACATCCCATGGCTCTGGGGAGAGCCCCCTGCCACTCGTGGTGCCTGTGAGCTGGTATTGGTGTGAGAGGAGATGGGGGCTACTTCTCTCTCCTTGAGAAGGGCATGCCTGCAGCCTGCACCCCACTGGTGTGTTCTTTCGGCAGATTCAGGGGATGGAGCAACACTTGTCTTCGGAGTTGTGGGCAGGACTAGGACTCCGCCTCCCCAGGAAGAATGACATGCTCCGAGGATGTGGGACAAACTCGCATGGCTGCGCCTGTACCCACTGCCTGGAAACGAACAGCTTGGGCGGATAATTGGCTGGTCCAATTTCCAGCGGGCTTTGCAGCATGTCTTTTAGCCACCACCATTTCCCACCAGGCCTCCAGCTTCTCCAGGAGCTCAGATTTCTGAGCAAGAAAAAGACAGAGAGAACTGACCCTCCCATTTCTCCTCCTACTTTCATCTCTAGCCGACCAGCATTGGTGTGGACTCATCCATGACATCCTATGAGCAGTTTAGCTCCAGCACCGCTGACAACACCCCACCACCCACATTTCCCTGCCCCCCGGCACCTAGGCACCTGCCCCACTCCCACCCCTTCCCCGTATTTCCATCTAGTCCACAGCACAGTAGAGGTTCAGAGCACCAGCTCTGGATTTCTAAATCCAGGCCTTTAAATCCCACTTCTGCCACGCACACACTGTACGGCCTTGGGTAGATCACTGAAGTACCTCTCTGTGCTTCGGTTTCCTCGCCTGTACATGGGGATTAATAATAGTGTCTATCTGTGATGGGCTGAACTGAGTCTGCCAAATTCCTATGACGAAGCCTAACCCTAGTACTTCAAAATATGTCTGTATTTAGGGATAGGGCTTGTACGAGGTGATTAAGTTAAATGAGGCAATTAGGATGGGGCTTTAATATGACTGGTGTTCTTATAAGAAAAGGAAGAGACACCAGGGGTTAGAATACAGAAGAAAGATTGTGAGGACACAGCAAGAAGGCAGCCATCTACAAGCCAACAGGAGAGACCTCAGAAGAAACCAACCCTGCCAGCACCTTAATCTTGCACTTCTAGCTTCCAGAACTGTGAGACAATAAAACTCTTGTTTAAGCCACTCTGTGTGTGATACTTTGTTTTGGTAGCCCGAGCAAACTCATATATTGCCTCATATAGTTGTTGCAGGGGCTGGGCTTGGTGGCTCGTCCCTGTAATTCCAGCTACTCAGGTGTCTGAGGTGGAAGGAATGCTTGAGCCCAGTTCAAGACCAGCCTGGGCAACATAGTGAGACACTGTCTCTACAAAACAATTTTTTAAATTAGCTGGGTATAGTGGTGCACACCTGCAATCCCAGCTACTTAGGAGGCAGAGGTGGAAGGATTGTGGCGTCCAGGAGTTTGAGGCTGCAGTGAGCTATGATAGCACCACTGTACTCCAGCCTAGGTGACAGACGACACGCATCTCTAAAATAATAATAATGGTAATAATAAACTGTTGCAGGGACTCAACTAGATGAACCATCTAAATTGCTGGTAAAGTACCTGGCCCCTAAATGTTTCCTATTAGCATAGCAGCTTCTCATTATGCAGCCATTTACTTTCTATACCACTCATTTGGTAAGTGCCAAGGCTTATAAAGCGTTAAGTCTTTCTAAGAATCAAGTAAGTTCTATGAGGGTCTAGGTTTTAGATTTCTTGCCTCCACCCCCAATCTACCGAAGTGACTAATCTATAAGAGGTGCTCGGCCGGGCACGGTGGTTCATGCCTGTAATCCCAGCTCTTTGGGAGGCTGAGGCAGGTGGATCACAAGGTCAGGAGATCGAGACCATCCTGGCTAACACGGTGAAACCCCATCTCTACTAAAAATACAAAAAATAGCAGGGCATGGTGGCAGGCACCTGTAGTCCCAGCTACTCGGGAGGCTGAGGTAGGAGAATGGCGTGAACCTGGGAGGCGGAGCTTGCAGTGAGCCGAGATCGTGCCACTGCACTCCAGCCTGGGCGACAGAGCAAGACTCCATCTCACACACAAAAAAAAAAAAAAAAGAAAAGAAAAGAAAAGAAAAGAAAGAGGTGCTCAAAAAACATGTGTAGATGTAATGTTCTTTCAATAAATATTTAGGAACTAGGGCAGTAAACCAAAGAGACCCAGGGAGTCTGGGTCTGGAATTACAATCTCTCTCTACCCTCAGGAATTTTAGAGTTTAGTAGGGAAGGGATGTGATGTTGATTCTGTAATATCATTTGCTTTGAGTGTTTTTCTTTTGGATTTATCTGAGAAGCAAGTGAGCTATGAATAAGGTGCTGGCTTGACTCCCTAGTGATTCCAGTATGAGAGAATGATGCCACTTAGCACACACTGTGCGCCTGCTAGGTGTCACGTTCTTCCTAGCTTAATGTTCATAATGACCCCAAGCAGTTGACTCTGTTATTATTTTAGTTTTACAGATGGGAAAACTGAGGCACAGGGAAGTAAGTTCCCTAGGATCACACAACTTGTAAGAGTTAAAGCTGAGATTGAAACCTAATCTGGCATCACAGCCCAAACTATCAGGAAGAGCATGCTCACATAACCCTAGTCAAAGGCTCTCAGGCTTGTGACTTTTCTGTTTCCATGGCTGAGCATCCAGCCAGTGACCCGGGGTGTGGACTGGGATGTCCCTCTGTGCTGTGGAATGAGGCATGAACATGGGAGGCAGCACGCATAGCATGTCCCCACCTTTTCCCTCCAGCTTTGCTCCCCTTTCTGGATAGGGGACAAGGACAGATTCTAAAAAGGACTGAATATTTGTGTCCAGACCCCAACACTTATATACTGAAACCATGAGCCCAATGGGATGGTATTTAAAAGTGGAGCCTGTGGGAGGTGATTAGGCCATGAAGGTGGAGCCCTTGTGAATGGGATTAGCGACTTTCATAAGAAACCAGAGAGCTAGGTAGCGTTCCTTCCACCATGTGGGGATATAACAAGAAGTTGACAGTCCACAACCTGGAAGAGAGCCCTCCCCAGAGCCCGACCGTGCTGGCACTCTGATCTCGGACTTCCAGGATCCAGAACTGTGAGGAACAATATCCGTTGCTTATAAACCACCAGTCTACGGCACTTTGTTACAGCAGTCCAAACAGATTAAGACAGGCCCCAACTAAGAAGCATATCCTCCAGAGGAAGTTATCTCAGTGACCTCTTCTGTCTATCTCTCCCTCCATGGCTTTGTTTGTAGATCCTAGGACCAGAAGGGACTTGGCTTGTGTTGTTCTACATGTGCTGCATGTTAGTGAGATGCCAGGCAAAGTGCTAAGTGTCTTACAGGTGTAAGAGCCTCTGTCAAGGCCTAGGAGAGTGATCTCAGATACCAAAGCTGGTTGCAGACCAAACCAACACTCCAGGGAGGGAGTGGAGAACCAGTGAGTGGCACTGAGAACCCGTCCCTTAGCAAAAGATCAGGGGCTGGAGAGAACTTGTGAAAGTTTTTGGAGAGAACTATTTGTGTGCCGTGAGCCCCAGCCCCCTGGAAGGATGGGCAGGGTGCCTACGTCTCACCTCACTCCAAGGTAGTGTGGGTTCTGTGGGTCCTTGGAGCCTGACATGTGCCCCCTGATGCTTGAGGACCCAGGAGACGGGTGTCTATTCCAGCCGGGAAAATAAAAAATGTTAGCAGCGGGTTGGCTGGTGGCTCTGGCTACAGAGCAAGAAGAGCAGCTGCTTTCTTCTAATTCTAGGGAAAAATAAGATCCAAATGGTGCCAATGGGCCCACTGTGGGCCTCTGGAGAGAAGACTAGCATGAGTTCAACCTAGGACCCGTCCAAGTGGGCAAGCGGACTGCAGCAGAGAGAAGCTGGGGCACTGTCAGGAAGGACCAGTCCACCCGCCAGAGGGAATCCTTCACCCTCACTGGCAGACTTGCAGGGAGCAGATTCCCAAGACACAGAGACTCCAACGAACCAGGAAGGACTCCCCTTTCCCTCCACAGAGTCCTCCAAGGCTGGAGAGCCCACAGCCTATCTCAGATGGCATCTACATCAGTCCTGACCCCCCACCCACACCCCTCATCCCTGACCTCTCATCTTTCCCCTTCCACTCTCTCCTGGAGGGGTCAGGAGCCCCATGTGGGAATAGGGGTAGAAGGAGTAGAAAAGCAAAGCCAGAAAGACAGAAACCAGCCACACCCCCTCCCCAGTGGTGGACGCCTGTCTGCAGCAGCCCAACCTGCCACTACTCCTTGCCCAGTCTACAAAATTGGAATTGAGGGTGATCATTTGCTTTATAAAAGGACTTTTCTTTTAACCCAAAGGATTCACCTTTGAAGAAATATCAGCTTTCCTTTAAAGACAGACCTTTTCCAAAGCATTTTCAATTATTTGGATGGTTAAGGTTTTGCATATCTCTGTCTTATCACCCCACTTTAAGAATGAGCTTTTGTGAGCAGATACAGTGCCTTATTCTCCTTCTGTCCCCTCCACAGGACCTGATCACCAGAGGCACTTAAAGATCTGATGACTAATACACAATTTTCGGGGACACACTGATTGTATAAAGTGAGGTACAGCCCTAAGCAGGACCAACCCACTGCATTTCCAGATTGCTCCAGCTGAACAAATACACAAACCATCCCCACCCTTTTTTTCTCTTTGCATTTTCAAGCAGTAGGTGGTGGTAATAAAAACACCACCTCGAATTGGGCCAGCACTTTACAGTTTCAAAGCCACTTTCCTAACCCATAGTCACTCTCCACCCCACGCTCATCCCCAAGCCAGGCCCATCCATTTCCACCCACACCCCTGCTTCTCCTGATGGCCAGCCCTGTGCCAGCCACTGCCAGGTGGGGCCACGTGCCCTCCCTCCAGCGAGTCCACGTGTGATGTGGACAGTTTCCTCAGAAAGAGTCAGCTGGGCAGAAATGTGGGCAGAGAGCAGAGAGCAGCTTGTTCAGGTTCTGTTTATTATGTTCTCACAGCCTTGTTTATAGTAAAGGTGAATGACATGATTCCACTTCACACGGTAATGAAACAACTCAATGAGGACTCCATCAGCCGAGCGGTTTATATGGCAGATGAGCTGCTACAAATCTATTGTGTGCTCGCCGCGTGACTCAGCTAATGCTACCGGGGTTGGAGCGCACACCGAGCCCAGCCACCTTTTCCATACCTGACAGAGGGAAGGGAGTGGAAAGACCTAAAAGGGAGTAAGAATCAGGAAAGGAACCGTTTATTGAAAGGACCCAGAGCCCAATCTAGGAAGGCCAGTGGCCCCATCCTGAAATCTCTCATCTTGGTCCACAGCATCTTGTGGAGTCCTGAGAGGCCATGGAGACAGGAAGGCATCTCTGCTCTTGGCTTCTTCCTCCACCATCTCATGCTGAGTGGCATGGTGGGACAGGCTCTCAGTGCCCGGGAGACTTTGCCACCTCTCTTGCTTCTAACCCAGAGGGATGCAGATTTAAAGAGGTCTGACACTTGGCAGAGTGAAGGGTGGCCTGCGATGGAAAACTGTGATGCCTCTGCCTTGCGTGGAAGTGGGCGCAGACAGGGTCAGGAGAACTCTGGACACTCTTGTTGCTGGGAGACCGCCCTGCTTCCGCATTTGCTACTCATCCCTTCTCCTCTGATCCACGAAGAAGTAGACACCATGTTAGCGGCTGGTCTCTCCCACCTGCTCCTTCTTCTTCAGTCTTCCACATTCTACCCTCATCCAGCTCTCAGCATAGTTAAGTTCACAGCTTTCCCTCACAGCAGAGCCAGCTGAGCTGCTCAGCTCAAGTGCCCAGGGCCTGCACCCAGAGGCTGGGCCCACAGCCTGCGCAGAACGCTCTTTCACAGCTTTGGTTTATTCAGAGCAGCAGTTCTGGGGAGAGCACCGGAGATTAAAATCAACTAGGACCTTCCCAGCTGCCATCCAACCTGGGACCAAAGAGGGAATGGTGAGGGCTTGGAAAGGCCTCACAGATCTTGATATCCCCAGGATGTGACACTCTCCACTGAGAAATTTGTAAGTTGTGTTACTACTATTATTATTACCATGACCCTCTTCACTCACCACTTGAGTGGGGATTCCAACTACCTTGTCACGTGGCCTTGGGTACAGAGACACAGCCTAATGCAAAAATGGCCAAACACAAGGGCACAGGAAAACAGACAGGGGAAACAGCCTAGGAGACAAGCTTGGAGGAGACAGGACTCAGAAAGTATGGCAGAGCGTCTTTCAATCAAGGGTCCCTTCAGCTACCACCTTCAGCATGGCCACTGCCCAGCAATGCACGCACCTTTATCTCAAAGGAGCAAGTCAGACCCAGAGGGCATAGAGGCAGCCATCCCGAGTCCGGCTGCAGGGCTGGCCAGGTTCCTCGGTATCTATGTGCTTGCATGTGGAGATACGCCAGCCCCCTTGGCCCGCACATCTGTGTCTCCCCCCAGCCCCCCGCTGTGTTCCTCCTCACTCCTTAGACCAATGCTTCCTAAGTTCAGCTGCACATTGGAATCACCCGTGGAGCATTAAAAGTGACTGATGCCTGGGTCTCTACCAGAAGCTTCTGATTTGGCTCTTCTGGGGTGGGACCTGGACATCTGGGTTTTAAGAACTCCCTAGGTGATTCTAAGGAGCAGCCAAGGTCGTGAGCCTCTGTCTAAGACCATCTTTTTTCCAAGTCCACAGGCCACTAGCCACCTAGGAACTTATTAAAAATATAAATTTCTGGGCCCCATCTCAGGTCTATCAGATCAGCATCTCTGGGTGTGCACCTGGGAATTAGCATTTGTCACAGGCTTTCCAGGTGATTCCTGTGCATGCTCAAGTTTAATGAGAAGGACTGCCTCAGAGGATTCTTCCTCACCCCAGAGGTGCCCAAGGCCATGAATGGTTGATACTGACAGTATTCTATTTAGTTTGCCAAGGGCAATGACGAATCTCACACCAGCCCCCAAACAAGTTAGCCCTCCAGTGGGGCAAGGTCATTCAGGGATGGAGAGCAATTCTAGAAGTCACAGCTCTGCCTAGACTTGCCTGGACTTGCCCTGCCCTGGCTTGCCTGGAGCCTGCACAGGCCCAGGACTGAGCAAGCCTGAAGTCCAGAAGGCAAGTCCACAGTACAGGCCCGGCTTGAGGAGCAAAGGAAGACAGGAAATAAATGGAATGATACCCAAGGACATGGGCTTGTGGAAGAGGCAATGGGAGAGAGGGCAGAACTGGGAAACATGGAAGCTCAGGGATGAGGTATGCTTGGATATTGCTCTAGATGTTGTAAACATTTCTCTTTGTTTTATCACAGACCAAAATCTGGGTTGGCACGACCAGAGTGCCTAAAAGTAGGCATCAGAGTGGAGAGCTCTGCGCCTCTTGTGGGAAGCAGGGCATACAAGGTATGAGGAAAGCTCCACCCCACAGGAAGATCATGTCTGCCGTGTACTAGTCTAATGCTCACAATTGTCACACACACGCAAACACACAGAGACGCTCCACAGGAGTACCATAAATTTAGCTATCACGTTCCTCTACACACGGACACACGCCCACATACCCTTGCTTAGCTGCAAAATTCAGGATCCCCAAGCTGGGTCTTTCACACCTCTCCATTGTGGGAGGAAGTCACCAGGGCCCCATGACACCATCATCTGCAGCCTTCATTTCCTCAATAGTTGGCGAGAACTCTAGGCCTCTCTATGAGGCCATCGCACGACATTCTTGTTCAGGTTTTTCTCCTTGGGATAGTGGAAGTGGTGAAAAGGCCCCTTTTAGAATGTTTACATTTCTATAACTCTGTGCAGTTCCAATTTATATGCACCTCATATTCGACAGTAGAGTTGGCAGCAGATGCACATTTCATATGTAAACAATGTTTAAAATACCCTGTTAGAGAATTTAATCATTAAATTAATTCTGGCAGCTTTATCTAAGAAAGAATGATTTGTTTTTTTAACCACGGTTGGGAGGATGCTACCTAATCTAACTAGGAACACCCATTTCAGGCTTTGGAGTTCTCAAACACAAAATTCCACAGGTCTTTTCGGTGTGAGGGCTAAGAGACATGTATTCTTCTCTCCCCTTGAGGTTCACACAGTCATGCCCACCCTTACTCACAGATAACAATGTGCCGTAGCAGTGCAGTGGCCCTAGCACTAGTGGGACTCAAGGGCCTTCTTGGCCTGGTCTAGCTATAGCTAAAAAAGGAAGAGATTCTCAAAGTTACCAGAGAGGAACACAAGCACTAGAACACCACCAGCATAACCTTAAAAGGCCCCTCACCCCTTAAAAGGAGAATGGTTCAGCCCAGTTCTCAATCGCCTGCACTCCAGAGCTTATGCCTAATCATGTGCTGTTCCACTTAGTCAAGCTGAACGTTTTGTAGATCTGCAATGAATCCAAATCCATTGGTCGTGAATTATCCCAATAGTAACTCCACTCTGTTATCCTCTCCACCTGGAAACCAGCCTCTTACATGCCCCTCTTTCATTTTCTGGTCTCTCTGCTAAAGGTTCATCTCCTTGGCACTAGTCTTGTGCCAAAGTCAGCTTTTTCCTGGGTAGCTAGAGTAGGTTCCAGGCTGCTCACTCATCCTCCAAGGAAGAATTGCCTGACATATTTCCAAGAGCAGCTGCAGGGTACCATGAAAGCATTTTAGGAAGGTTCTCCACGTCCAGATGTTCACAGTGATCTTCTTAGCCACACCTCCTATTTCATGCTCAATTCCAAAAGGTCAAAGATCAAGAAAGAAGCTGCTTCATGGTACCCAAGAGAGACAGATCTTTCTAAGAAAGCATGTTCTCAGGAAGTATGCTGGAAAGAGTTTCAGCCTAAATTCCCATTCTCCCCCATCATAATTACATGACCGGCATGGAAGGGGGGAGGTGCAGATACAGGGAAAGTATTAGGCACCGTGGGAGCACTCCATGCTATAGGAATTCACCTCCCTTTGCCAAGCTGTCATCCTAAGAGATCGGTGATGTATGATGCTGCAGAGAGGTGAGGGCAGAGAAGACACTGAGCAACAGACAGGTTACATGGTACCCCTTTGAATAGAAGTCTACTGGTGCTACATATCCTCGTCTCTTGACTTCTGGAAAAGTTCTTCATAGAATTGAGGAAGATTTGCAAGCTGTATCTTTCTTAATGGCAGTTCCACTTCAGAAGTCATGAAGGACATCTCCCAAGACTCTGGAAATGTAAGGTTAGGGTAGTCTTGTGAATTTCCTAGGCCAAGATGGGAAGTAATCACAGTTTTTCACACTGGTCCAATGGAAATGGAAGAAACAAACAACTCCATGGATTTCACTCCTTCTCCAAGAGGTCACCTGTCAATGACAGAACTAGAAACCTGGAATTCCACAGAAACCTCTCTCCTAAGCTGTGAGGTCCCAGTGAGCAGAGCTGGCCACTACAAATCACAGAGTTGAGCCCAAGTCTTTCAGCTATTCCTCCCAGGGATTTACAACAAGTGGAGAGTCAGGAATCCTAACTGAGGAGGGTGTGGAGGTGGTGGGAATTGCATTTGCATTATTTACAGATTAGCCTAGCACAGCAAATCTGCCCTTTCAGCGGAGGTGACCCAAGGCATTATATGAAGGGCAAGTTGCTGACCCAGAAAAGGGTGACAGCGGCAAGGCGCTACCACTAACCAAAACACAAACGTGGGTAAATGGAATAGAGTCCAAGCTCCGGCAGCTGGGTCATGCTTTGGAATGGCCCTTCATTCCCTCCTCACCCCCGCCTCCCACCCCCAATGCCACCGCTTTTGAACACCTATGACATTTCACATTAGAATATGATCTTGGCAGCAAGGGGAGGGGAAAGCCGGTGATTTCCAGGAGTCTCCTTCTGAGGTCTAACTGAGCCTCCTCTGGCTTTGGGACAGCAGATCTAAGTACATTTTGGACCTCAGGAACCTGGGGTAAGAGTCTTTCTCCATGAGGCTGTGTACTTTTCCTTGGGCTTGGTCAAAGCAAGTCAGGGACGGCTCCTGCAGGTTCTTCCTCGTGGCTTCTCGGGTCTGGAAGTCAATGTTTACCTAGAGATACAAACAGAGAGCAAGGTCACATGCCCTCAAGGGCCAAGGTTTCTGGTAGTTGGCCGTAACTATGCAGTAATTATTAATGACAGCATCTACATGTTTAAGGTGATTTCTGCTTTTCAAATTGCTTCCATGGAGGTCATCCCTTTGATCACAGCAAGAGTCTGAAGACCAGATATTCTCAGTCCCAATTGATAGACAACAATATTGAAAAGAAGAGACTAAAAAGCTTGTTTAAAGTAGTATGGAAAGTTAGTAACAGAGCCAAGGCAAAATCCCAAATTACTTGAATCCCTAATCCAGGGACCTTCACCGTGGCAGGCAAAGGCATAGATCCAAGCCAGTTGTTAATGCACGTCCCCTGAAGTAAGCTTTCTCTCCCGTCCTTTCTTGTCTACTAAGGAAACAAATGCCCTGTGGAGGGAGGCCCTGGTTAGAATGTACATCTCTGTTCCAACCAGTATTATAAAGGGCCTGTGTCATCTTAGCCAACTGGTAAAGACTTCTCGCATCCCAAGTCAAAGCATAATTGAAGGAATCTAAAAATGCAATGCACCTAAACTTGTAGCAAACATTTTTCTTCATTTAAACCCTCCCCTCCCAAGTAACATTCTGTATTATAACTCACAACAGCAGTATAATAGAAATTCATCCTATTATTATAAATAAGTATAATTAAATAATATAAATAATTGTAATTACTCATTAACGAGCAGTGGCAAATGCTGAACAGGTGCCTTATCTCTCATGCTCTGAAAGGTAGGTACGCTTTTACATTGGGGAAATTGAGACCCAGAGAGGTTTAGTAACTTGACCAAGATCTCATAGCTAGTAAGTGGTGGAGCTAAAATTGAAACAAGATTTCAAAGCAGATCTTGTTTTGAAAAGCTATGCTGCCTTCCATCAGGAAAATGAACACAGTCTCGATAGCATTTATGCTTGCAAAATCTCTGTAGCAACACAGTTCCTGCTAGCACATGTTTAACTGACAGACAACTAAAACACTCTTAATGGAGCTCCTTTGATGGAAGCCCTGGGTTTCTGTTTCTTAAAAATGATCCTTTTTTCATCAAGGGCCACCAGAGTGATGAGGCTCAGTTTAGTATAAGAAAGTCCTCATCAAGCCTGGCTCAGATCGTCTCTGAGGAGAGAAATGCAAGCTAGGAGCCGTGGATAGACAGGATGTTCGCTGCTGCCAACACACCTCCCGTGGAGCCTGCACATCCACAAACTCCTCAAAGATCCTATGGGCCTTAGAGACCAGTTTTGCAGTTGACCTGGTCTTCTTGAACTCCTCACAGGCCAACCAGAACTCCAGGTTCTCCTCACTGAACTCCGTCTTCAAGAAGGCACGGAATGCAGCCACCCCATCTGCGGATGTGGGAGGAAGAAAAGAAGAGAGATAGGAAGCAGCTTAAGTTTAAGAACTGTAGACGAAAGAAAGGAATAGTGTGAGGGTGCCCCTAATTGTCCAAGCTCACTGCTCCTCCACACCCTCTTGAAGACCCCATTCTCATCTGGGTGCAGTGGCTCACGCCTGTGATCTCAGCACTTTGGGAGGCCGAGGTGGGTGGATCACCTGAGGTCAGGAGTTTGAGACCAGCCTGGCCAAAATCTCTACAAAAAATACAAAAACAAATTAGCTGGGCATTGTGGCACATGTCTATAATCCCAGCTACTTGGCAGGGAGGCAGGAGAATCACTTGAACCCAGGAGGCAGAGGTTGCAGTGAGCTGAGATCATGATATTGCACTCTAGCCTGGGCGACAGAGCGAGACTCCATCTCAAAAAAAAAGACCCCATTCTCTTAGACACACAAGTGTCCTCAGAGGCAAGCCATGCTTCGTATTCAAGAGCCACAGGGCCGGATGCAGTGTCTCATGCCTGTAATCCCAGCAGTTTGGGAGGCAGAGGCAGGTGGATCATCTGAGGTCAGGAGTTCGAGACCAGCCTGGCCAACATGGCGAAACGTCATCTTTACTAAATACAAAAAATTAGCTGGGCGTGGTGGTGCATGCTTGTAATTCCAGCTACTTGGGAGGCTGAGGTGGGAGAATTGCTTGAACCCGGGGGTCAGAGGTTGCGGTGAGCCGAGATCACGCCACTACACTCCAGCCTGGGTGACAAGAGCAAAAGTACGTCTCATAAAAAAAAAAATAAAAAGAGTCATAGTGATATTACAAAGCCACATTTAGGAAGCTGTAGTAATATATTTGAGGCACAGTTGTCTCTATCCCCTGGGTCTACTGGTGAGCTATGTTGCTATTTAATAATTTGGTCAAATTATTTGTTCTCTAACCTAATCCAAGTCAACCACCCTGAGGAAACACACAACTTGTTACAAGATGAACTAGAGGGAAGTGTGAATGTCTCATCCTTTGCTACCACCAAAAAAAATCTGAAAGTAAACTACCTACTGAAATGCAGTCAGCAGTGTCATTCTGTTACCTGGACGGGGTTGCAAGCCTCTTTTAAAAAAACCCTTTGAGGTGCTGTAATTTGACCTTTTATTCCATGTGTCCTTTATTTTAAAAGATATTGCCTATCAAATTATGTTTTAATTAAGATTGATCATGATTTTTCTGCCAAGTGATTTAACAAATTAATATGCCTTTTCATTTTGATTAATCAATTTCATACATATTGTCAAGCAGTGTTTCCAACCAACACAAGATGAGCAGGGTTACCATGTCGAGTTAGAAAGAGAAATCACATTTATTGATAGCTTATGCATCCAGTTAATGTTTTTATTTAAAATTTTTTTTATAAGTTATTTCAACCTCAACACATTCCCCTCTAATCAAATAACGCTATAGTTTTCTATAAACTGTCCTCAGGGGAAGGGCACATACAACCTAGAATAAAGAAGTGTTCTACTGGTTATAAAAGACCCTGGCAATAATCTTTTCTTTTCTAAAATTCCCCAAAGAACAACATGTTAACAACTCTTTTTTTTTTTTTTTTTTTTTTTTTTTTTTGAGATGGAGTCTTGCTCTGTTGCCAGGCTGGAGTGCAGTGGCACAGTCCCGGCTCACTGCAACCTCTGCCTCCCAGGTTCAAGCGATTCTCCTGCCTCAGCCTCCCGAATAGCTGGGATTACAGGCGTGTGCCACGACGCCCAGCTAATTTTTGTACTTTCAATAGAGACGGGGTTTCACCGTGTTGGCGAGGATGGTCTTGATCTCTTGACCTTGTGATCTGCCTGCCTTGGCCTCCCAAAGTGCTGGGATTACAGGCGTGAGCCACCACTCCCGGCCAACAACTCTTAATTCTAGGTGACAGGATGACCTGGGCATCTGACGTCCACCACTATCCACCAGGACCGTGCACTGGCCAGGGTCATTTGATGGATGGCTGGTGCCATGCTGTTGATATATTCAATGCTTACTTTTACTTTCTTGAAATGTTTTCATTTCTCTGAATAAAAAAGGTCATTGTATATCTTTGTCTTTCAAAATACATATTTTAATGTCTATACTAGAACAGTATCAAAAAAGCCACACCTTTACTTGCAAGAGCCAGGAACTTAAGAGAAAGGTTTCCGGGTGACTCCCAACACTAAGCTTTAAGTCACAAGGAGATTTAAGTTTGGAAGCCTGAGCTTAAAGTCATTTTAAAAAGTAGGAATGGCCGAGCGCAGTCGCTCATACCTGTAGTCTGAACATTTGGGAGGCTAAGGTGAACAGACTGCTTGAGCCCAGGAGTTTGAGACCAGCCTGGGCAACATGGCAAAACCCTGTCTCTACAAAAAATACAAAAATTAGCCAGCTGTGGTGGTTTGTGCCCAGCTATTCGGGAAGTTGAGGTGGGAGGATCACCTGAACCCTAGAGGTTGAGACTTATCCAAGTCAGGTCATTTTGAGAGTGAAGGCTGCATTACTGTTAATTACATGCAGACAATAATTATAAACCATGACCACCATAGGCAAAACCCAGGACACACGATCACCTTAACTCTAAACCACAAAGCATAGAGAAAGAATATAATGTAAGGTTACTTCCTGTCAGGCAGGAGGAAAATAAAATTGTTCCTGTACCAAAAAAAGAAGAGAAGAGTAACGTACTTTAGACTCAAATGAGAGGTCTGCTCAGGGCACCTCCTGCTCCCATTCCTACATTGGATTCAAAACTCTGGAGGAAGGGAATAGAAACCCAAGATAAACTGAAAATCAAAATGAAACAATGACACGGCAATGTTTAGGCAGAGATGGACTGAGAATCATTCATTCAATTCAGCAATGTCTTTTAAAACAACTACTAATGTAACAAAGTACAGATGCTTCTCAACTTATGATGGGGGTATGTCCTGAAAAACCCATCATAGATTGAAAATACCAAGAGTCAAAAATGGGCTTAATAAACCTAACCTACTGAACATCACAGCTCAGCCGAGCCTACCCTAATTGTGTTCAGAACATTTTTGGTACAGTATTTAGTAAATTGCATGAGCTATTCAGCACTTTATTATAAAACAGACACTGTGTTAGATTATTTGGCCCAGCATTGCAAGAGAGTATCACATCACATATTGCTAGCCTGGGAAAAGATCCAAATGCAAAATTTGAAGTATGGTTTCCACTGAATATATATATCACTTTCACACCATCCTAAAGTCAAAAAATCATAAGTTGAACCATAGTAAGTCAGAGAACAAAATCATAAAATCCTTGCCCATGAAATCTCTCAAGGAAACTCTGTCACCCCTCCCTCACTCTGTCCTCTCCATGGAGAAGATCCAGAAGTCTCCACAGGCTCTAGAGGGAACTCGGATTAGAGAGCCAGCCTGCCTGCCAGGAGATCCCCACTGCTTGTAGGAGGGGCCCCTGAGGCAGAGGCTACAGGCAGAGGTTGGAGGGAAAAACAGCTGGAGCTGTGGAAGCCTCAGTGCTCTTGGAGGAGGTTTTCTCCTTGAAGGAGACCCAGTGCCCTTGAGAACTAAGTGAAGGGCTGGTTTAGCAAAGGGGGACTCTGAGCAGTGACCAGTCCACGATTTCATTATCAATGGACACAGGGAGGACCCGAGGGACCGTAGGCCAGAGGTTCCCTCTCTGCCTCCATCTTACCACACTTTCCACTGTATTCAGTGAATGAGGAGGAGAATGAGGGGGCCCTAAAAGACTGTGAATTTATCTAAAAGAGTAACTGGAAAGTGACTTGGAAAAGCAACTCGGAAGAGCCTGTTGTTGGTTTTAAACCAGAAGAGACTACATTTTTCTAATGGGAGAGTTTAAGGTTGTTTGTGTCAGATTTTAATTTTTAACCAAACAGAAACAGGTGCTTATGAGCAAGGTGAATGCAGTTATGAACAAGGAAAGAATATTATCTTTCTGCCTTCCTTCATGGTACTGGTAAAGATAGCCTTGCTAAGGAAACTGTCTGGCCCTGTGCTAGATGAGGCACAGGCATCACCTCCCTAAATCCAGGTTTCAGCTCTGTTGGGTCTTTGTGTGGATGAATAGAGATAACTTCTGCAAAGTGCTCCAGGAGCCTGGCTTTACTTCTCATCTTACAGATGAGGAAACCGATGCTAAGAAAAGTGACTTGCCCAATTTCACACAGCTAACAATATGTAGCATTGAAAACTTCATATAAGGTACACTCACCTTCAATCCAACATAACAATAATGTCATCTTCATTCATTCATTCACTTGTTATGTGACTCAGGCTATGCTATGTGCTAAAAGCAGATATAATCATGACTTCACAGAACTTGCCATCAAGGGGAAGTTTGAGCCAAGAAAACGTAATGATGATGATTATGATGTAGTGTGATAAGTTACATGATAGAGAAAGCAGAGGGGTCATGAAGGACCCAGGAGGGGTGCCTTTGCCAGCCCTGAGGAGGGAAGGGAAGACCTGTGGGAGGAAGAGGCTTCTAAGCTGACATGGGAGGTAGGGGAGAGGGGAGCTAAGCAAGGGAAGGAAGGAGAGGAAGAAGAGAATTTCAGCAAAAGGGAACCACAGGAATGAAGGCCTAGAATTAAGAAAGTTTACTTGAGTAATTGGAAGTAGTTCATTAAGACTAGCATTTAATAATAATACAGCTGAAAATGACTAGGCCTGCTTATAGGATAGCATACACCAAGAGGCCTGTGAAAGAGCCAGAGAGACAGAAGAATTTTGCGGCACTACAAAAGGCCAGGAAGAGAACATTTCAGGAAGGAAGTGGTCACTGTGTCTAGTGCTGCCCAGAGGTCAAGCTAGATACAGTCTGAGAAGCAGTCACTAGATTCAGCAAATGTTGGCAAGAAGAGTTTTCATGGTGTGGTGGGGCTCTAGCTGTCCCATGGTATGTACAGTGGTGAATGAGACTGAAGGAAGTGGAAACAGTCATTCAGATGATGCTTGCAACAAATTTGGTAGAGAAAAAAGTAGAGAAATAAGACAGCATAGCTGGAAGGAAACATGAAGTCAGGAAAGAGATTTTTTTTTTTTTTTAAGATAGACTTGGGTAGAGCCGGGCGCAGTTGCTCACACCTGTAACCCCAGCACTCTGGGAGGCCGAGGAGAGCAGATTATGAGGTCAGGAGTTCGAGATCAGCCTGACCAACATGGTAAAACCCCATCTCTACTAAAAATACAAAAATTAGCCAGATGCAGTGGCATACGCCTGTAATCCCAGCTACTCAGGAGGCTGAGGCAGGAGAATTGCTTGAACCTGGGAGGTGGAGGTCGCAGTGAGCCAAGATCGCACCACTGCACTCCAGCCTGGGCAACAGAGTGAGACTCTGTCTCAAAAATAAAAAAATTTTAAAAAAGTAAAGAGATAGACTTGGGTATGTGTAAATGTTGATCTGATCAGAAAAGACCAGTTGAGCAGCAGAAGCTGAAGTTCAAGAAAAGAATCTGACAAAATGTTGCACCCAGGAAGGTAGAAGAAATATGATGAGGAGCAAAAAGAGGAGCTATGTATGAATGCAGGGAAGTTTCTCATTTCAGGCAGGAACTTGAAAGTCTGTCTGATGTTACCTGGAGAAGATGGTAGGGCCTAGGAAAGGCAGGGTGTTGTTTTTACTTATTTATTTAGGATCTGGGGCAAAGAATTTTACTTATTTACTATACACCAAGCTTTTTGCTCAGGACTTTACAAAACATTAGCTCAATTTATTTTCACAATGCTGATCCATAGATAATATCACTCCACTTTCCACAGGAAGAAACTAAAGCTTAGAGAAGTGGAATGCATGGCCGAATTACACAACCAGCAAGAGCAGGGCCAAGATTCCCAGCCAGGTCCATATGACTCCAAACCAAGGTCTCTCCAGATGTGTGTGCAGACAGAAGGGAAAGGGCACTGAAAATGAGAGATTAAAAGAAGCAAAAGAATAGTATTTGGTGAAGGCAAATTTTAGAGTAGAGGGACCAAGAAAAAGTGAAAGAACTTCTTTTCCTTAAGGACAAAGGCAAAGAAAAAAAAGAGAGAGGTAGAGGAAGATAGAGAAAAACAGCCAGAAAAGGGACATATTTGAGAAATGTCAAGTGAGACAGCCTTAATCTTTGTTATTAATTTGGGATAAGGTCATTGTGAATGTGGGCTGCACCGACGTGCTAGGTTTTGGGGCTACGGCACAAACACATAAGATAAAGTCACCACCTCATAGAATTTAGAGGCTAGTCTAGTGTAACTGACATTAAGTGATAATTTACAATAATCAGTTGAGTAATTACAAACGCAGAGTGGGCTATAGTGGGGAACTCTAAGAGTGGGAAGGGTTTGGAACAGCGACCTTGGAAAAGTAAATAAAAATGTGATAAAAAACAGTCAAACAATTGTAAAGGCTTAAACTTAGATTCCTGGTGGAGTGACAATGCACCAAAAAGGGAGCAAGAACTTTTAATTTGATGGTGCATCTATTATTCAAAGAGAGGATCCATCAGTTCCAGGCTGGCAGATGATCCTTGAATCTGGAGAATAGCAAGGATTTAGCAAGTGGCAATTGGGACAATAGAGGAAGAGGAGAAAGATAAGCAGGAAGTTAAAAAAAAGGTTGAAGCCGGAGAAAGAATTTTAAAGTAACATCAGAAAGCATTGATAGCACACTTACTTTGGGCCCAGCACCACACCTGGTGGTTTATGAATCTTATGGTACTGGCTTCTCATGGCACATCTATAGCTTAGGTCCTGATATTTTCACCACTTTTTAGGAGAAAAAAACAAAGCTTAGAGAAGCCAAATAACTTCCCCAAGGTCACACAGTCTGTAAGTGGCAAGGATGCTAAACTGCAAAGCCAGCATTCTCACGCATGTAGAAGGACTAGCCTCTAGCTCTGTGTGACAGTAGCCTGAGGGATGCCTGTGCCAGTGACCACTGAAGTGGAGGGAGAGGACCCCCACTGTAGGGCAAGACAAGGAGGCCACAAGTGACACCATAGATGGTGACATTTCCAGGTGGGGTGTAGAGAAAATGAGAAAAGTCACTGCAGAAGGCAGAGGGGTATCTGAGCATATGTCAACATAGAAACAGGGTGCACATGGGCAGGAGAGTTCAACCAAGTTACACCACAAGCAGTTAAGGCTGACTCAGCAGGGATGGAGATTTGGAGTTGGAGATGTGTGGTGAACTCATAGCCAGCTCTCATTACCTAGCAGCCTGCTGAGGCAGAAGCTCCACAAGTCTTAGCTGGGAGCACCAGTTCTGACCAAAATCAGCCCCGTCATTAACTGTGTGACTTTGGACAACACACTCAACTTCACTGGGCCCCAGCATCCTCATCTGTAAACTAAGGGGGTTGGATATGATGAGCTTTCCCAGGTAGAGTTAGCTCCCTGTTCCATGTCCTCATGGCAACTTAGATTAGCCTGTATCAGACACAGCTCTTAGCTGATTGATTTTCACAGCTCCACAGTTCCATCCTTCTCCTCGTCAATGTCAATGTCAATGTCATCAGCGAGTTCTGTGCTGCCCAGTTTATATACAATAACTCAATCCTTACATCAACACTCCTAAGCAGACAGAGGCTCTGGAGTCACACAGCCTGGCATGACCTTGGAAAAGTGCCTTAACATCTCCAAGCCCAAGCGTTCTCATCTCTAAAATGAGAATAATGAATAATGTCAGGACTTACTGAATTGGGCTGTTATAAGGATTAAATGAGGCAAGCCACGTAAAAGTGCCTAGTAGTTCATTATAAGCAGTCAATAAGTGTTAGCTCTTAGCAAAGTGTGTTTTATAAATAAGGAAAGTGAGACATGGAGAGTTAGTTTGTAGTCACTTGGCCAGTAAAAGGTGAGAAGTGGATTTGCATACACGTCTGCGTGACTTCAGAGCCACCCTCCTCTCTCCTCTGGTGACAGCTGGCAGGCCTCCAAAGGAGAGATGGCCTGTAAGCCCAAATCAGGCAAACACACCACACACATACTACAGCCCAGCAAGTGTACCATTTGGCTCACAGACCTGGAGATTCTCCACCAAAAGGACACCTGCTGTCGCCTTCTCTGTGGTAAGAACTGAGGCCATTAGGTGCCACCAATAACTTGGAACCTGCCTAAAGTCTCTTCTCTCCCACAGAACTGATGGCCCGGTGGGGTGGCTTTTTCATGTCAAAAGAACTGAAGTGTGAGCAGAAAGGCATCTTTCCCAACCATGGCCAGGGGACGCTGTAACGAAGAACAGCTGAGTGGCCTTGTAAAGATGCCATGTTCTCTCAGGCAGCCTCAGCTCAAAATGTGGTGGCCTGCATTTGCAGGGCAGGCTCAGCAAGAGTGAGAGGAAAACCAAAAGAAACTTGAAAGTTGCCTGGAATTTCAAGGGAAGTGCTTGAGAGATGGGAAAGGAGGGGAGAATGGCCCTCCCTCATGGGCCCTTCCTGGGAGGGCCTGGACCTGAGATGCAACAGAGAACAGATTGTGGCAAAGACACCCCAACAGACACAGATCACAAAGGCTTGTGCAGACTGCACCTGCCCTCACCCCTCCTCCTCTGCTCACCCACTTTGTATGCCTACCCCTCTCAGCCCCAATCTCCCCCAACCCTTTTTATATTCCCTGAGCCTGCACTGAACAAAGAGATACTTTAGTCTGAACAATGGAAGGGAGAAGGTGGTAGAGGGCACTGCTGCAGGAGCCCCTCCTCTTGCCTGGAGCAGATGGCAGCAGTGGGCTTCTGTGGACAGACCACTTGTTCCCCCACCCACCCACCTGGCCCACCTTTCCTGCTTATGTGACCAAGCAAACAAATCCAAACACAACTGCGTAAAATCCTAGCCTATTGCGTGGAATAGAGCCAGCTCCACACTGCTTCTCCCCTTCCATCCACCTCCCACCTCCTCCCAGCAAGCTTTTCATCTGCTTCTTTCCCTGACTCCTCAGCATCTTTCCCTGCCCCTCTCCCTTTTCTCCTGTTCTTTTTCCTTTTTGTCCTCTTCCTCTATCTTTCCCCTTTCCCTCCACCAGGACTCTCCTGCTTGTCCATGAACTGTAGTTGGTTCCAAATACAGGATGCTGGTTTATTTCTGAAAGGCCCATTAATGTCTCCTAGCATCTCTCAGGGTGACATACTTTGCATTAGCTGTGTTTCCTCTGCCGAGGCCCCACATATCCCAGACCCTGCTCCCTCCCCAAGCCCAGACAACTGAAGTCCCCCCGCCCCAGTTTCCCCCGACAGATCTCAGGCAGTCGGAAAGAGTGACTACTCTCTGACCCCTGAAGCTGTTCTGCCTGGGATTCTGTCCTGGCTCTAACCCACACCAGCTAAGTGTGAGCTTGGGCAAGAGACTTAACCACTCTGTGCCTCAGTTCTCTCACTTGTAAGATGCAGGTCCTAACAGCATCTGCTCCATAGGGTTATGGGATGTGGTAAGTTCATACATGTAAACAACATGCAGGCCTGACACATAGACAGTGATTGCTCAATCCAGGTTAGTGACTATTATTCCTGCACTTCAGTGGCTTAAGGAGTCATCATACAGAACATAACATACCCAATACAAAACAATCCTGAGTAACTGAAAGTCAAGGAGGTGATGAACAGTTTGGGAAAATGGGAAGAGAAATGACAGAAGGACCTGCCGTTTTGTCATTTCATATTTATTTCACTTTGGTTTTCTTTGTATGACCCTTCAAGAAGTCAAGAGTGCTAAGAAAATTATAATTTTTTGAGATTGATACACATCTAGTGACAGGAAGGGAAAGACTTGTGTCCAGAATTCTTGGAACAGTGAGCAGAATGTTGGCATCTACCTGAGCATCCACAGAATCTCCAAGAACGCACCGCAGCTGTGCATGCTGCTTGCAGCTGGCTTTCTCCCTCTAGTTATTTGATGGAGGATGCTTACATAAGAAAGGAAACTGGGTCACTATGAATGAGCAGTGCAGCTGGACAGCAGGGAGTGAAGCTTAGGTGACAGTTCAAGGCCCAGGAGCCCTGATGTAGCTGGCATCAGGGTGGGCTTGAGCCTAGCTCAGTTCCCAGGCTTGGAAAAATACAAGAGCACAACAACAAAAACAATTTATTTTAAGTTCTCTATTTATGAAAATGCTGTCCTAAAAACCAGAGTCCTCTTGTATCCCCGAACAACTGGAGAAAATAAGCTGGTGAATGGGTTCCAAGACCAGACAGAGGAGAAGAATGGAAATTACATTTCTAAAATCCAGGATACATATACTAATAGTGATGCCAAAACTTCTTTGATCCAGAGACAAATCACTGCTTTGAAATTCATGATGAGAATAGCATCAGGATCACAGCTTTTCTTTTGTGAAATCTGTGAAATAAATTGTTTTTAAACAAATAACTGGAGGTGGCCACAGTGGTTTGCACCTGTAATTCCAAATATTCAGGAGGCCAAGGCAGGAGGATCTCTCGAGCCCAGGAGTTCAGGGCTGCAGTGAGCTATGACCATGCTACTGCACTCTAGCCCGGGCCACAGAGCAAGACCCTGTCTCTAAAAAATTTTAAAAATAACTGGGATTAAGTAAGATTTATGTAGAGAGATTACGTGGAGAACAAACTATTTCCAGTTGTGACATTTTATTGGCAACCATTTGATATGCTAATTATACTTCAGTAGTGTGATTAACGTAATTTTCTTCATGATCTCTACTTCATTAGTATATACGTAGCAAGATGATTTATTATAGTTGTATTAGGACTTGAAGATTGTTAAAGTCTTTGCACCAGAAAGGACATGAGAGAGCCTATGATCAAACCCTACACTGGACACAAAAATGGTGAACTCTGAGGTGGCATGGCTTCTTATTCCTAGGATGTGATAGAAGAGTAGGGAGAGCCTGGGTTTACAACTCCTATTCCAATGTTCTTTCCTATTTTATCAAGGAGAAGCTGAGTCAGGTAACCAGAAAATCAAGGTGGAGCCTGTATCTGCAACTATTATAAGAAATCAGTGGGGTCGGGGGAGGGGAGAGGGATAGCATTAGGAGATATACCTAATGCTAAATGACGAGTTAATGGGTGCAGCACACCAACATGGCACATGTATACATATGTAACAAACCTGCACATTGTGCACATGTACCCTAAAACTTGAAGTATAATAATAATAAAATTTAAAAAAAAAGAAAAAAAAATACCCGGGTGATGAAATAATCTGTACAACAAATCCTCATGACCCAAATTTACCTATATAACAAACCTGCACATGTACCGCTGAACTTAAAAAAAGCAAAATACAAAATATACAAAATGCATGTGATTACAACAACGTCAAAATATTTTCTTTTATATCTTAATTTTTAAACTTCAATAAGTGTGTATTTTAGGAATTGGAATAAAACAAATGTTATTTATAAAAAAAAAAGAAATCAGCAAGAAATTTCCATTAAGGGGTAGACAAAAGAAGTGTCCCCCTAACAGGGTGAAGGTTTAGCATTCACAATGGAATCCTTTAATACTGGAGAAGTATTTTAAAACCTCATGTAGCCGGGCGCGGTGGCTCACGCCTACAATCTCGGCACTTTGGGAGGCTGAGGCGGGCAGATCGCGAGGTCAGGAGTTTGAGACCAGCCTGACCAACGTGGTGAAACCCCGTCTCTACTAAAAATGCAAAAATTACCGGGCACAGTGGCAGGCGCTTGTAATCCCAGCTACTCAGGAGGCTGAGGCAGGAGAATCGCTTGAACCCTGGAGGCGGAGGTTGCAGTAAGCCAAAATAGTGCCACTGCACTCCAGCTTGGGCAACAGAGTGAGACTCCGTACCCCACCCCCCTGAAAAAAGAAACCCTCATGAACACCAGTCCATAGCCTAAAAGATTTTGAAACTCAAGTATCCAGAAATATTGGTCTAGTTAGTTTGATGTAGAAATACCGCAGGGACTCACAAAAAAAAAAAAAAAAAAAAAGGGAATATACCAAATTTACCTTCTGGGCTTTTAAAAACTACATCCTCAATGGAATTCCCTCACATGCATGGGGAGGTTTGAAGAGGGGCTGCCAAAAGCTCATGAGGCAAAGGGGACGAGTGTGATGGGATTCAAAGAAGCCCTATTGGCAATTCTAATACTACCTCCAATCCACAAACTCAAGCTGCCTGTGGGATCAAGAAGCTGACACCATCTCTGGCATATAAGAGGTATGAAATGCATGTTTTCTCAATGAATTTAATATTATGTTAGAGCAAAAATAACTACAATAGTTATTTTTTATTGAGTGCCTCTATGGAGAAGTCATCATGCTTAGCATTTCAGAACCGTGATCACGCTGAACTCTCACAACTGTACAAGGTAAGCCTCATCATTCCCCTTCTACAGATGAGGAAGTGAGGTTCACAGAGGTTAAGTAATCTGAATACAGTCACATCACTGGTAAGTGACAGAATGGGTTAGAAGCCTGTCCAGTTGCTTTCATTCATACCTTTCTCAACAGGCTTTTAGTAGTTGCCTAATATATTCCAGGCATTCCTTCAATAAAGACCAACTGCACCCACATTTCTGGGTCCAAGTACAAACTACAACAAATGTGAAGATGACAGCAAGGAAGCAAAGACGTTTATTTTCCACCCATCTCTACTTTGCACATCTTTTTCTAGCTCTTATCCTCAATATATCCAGAAAGCACACCTGCCATATTTGTTTATTTACTGTGGAACCCTCCTCCCTACATATGTGGAAACTGGGATTCACAATGTACTGCTAGGGATGCGCTGCCTGAGCACTTTGGAAAGCTTCCATATGAGATACAGTCTTTAGTATGTTTCTTGGAAAGCACAGGCCACCTGCCCCACCAGGATGCTCCAGATTCCTGGTTTTACTCATGTGCCTTTGAGAACAGGGCTTCTCAAGCTGAGATGTGCATAAACCTTCCTGGAGGGTTTGTGAGAAAAAGATCCCCAGGCTCCAGCCCCAGGGATCCTGATTCAGTAGGTCCGAGAGGACCCCCAGATTTTTATTTCTCACAAGCTCCCAGCAGATATTGGTGCTGCCTCCCTTGGACACCACTTGGAGTAACGCTGTTCTAGAACCTTTTGGCTTGGAGAGGGATGTGGGGAGGACTGTGCAGTGAATGGAAGCCTGACTGTTCAACTATATGTTCTAGAGCTACAGGCCATTTAGATGAATAGTTTAAGAAATTTCATGAATTGATAATTTTAATGTTTGTTTATTTGATTGTTTGGGGTCTTCTGCTCGGTTGCTGTGTGACCAGCTCCAGTCATTATATTTTTATATCTCAACCATTATCTCAAAAGGGGCTAATTTTTAAAAACTAAAAGTCTCTCTGTGGGTATCCTGTTCTCAGAGATAGATAACAGCTCTGCAAATGCAGAAGAGCTTTTAACTGTACTATCTATTAACCCAGCATCCCCTGGGCCTGGTGGAATAGGTCAGGGAGACCCTCCACGGTCCGTGCAAACAGCGAAACAAGGCTAAACACCAAATAAATGCCTGGGGTGAGGTGCTCATTCACCCAGATGTGTGGTCACATATAAGAAGTGAGAGGAAAGGGGAGGAAACCTTGCCTTCACCTTCACCTTAAAACTGGAATAAATCTAACTTTTTATGTCCAAAAAGTATCAAAGAACAGACGGAGGCAAGAAGGAAGGGAGAAATAAGGGAAGGAAGGGAGGGAGGAAGGGAGGAAGGAAAGAAAGAGAATGAAGGGGAGGAAGGGAGCACCAACTCAGAGTTCAGGACTTAATGTCTCACTAAAAGCTAAACAAATAAAAAACGTTTGCATGAACCTCGTGAGGAATAAAGAAGAATACACACGATTTTGTGCCTATTTCCCAGCGACCTGTCAGAAAAGATCTTCCACAAATGAGGAACCTTTGCTCTCTTGGGTATAAGCTGCAGAAAAGAAAGTCTCCTGAGTGTACACACATTCACACACACACACACACACACACACACACACACACACACTCTTGGGGCCAGACTACAAGCACAACTCACAGACATGGAGCCTAATTGTTACTGGTGAACAGGAAAAAGATGCCAAATTAATGCACATTAGAAATCCTTCCGTATTTAATGAAGCCATCAGCAATTTCAATTTCATTGTTTGTTAGTGTTTGTTTGTTTGTTTTTAAGAGTCCTTAGCTAGTGGTTACTTTGCGGACCCCCATGGGTGCTTCTTCCACTTTGTATGGCATTTGTAAACAAATATAATTGGAAATAAAATGGCTCCAAACATTTGCCCTCCAGATTTTTAAATTCTAAGGTTTAAAAAATAGCAAAGTTGCTTTCTTTGGCTTGAGATTTCAGCCTATGAGGTGCTCAGCCAAGGAAAGGAGAAGCTCTTTAACACAGGCACCATAGCCCCTCTTCTGGTGCTGGAGCCATTTCAGCTCTGAAGCAGTATTTTATATAACCCTGCAGGCAGCGCTGAGTCAAACTACCTGCCAAAGGTGATTGGTTATTGCCCAGCCTCTCTCTTTGCTACAGAGAGCATCCTGGATCCAGCTTCTGACACCACCTCCTACTCCAGATCCTTCATTGTATAGGTGAAGAAACAGAATCTCTAAGAGATTGAGAGATCCCATCCCGATCATCCAGATATCCAGTAATAGAGCTGGGTCAAAATCGAGAGCACAGATCTGACTACCAGACAATGCTCTTTGCTTAATTGTCCAAAAGCACGTTCCCCAATTAAGTGGAAACCATGCTGTAAACCCAAAGCAGCCTCTGCCCCCAGATCAGTTAGGTCTTCTAATATTGACAAGACGGAATTGAAGAGAAGCACTGATGTCAGGATTCTATTTGGAATCTTGAGGCCACCCAGCGTGTGTAGTCAGCACACTGCATTGTTTCCTGTGTTATTGGTATGCATGCCTGTTCGCTCAGAGGCTGCATTCTCCACCAGAGATGGACTGTGCCTTGTTCATCTTTGTGCTTCCCCCCCTCCAGCTGCTTACCATAGTTTTTGCACATCATGAGCACTCAGTACATCTTTTTAAACATAAATGAGTGCCCAAAACACCCAACAGAACAGGGATGGCAAAGATGTCCTATAGATTGAGAATGGGGGGGAGGGTAATAATCATCTGTATTTTCTGAAACAGAAATCTTAAGGGGGACAGCTGCCTACATGTAGAGAATTACCAGGGAGTGGGTTCGAGACTCATGTACATTTTTTTTGGAGCCCAGTCATTCACGGATTCTTCAGTCTTCACTTCTTAGGACATGTTATTGTCTTAATTGCAAGCTCCACAAACCTCTGATCAACACTGCCCCTCCTAAGAGACCAGCACACGTGCGATCCCTTTGGAAAAGCTTAATCAGCCCTAATTGAGTCACAATACCAACCCAAATTAATTAGACTTTCAAAAAGTTGTCAACATCCTTCAAGATAACCTGGGCTGACTGCTCCATAGCCTTCACAGGGGAGTACATGTTCAAATTCTAAAAGCTTGAAATTCTACCAGTGACTCCTGAATAAAGACCCCTTCTTTTCAAAGACGTTCACTCCACTAGCTTTTTACTTCTATACTAAACAGAAACATAAACAGAACATCGGACTCCAAGAAGGATCACAAAACTTCAAAGTTCAAAAAGCCTATTTCTGCAGTAGTTTTATAAAGAAGCAATCTAGTGTCAGCTTGTTGTTTTGTTTTTTAAGAAACAGGGTCTCACTCTGTCACCCAGGCTGGAGTACAGTGGTGTGACCACAGATCACTGCAGCCTCAACCTCCTGGGCTTTAGCAAAATCCTCCTGCCTCAGCCTCCCGAGTAGCTAGGACTGCAGGCATTCACCATCACACTCCACTAATTTTTTATTTTAGTACAGACAGGGTCTCACTATGTTTCCCAAGCTGGCCCTGAACTCCTAAGCTCAAGTGATCCTGCCACTTCAGCCTCCTAGGTAGCTGGGACTACAGGCACATGCCACCACATCCAGATAATTTGTTAGAATTATTATTTTTTTAGAGATGGGGTCTTGCCATGTTGCCCAGGCTGGCCTTGAACCCCTGGCCTCAAGTGATCCTCCTGCCTCAGCCTCTAAAACGCTGGAATTATAGGTCTGAGCCACTGCACCTGTCAGCTTGTAACTCCTTATCAGAGTCTCCATCTCAGAAAAGTGTCATTGCATTCCTGAAAACCAAAAGCATCCCTGACAGAAGCAGAACCAAGTGTCTTCAGATTTAAAAGTCATCAAACCAGACAAATAAAATTAAACCTCTTACATTTCTAGGTCTTGCTACTGCAGCAATCTAAATATATCCTAAGCTTCCTATCACTAATTTCACCACCATAAACTCTGACCATAATGGCTTAATATTAATAATTGGCAGCAAAATTTGTAATCTTATTCTCAAGGCACATTTATTTTGCATTTGACAAATAAAAGTTTCATTTTAAAAAAAACCCCACCATATCCTTACAAAATACCTTTAAGTAGAGAACCTTTAATTAGAGAACCCGAAATCAATGAAAGGTGTCCTCTTATTAAATTTCTCATATTCAGTGACAGGTAGCAAGCATCTCCATCCCCATTTTAGAATGAGGAAACAGCCTCAGGGACTTGAACTGAGTCAGTTGTGAGGCTAAAATAGAAACCAAACTTCAAGATGACCTTGAATGAAATCCAGCCAGAAAAGAAGGCGTAAATTGGTAGTGACACTTGTTTAGCCTAATGTGACTCCAGGAAAAAAGTCAGAATAGCCTCATTAAAAAAAAATAGCATTACTGCAAATCCTAAATATTATTATACATTTGTCATTACCTTGGCAAATTCATCACATAAGCTTGCTGTTTGGGGTGTAGCCATATGTTACATATGCTATATCTATGCTGTCTTATTTTCCTTCCTAAGTGCAATCCACAGAAAACTAAAGTGACTGTCTCACAAAACTGCTTGCTACAATATGTACTTATTCTTAGATTTTGCATTTCATTTTAAAATCTATTCAAACGTATTTATTAATTAGTTTATCCAGATCAGCAGCATAGCTGGAGGGAACTGCTCATCAAATTGAAAGCAAAATCACTTCTAAAGATATCTGAAGACTGAGATTTTCTGTCAAGACCACCCAACTACTTAGTAACAATGCTGAGTCAAAATCAAGAACGCAGGTCTGACTCCCACCCAGTGCCTTTCATTTAATTGTACCAAACCATTTTCTCCAATTAAGTGGAAACACTACTCCAGACTAAAAGCAGCCCTCTGTTCCCAGATCAGTTAGGGCTTCTAATATCACTGCGACATATTTAAAAGGAGCAGGAAATGTCTATTTGAAGCCTCCTTTCTCTTCACAAAACCCCTCCCTCTTCCTCACTCCTGCTCTGCCATGCCCAGGTATTAAATGCCACCAGTTTCAAAGCCCATTGAATTTGAACTTGCACATAATGAGAAAAAGCAAGAGATGAAAAGTTTGGCTGACATCAAATTGCCCTCTCCACACCACGATATGCACAACTATTTCTGCCTTTGTGGGAAACAAAAGGCATTACAGATGAGGAAGAGAAAAATGGGAAAGAAAGGATAGCAGAAGTTGTATTCCAGTAAAATGTATAGTCAGTAAGAAATTGAGGGGTAAAATGCAGCTGGGATAGCAAACCCTCAAAATAAAAAGCAACAATAAAACTGAAAAACTGTCAACTCAAGTGAATAATAAAATGCACAAAATATTCATTTGACTGATGCATAGCCCAAGACGCTCCCATAATTTGCAGGGAGGCCATTCAATTCTACAAGCAAGATCTGGCTGGAACCTAGCTTCTCTCATTCCCAAGTGAGCCCGTCATTCCAAACCCCTAAGCTAAACTCTCTCTTGCTAAAACTGCTGAGAATACAAAGGCTTCTTGGGATCATACTTTGAACCCAGAAAACAGAAAAGAAGGCCCTCATCTCACTGCATTTAAATCATTCATTTTCTTTTCTATATGCTCCTCTAGGCAGGAGGCTCTGTGAGAGCAGGGCCCACAGAGGTCTGGAACACCTAGTACATACCTGAATCATCACAGGCCTATGGTACATCTCTCACTAAATGGATGATTTGCCATGTCATGATATGACCTGAATTCTACTTACACTTATGAGAGAGAAGCACATCAAAGGAATCTGCCCACCTCGTAGCTTCTTCTGTGGATAATCTCCTAGAAAAAAAGAAACATCTGTCTTGAATGTTTCTGAAATAACCTCCTTGCCCTCAACAACCACTAAGATTTGCTCAAGAAAACAAATTGGAAAAATGTGGGGAGGGGTGCGGGTAGCAGATGAAGACTATACCTGGATTCCTGCAATTCTGTCACTGTAAATTTGTACATTCTTAAGTAACTGATGAAAAAAAACCCGAAGACTGGAATTCAGTGAATTTTGTCTGTTGGCTTTTAGTCTAAAGAACAAAGCTAAGTAAGTACATGATTTAAAGGTATCGAGGTAACACAATGGAAAGAAACAGTCTTAGAGTCAGAAAAGTTCGACTCAGCTCCTGACTCCATTCTTACTGTCAGCTAAATGTCTGCATTTCTGAAATGGGGATAATGATGCCCATTACACAGTTGTGTGAGGGTTACACAAGGTAACATCTATGACATTTAATACAGCACCAGCACAGAAGAGGTACTGAATTCAGGTTACTTGAATCTAAGCATATTTTTAGAGTAAGTTTGAACATTTATTTCCAAATTGAGAGCTCAGATTGACAACTAAGTAGAACCAAGAAGTATCCTTTGCCACCCACAGTTTTATGAGTGATGGATGATATGGCTTTCTAAGGAAAAAAAAAAAGAGGATTCCCATTCTGAGATCACTAAGCTATACATTTTGAAAAGGAAAATAAACATTCCTTTCACTCACGTCCGGGGATATAAAAGGAGCTGCCAAGAGACAGGATTTTTCTGGTGGCTCATCTGGTCAGCAACTCACTAAAGAAGTGAGCTATATGACTTGCTGTATTACCCAGGGAATGGCACGTGGCCATACTACTCACTTGAGAGCGCGGTTGGGTTTGTCTGGAAGAATAGCTGTGAAATCACTACATGAGTCTGACTTGTGAGACAGGCATCCCAGTCGAGTCCTCATCCCTTTGTTCCTGCAACAAGCACAGGGGCAGAAGGACGGGGAAACTCTCATGATCACAGCTGTCAGCTCTATACAGGGCCCCTGGAGCTGCTGCTACGGGAGCCAGCACTGCCCCCACCCTTCCCCAGGTGGTCTCTGAAGACTTCATGAACAGGAAGAGACCACCTAGAGAATCAATAACTACCTGAACAGTCATAGGTACCCTACCCGACCCCCTAGAGGATTAATGCTTTTTAAAGCTGACACAGCAAGTTGGTGGTAAGTCAATGAAGGTCATTAGCTTGGAAGAATTTCTAAATTAGGATTCTCTGTAGGGAAAGAAAATACAGTGATAACAAAATAACAATCCACATTTTGCTTTTCCACAAGGAGGGCAAAGTAACAGCAGCAGCAGCAGCAGCAGCTCG
Source organism: Hylobates moloch (assembly GCF_009828535.3). Classification (NCBI taxonomy): domain Eukaryota; kingdom Metazoa; phylum Chordata; class Mammalia; order Primates; family Hylobatidae; genus Hylobates; species Hylobates moloch. The sequence goes on along the minus strand of NW_026652293.1, from coordinate 30,790,884 downwards.
TGATTGCAAAGACCCAGAAGGGGTACCCACACCAGGAGCAGAGGGATGTTTGCAGGGTGCAGGGTGCATATCAGAGTCTTAAGCACAAAGTAGGGGGCCTCAAGGCAGGTCAGTTCCAACTCAAGTTCTCCCCACTCATCCCACAAATCCAGCTATAGTCAACCCATAGGACTGGTGCCTGCAGGGGGAGAAGAGTAATTGGTACAATCAGTAATTAAGAATCAATGTCCCCTTTGTCAGTTCTTATGCTTGCCAAACCAAGCTCATGTATTCCTATTTACATTTCGGCTTATCTCAATAAGCATAATTAAATTTTTAACATGTTTGTTTACATTTCTCATATGTTTTATTTTCCAAAGGACCCATATAATGACATCAGGCACTTAAATAGTTATCTCTTATAACAGATTCAGTGAGAAGTTACTCTAATGTCTCTTTCTGACTCCCAACATTAGTCTCCGTGTACCACTTTACATTTTTTTAATATGTTTAATTTTTTTTTTTTAGAGACACGGTCTTGCTATATTACCCAGGCTGGTCTCAAGCTCCTGGCCTCGAGTGATCTTCCTGCCTCAGCCTCCTGAGTAGCTGGGATGACAGGCCCAAGCCACCATGCCCAGCTAGCCTCTGCTAACCTTTAATCAGAGGTTGACAAACTATAGCCCTGAAAAGGTGCCTGTCTGTGTAAATAAAACTTTATTGCAACACAACCACACCATTTGTTTACAAATTGTCTAAAGCTGCTTTCAACTACAAGGGCAGAGTTGGGTAGTTGCAACACAGAAAATATGGCCCACAAACCCAAAAATATTTACTCTCTAGCCCTTGATAGAATAAGTTTGCTGACCCCTGACCTTTAACTATGACAACTCCTTGTGTTGAGGGCAAAGGTAAGTGGGATATGTTTAGTATAATCAAATCAGGACTTAAGAGTGACTTAGAAAAAGGAAGTGCCGCTTGCACATTTGCAAAAATTTGCCACAGAAATAGTCCTAGAAGATGCCATTCTGCATGTTGAAAGGAGTCCCTCTGGCCTAGCTTTCTTTCCTCTTTTTCCTGGGGGTGGGAAGAGACCTTAGAGGTCATCCAATTCAACCTCTTTTACTTCAAATGGATTTTCATCCCTGGTAATTGTCTTTGTTCACAGAAATCTTATCCAAGAAATGTCTGCTGGGATGGTATTATATTTGGCAGGGATGGACAGCATTTGTATTCCACAGCACATCTCTGAAGAGCCTCCTAGGGCTGGAACATCCAAGTTCCCAGAAATATCCTCTCTCCTGCAAAAAATTGGGGCCTGCACGTCCCCTGCTCCCACCTTGAATCTCAGCCAGGCCGCATTGTGAAGCCATCCATTTCATGGCATTTCCAAACATTGGCTACTGCTATTCTCTCTCCTGCGACAGCGGGCATCTTATGTGTCCACTCACGCTTGAAAATCGCAGAGTGTCTGACAGCACGCCTTGGGAGAAGCTGATTAAGGGCCCTCGAGTCATCACATTCCATGAATTCAAGTTAAGGTCCTGCTCAGGCTGCCCCACAGACCAAAGCCCAACTTTCAGTGAGTTGGTTCATTCCTCGTGCCTCAGGATCATCAATCATAAAACACTCAGGTCACTGCCCTCAGAGGGCAATCAAGAAGACTTTCAAAAAATGGCAAATCCATGCAAGCCATTTAACAAGGTTCAGCAGGGACCAGTGTAAAGGATGCTGCTTGTTACCAAGACAACTGTGATTCTCCCAAATAGTTTGCAAAAATCTTCAACAAAATATTCTTTGGGACAAAATGGTTTTTATTTTTCATCTTTCTAGCTAAGACCTCAATTATAATCTTCTTAGCTAGGTCTGAGATAATGAGGGCGGAAGTAGGAGTCAAAGGTTAAGGATACTTTTTTAAAAATAACGAGGCTTTCCCTCAACTGTCTCCTTTCTACAGCCCCTATCCCAGTAACTCACAGAGATCCCTAAATTGTTCCATACAAGCTCATGCACAGTCCCTCATCCCACCCCATAAGTCACTGCCAAGCTGTCTCACCAGTCAATGTGAGGGCTTCAGCTAAGGCAGGTCCTGCTTGCAAGGCCACAACTTTGCAAGAGGCATACAGACAAAAACCGTGCAGTTCACACAGGAGGCCTATGGGGACAGATGCAAGTAGACCACGCATAGGCTCAGAAGGCTTGGGCCAGACTCAAGTAACAGAGGGGGTGACAAGGCGGAGAAAAGAGGAAAGGGTCAGGGGCAAGAAAACAGGCCATTGATTCATTACCTGCGTGGCATCAGTAAGGCCGCCATACAGGCATCCGCTTACGGTTAACCCTTGGGCTGGTATGCAGGGACGTCAGGGCAGGAAATAAGACTGCGGGGCTCAGGAATTTACCCTTGCACGTCCTCTCACCTAAAATCAAAGAATCTGCTGTAAGAGGGGCCACCCTCTCTCATCTGACTGCACTACATTTCCTCTCAGACAGGTTTCCGCCAGCGGAACACCTCCCCACACACATCCCCCCAGCCCCACAAATGTCCACTTGTCCTTAGCAGGGGCGACAAACCAAGGATGGACAAGAACAAATTGTTGGTGGCTTCATGTTGTTGATTATTGGTTAGGAGTTCCTGATTCCCCAACCACTGGCCATCAAATATAAAGTGGGACGTGTGCCTCAGGGGAGGCGTGGGCCTAGCAAACCAAAAATTACTGCTCTCTTTCTCTTACTAAAGTGGGGCCCAAGTGACCAGCCAGCGGGGTTGAAGGAGGGGGTCGGCACTTGCTCCAAAATAATCTGATTGGATGCTGCTCTGCTTCTCGCCTCCCTCCAAGGGCACCTGTCCCAGGTGGGAGTGCATGGAGTCTCGGGAAAGTGGGAGTGGGAGGGAGGTTGGAGGAACTCCAAGAGAGGCTTGTCAGGCACCATCACCACACAGGCTTGCTCCTCTGCAGGGATCACAGGTGCAGGCTGAAGAAATGAATATGCAAGTCACCCTTTCTCGCCCATATGGAGCCTACATGACCTTCCTCAGCCTGGGGACTGGCCTATTCTTGACGCGAAGCAAGAAGGACATGAGTGTGGGAAGACAGGGGTCATTGAGGTTGAAAGCTGATTGACTTACAGTCTTCCTCTCCTGAGGGTCCCATTCTCAGTGCTTCAAACCCTTTGTTCCCACAGAAGACCTCTGATAGGAAGAAATACGTGAGGAGAGCAGCCTATCCATAAAGGGCTCCCCTGGGGAACTCTGACATCAAACATAGAACCCATTTTAAAAGGAACCTGATTTAGATAGATAAGACTCCTATGTGAGCTACACCATTTAAATTATTTTTATATTACCGCGACTATTTCACAAGTACTTTTTAAAAATAGCTTCTTTAATAATACTGTAATTAATAAAATTAAAAGATTTCTTTGTTAAAACTAGAAAAAAAATTAGTCAGACTATGTATGAAGGTCCATTGTCACGGATTGTGTTCCCTGGCTGCAGGGACATTTCCTTAATCTTTCTTCTAACCGGGCTTACACCTGCTTCCCCAGAAGTCACGAAATCAAAGCTTTTGTAGCTGTGACGGTCCCTAGAAGTCATGTTTGGGGCACCTAGGCCTCTTGCTGTGGGATATGGCCCCAGGGGAAGGGGAAACCTGTGCAGGGACCTTTATTATCCTAGAGCCAAGTGGAACCAGAGATGACGACCCACCTATATCTCAGGCAAGGTCATTTGGGGCAGGGGATCACCCAGCCTTCTGTCCCTGCCGTGTCTCTTTTCCCATCCCACTGCCAGCCCACACTGGCTTGCCCATGCTGTTCAGATGCCTGTCTCTCTCCTTCAAATCCAGCGCTGCCCAAATTGCTACTCAGACCCTCCACTACCCATCTGATGCTCTCAGCCACAGATGCCAATAAATAAGAATCAGCAGGACACTCTGACCTAGCTGCCTTACCCATCCCACCACCTCAGGGCTTTTATCCCATTTGGCCCTGGACTTCTGAGAGTTAGGAGTTACCCAAAGCCCAGGAAGTTCAAAGGTGTGATTGCCCCCACAGTGCATGTGCCCTCATAGGTGGGCATCAAGTCACAGGTGCTTCTGGGGCAGACAGGATGAGACAGAATGGGAAGAGAGGATACTCAAAGAAAAAACAAACGTTAAAAGCAAAGAGCAAAGATTTACCAAGAGGGGGAGAGAAACTAGAGCCTCCGAGGGAAGAAAGCAATCAATATGCATGAAGAGGCAAGTTAATTAAATATGGATAATGCAATCGGTGCACACAGACACCCCGGAGAAGAAAGAGAAAAGCAAAGGCAATACTCACTGTCTTTGGCCAGTCCTCATGGCCTGAGGGTCTTTGCCAACTGGATGGTCAGAGAGGCTGCAGGTTAAGGCGCTCTGGGGAAAAAGTAGATCTTTCTTTTAGCAGTCAAATCCTCGGCGAGTGAAGGGCATGTGTGCAGCAACACATAGGCGCACACACACACATATACACACACAGACATGCACAACACACCTCCCACCACTTGAGCCAGGCAGCAAGCAGCCCCGCTGAAAGCTCTTCTCTCTGCTTGTCACATCCAGTAAATACTGAAGCAGCCTACACCCAGCGGGCGGCGGCTCAGCTCCCGGGCACAGTCTGCACGCCCATCCTCATTGGCAGGATGCAGAAGGTGCCCCTGAGCTGAGCTCAGCCTCACTAACCTGAAGCTCCTCTGGCTGCAGCTCAGGGAGAAGTCCCCACAGCCCACAGCTGCCTCCCTCTGCACCAGAGGCTGTGCAGGGGGCAGCAAAGAATAGGTATTAACTCTTTCCAGTCACCAGTGAGCTGAAAATCAAGTGTCCAGGGGGCCCTCTTCTAATGAGCCCCGCTGCTGGCTGAAGGTTGGCTGCTGCACCGGGAGTGGGGAGTGTAAAGATCTTGCCCCAGACAGCTGCTGACAGCAGGAGCCACTCCAAATCAAATCTCCTAATGAGCCAGGAGGAGGGGGGCTGTCTTGCTGGGTGTGATGTGATGTGATAAATGCAGAGAGCAAGAAAGCTACAGGGCAGGTCACACATCTAAATTCCACCCCCTTTCTCCCAATTTCTATTGTGCTGCACTACCAAGCCAAGCCACACAGCCCTGAAATTAGCCCTCTCTGCCACATCTCAGCTGTGCCCCTTACTCTACAGAGGCATTTCTCCCCCAGCTCATCTCCACTCCCACCCTAACCAGTGCCAACCACACCACTCCCCACTTCTTAATGAGAAATTTCCACCTCCTCTGCCTTCCCAAACATGCATATTTCCAACTGTATGCTCCTGCCTCTCACCTGGTTTTTCCTACAGTAGAAACTCACCTCTCTCCCTCATCCATCACCTAGCAACTTCCCCCTACTTGCATTTGTTATGGAGTGAGACTTTTCCTTTTGTTCTGCCCGATCTGCACATGATCCCTATTTTTCTGTCTTTTCCATTTCTTTCTTCTTCCAAACCCCCTTACCCACATCGGTCTTCACACTGCCTGCTTCAGTTCCAGAAGGAGGACTCTCTTCCTGCTTGCCCTAGTGTAGTGGTTCTCCAAGCATGGTCCCTGGACCAGCAGTGTCAGCATCACCTGAGAAGTATCAGAAATGCAAATATTCAGGCCCCACCCCTAGACCTACAGAATCAGAAACTCTGGGGACAGTAATCAGCCTTCCAGGTGACTGTGATGCATGCTAAAGTTTGCAAACCGCTGCCCTGGGAGAAAGCTTGTCTTCTCATTATGCTCTAGGTCGCTAAGGCTGAGTCTACACTCCCACTCATGAACTAGCTCCAAAGACACATAGCCTTTGCTGCAAACCATTTCTGAAACCCAGAAGGCAGCAGAAATCTCAACAGAAAGTGATGGCTTTATAATAATGGAAATGAATTCGATTTTTTAAACCTTTTTAAATGTATAAAGCATTTTCATGTATTGTCACTCAGCAATCCTATGCCATCGTCAGAGAGAGTATTATTATTCCCATGTTACAGATGACAAAACCGAGGCCAGAAAAGGTGATGTACCTTTATCAAAGCAACCCAACGTGCCAGAGGAGGCACAAGGACCAGAATTTGAGTCTTATGACTTTAACAGCAGAGTTCTTTCTACTATATCATACCAGAACCCAGTCTTTCTGGCCAGATCTATTGGTGCAAAACCTGAATTCTCTCAGTGAAATGATTCTGCTGCAACTACTCATTGCCTGATGATAAGATGAAATAAAAATTCCGATGCTGCCTCCACAGTGACTCATTGTCTCTTTCTGATATCGTCCACAGTGCCCCTCTATTAAAGAAAGGGAACTTTGTGTTATAAAATGAGATGCAAAAGAAAAGTTTCTCATTTCTTATTACCCCTTTCTTGAACCCTGTTGCTAATTGGGGTTTAGAATTTAAGCAGAAAGAGAACCCTTCATTTCTGGACATTTTCTTGGTACACGGCACCATAAGAAACTGGTACACAGATAAACTGGTGAATAAAAGCCCGTTGATAAGCACTCCCCTAATTCAAGATATGTTTATAGAATAAGGTGAATCCACATAGCTAATGTTTAATGAGCAGTTAGTATGTGCCAGACACTATGCCAAACATCGCATTTGAGTTATCTGTTTAATTTTCAGAAAAAATTTACAAAGCCAACACCTTTATCATCTCCCTTTTACAGATGGAGACACAGAGATGCGTCATTTAAAAGTGGCAGAGCTGGTATCTAGCACCAAACCTGATGCTTCCAGCCTCTGCTCTGCTCCTCGCTTTAACACAAAGGTAGTGCCATCATAGGACACTTCCTACCAGCAGTAAAACAGCGGAACAAAGGCCTCCCCCAAATCTCATGCTGCCCCAGCCAGTATCCAGGGGGTAAAGGCCCCAAGGAAAGAGAGCAGGGCTGCAAATGGGCCTGCGTCGCAAGTGGAAGCTAATCAATATTAAGCAGGCATCAGAATCTTCAATTAGCCTTTGGAAAAATAATATAGTCACAGGAAGTCAATAAGTCCAATGTTTAAAAAGAGCTATAGTAAACAAGAAAAATGTAGAAGAAAGAACAGGAATATAAAGAGCAGAGGGACAAAAGTGTGTGGACATGAATAACACAAGGAAACGGAACATTAAAACTAGTCCAAGCTTTTTTTTTTTTTCTAATCAAAACACTCCTAAATGCCAAAAAGTAATCACAGAGGACCATAGTTTGAGAAGCACGGACCTAGCGCAGGCCCCTCTCACAAGAGGACACCAGCATAATCTTCCAAAGAGACCAGGGCATAATTTCAGGGAGGAGAATTAAGCTGAACCTAAAGTAAAGCATTCTAGCATTGTCTTCTTTCCTGAAACAAATAAACAGAAAAGGCAAGCACAGTTAAGTGCTCGTGAGAAAGGAATTTAACACCTTGGACTCTGCATTCCCCAGGCTTAGAGCCCTGGCCCAGGAATGTAGAGCTCTGGGTTCTTTTCCAGCTACTGCTCCTGACTTGCTAGCTGCAGTTGGCACAGGACATCTCAACTGGCCACAACTCACGTTTCTTACAGGAACACAGTGATTGCAAGCCCTGCTCCTGCCTCTGGGCTGTCCTGCCCCACTCTGAACTTTCCAGTCTATACTCACTCCCCTTGGGAAGCCCTGCCCTCTCCAGGCACCCACCACTCCTCTCCAGAATCAGTGCTTCAATCTTGCCTCTTCGACTCTAGGCTGCTTTTCCAGAGGTTTGCTGGACAGCTCCTCACATCTCAGACCCTGCACGCTATATTGTCTCTAAACAGACCCTGCATGCTGTACTGTCTCTAAACAATCACTCTCCCCCATCCTCCATTCCTGCTGGGCTCCCTGTGCTTACTTGTGACATTACTTGGCCCAAGTCCCACAAGGGACCCTAAGCCTAATCCTAACCCCAACAAGTACAGACATTTCTGGCTTCTTTTTCTCCATTCCCTTCCTAAATTGGTTTTTAAATCTTGTCATATTTTTGAAATATTTCTCAACTTCATTCCCTCCCATCCACTGACGCTGCCATATGAGAAGTTATTCAACCCCCAGCACCTGCACAACCCCCTGCCCTCTCTTAAATAACTGATCTCCCTGCCCGCATTTCTTTCTCTGCCCACCCACAAACCTTCTTGCACACTACACTACCACCAGAGTACCACTGAACAGATACCATAAAGTGGATCATCTGTGCAATCATCTTTGATGGGCTCCATTGCAGCTCCTTGTCCTGCCTGACAATGAGTTTGTCCCATTTGCCTATCCAGGTTTTCTATCCCACAAACATGCATGATTCCTCTGCTGTCCCTTCCACCCGGAATGTCCCCACCCTTGATCCGCTTGTTAACTCTCAGCTTCTTACCTGAACCCATTACCTCAAGCTAAAAATTCTCCTTTCCAAACCTTTTTCAGAATTCTCCCAATCAGAAGGAACGAACCCCCTTGATCCCAATAGCACCACCTTGCTGTAAGGCCCTCTGACAGCCCACATCACAGGCATAGTTTATTCTTGAGATTTCTCTTTTCTGAGCCTCTCAACTGACTGTGTGCTCCAAAAAGACAGACTCTTTTACTTACTCTCCTTACTATTAATTCTCATTACCTCGCAGAGAGCAGGTGTTGAGTAAATGTCGGCTAAATTTGATTTCGAGCTCATGAAAAAAAAAATCTGAAAAATCTCCGAGGATTCTTTATGGCAGAAACATGTTAGACTTCTGCAGCCTTCTGGTCAAGACTGAAGTCAACAGAATGCTAACGACACTCAGGGTCAGCTGCACAGGTACATAAGGCATTTGCAAACTAACCCAATAGCCTGGTGAGGGCAGGGTGGAATTCATCAAGAGCAAAAGGAGCACCTGGCATTGTCACACAGGCCATGAGAATGTAATTAAATTGAAGATAAAGGGAGTTTAAGTCTGCAATATAATATTTTAAAAAGCCATGAGAGTGGAGGAGGAGGTTTATTGCCAAATGCCCCTGTGTGTTTATCTAATCAACATACTACCTAGGATAATACCACATTTAAAGCTTTTAATAAAACAGTCATTTGGATATTAGATTTGAATTCTGGTCAACATGCTAAAGCTCTTCCGTAAATCTTTTAAAAGCAATTTCCACTTCGTAGCTTCCTAGTAACAGTAGAAACATGAATCAACATATGCTGCATTGATTTAGGGTTTCCATGGAGACCGGAAGGACACAGGGAAGGGCAGGACAGAAGGAGGCCACTTGGCCCAAAATTCTACTTTAAAAAATGCACCTCTGTCTCATTCCTCTGAGCATTAGCAGCCTCATTTCCTGTTCATCAGTTCAAGCATCCACATATTTAATTTATAATAATGCTACTCAACTCCTCATAAGGAACATCAGAGGGGACGTGGAGAAAAGTCAGCAGCTAAAGCTGTGTGCCCATGAGGTTTGCAAAGAAAACCAAGAAGCACAGGATTTGGAATCAGAAGAAAGGGCCTTTGGTACTAACTCTGCAGTTAACTAGCTCCATGACACTAACTGCTTCTACTAGCTCTGTGATCACCAACTAACATCACCAAGACATTTCAACTTCAATTTCCTCATCTGTAAAACACAAATTAACACACCTGCCCGGTCTATTTTTCAGGGTGATTATATGCAAAGAAATGAGAAAGTCTGTGGGGGAAATGTCCTGTAAATTCCAGTACATCACACCCTATTATTATATTTGAATATGATCTTGGCTTCACTTTAAATGGAATTTTGCCAGTGAGCAAGGAGATGAAAAAAAAAATTCCTGATTTAGTGGAGATTAGACTGACTGGAAAAGAAAGTGGTGGATTTGACAGCCCTGAGCTTCAACCCCAACTCCGTAATTTTCCAGATTAAGAGCAGATCCAGAACTGTGGGCAAGCTACTCGCCCTGTCTGAGTATCATTTTCATCATGGATAAAATGAAGATAATAACAATAGCAATGTCATAGTCTTGTTATAAGGATTGAATTAGATAATGTAACGCAGTCTTCATCACAAATCTTGACAAACGGCAAATAGCTGTCCTGTGTGAGCCACTTTTATCATTATTCGTAGTCTTTTCAACTATATTTTATCATCTGTAAAATGGGAATTAAATTTCCTACTACTTCCTCATTTTACATAGAGGATTACTTAGATGTCTGTTCAGCTATTTAATAAGCTGTTTGGGGAAAGGTGCTATATAAATAGAATGCCATTATTTAAAGATTCATATTTTTACCACCTGCTCACCGAGGTGAGACAAAAATGTATAAGATAGCACATCTGTAACGATTCTCGAGCTGCTCAGTGGCTGGGGGTTACGTAAGTCTCTGTTACCTTTCTCATTTCCTTTTGTTCCTCTTGAGCATTCATTTGTCTCCTCACCGCTCACTGCAGGGTTTTCCTCTTGCCAGCCTCTTTTCTTTATTCACTATCTTTATACTCCCCTTTCTAAGTGTGTCTAGAAAGAAATTTCAAAGTTAAATTTTGGAGGCTTTGGTATCTAAGCCTGCAATTCTTCCTTAGGTCTCCTAAAATGAAATGGTATAGCAACAGCAAGGGAAAGAAACAAAATCAGGAGATGTTAGAGGATTACATAGTGCTGCCTTGCAGACAATGGCCATCGGGGTTAAAAATAAAGCTTAAGAAACACCTCAGCCAAATGTAATACGTGGACTTTGTGTTGAATCCTGATTCAAATGGAAAATTTTAAAAATAATACAGTGCAACTGAGAAAATCTAAACACTGATTGGATATTTAATAGTATTAAGATATTATTGTTAATTTATAGTGCAATTTTGATATCGAGGCTTTTTTTAAGAGACCTTATCTTTTAGGGGTATACTCTGAAATGTTTATAGTCGAAACGATGTGCTATCATGAACTGCTTCAACATCATCCTGGGTGGGAAGCTGGGTGGTAGGTACACAGGGACTCATTCATTGTTCTGTTCTCTTGACTTGTGTATATTTGAAATTGTGCCTACAATGTGTGGCTTCAGTAAAATAAACCAACAAAGTGCAAGAAAACTGAAATACAGAAGTAGGAGACTGTTTGAATGGAACCTGATTTTCTGTACATTTTTCATTGTAAGTTTTTCTCCCCTTGAATACATCCATTTTAAGAAAAGTCTACTATTTTATGCCTAGGGAGCAGGTGCTAAAATTCACAGAGGTTTAGAATGGGTATAACTCCTAGACATCACCTACAGAAACTAAACTTTGAAGACTTTGTCCAATGTCACATTTCTTAGAGGCATAACCAGGACTCCAACTCAGAGTTCCTGGGTGGAATCCAGCCATATCCTTTGTTCCCACTGCTGAGCTGCCCATCTATACAGGCAGAATCCAGGGCCATACGTTAACACTGGACAAGGAGACAAATGATGGCCTGTTTGCTCACCTCCCCAGCCCTTCTCTGTTCCTACTACGATCACAGCCTTAAACACTGAACTCAGGTTTTATAAATGACCTTTCCAGTGGCCAACTAGTTTCTGTGAGGGCAGCTGAAGGGCAGGAAGGTAGAGTGGAGAGAGAGAGCTCATGCAACATACACAACTCTTCACACCCTCACAACCTGATCTCCTGTCCCAACAAGATCATCAAGGCCTCAGGTATGAAATACCTGGACCTGTTTTCACTTACTAACAACTCCTACTAATCTATCCATGTTACACACACCCTGATCTCCTTCCAGCTGCTCTCAGATGTGTCTATTTAAGGTGAATTCTTCCTCCTGTGGCCTTCCACCTATCCTTTCCCATGGACCCTCCTTTATGAACTCTATCTTTATTTTCTCTTTCTCATATGTTATTCTGCACTTAACAAAAACAATGTTCATCTCTTTTATTTAAAAAAAAATTCCCCTTGGGTGTTTCTCCTTTTATCAGCAAAACTGCTTGAAAGAGTCTCCTCTGCTTCCTCACTTCCTATCCCCTCCTAACCCCTTTGCCATTTGGCTTCCATTTCCACTATTCCCCCGAAACACAGCCTCCATACTGTGAGGTCCAAGTGCAAATGTTTCAGTACTTGTCTTTATGAACCTCTTTGCTGCCTTTGCCATGGTGACCATTCATTTCTTGCATCTCTCTCCTTCGACTTCCAAACATTACACTCCCCTGGCTGCCCTTCCCCTTGGTCTCCTTTGCTGGCTCCTCCTCCTCTGTCCACCCCATAAACACTGGTATTTTCTTTCCTCTCCAATCTTAGCTTCCTGCCTCTCTCACCTTGCATGCTACTTGGGCAATCTCATCTTTGCCCATAGTCCTAACTACATTGGGTATATTGACCATTTCTAAATATTTTTCTCCAACTCTAGCCCCTCTCCCAACAGGTAGACCCCAATAGCTCCCAATCATGTAGACTCCGACAGCCCTTGAGTTGCTGAACATACCCCTCAGATGTCCTACAGGCCCAACAACTGCAAATATATCTAAATAATGGACACATCATATTCCCATCTTTTCTTGGCCCATTTTATCTGCCACCCTCACCACACCCACCTCCCACCCGACCCGCACCCCCTACACACACATATAAACCTTGGCTTCCTCTGGAATTGCTGATCTCAGTTTCTGGCACCACCATCTACTGAGTAACTCAAGCCAGAAATAGGAAAGTAATTACAGGCAACTCCCTTTCTCTCATCTCCTGTCGACAACCAATTACCAAATCATACTGATTAAATCTTTCATAGTTTTCAAATCTGTCTCCTCCCCTCCATCCTTGCTACCACTGCTCTGGCTCATGTCCTCATGGTCCTGGTTCATGTCCTCACAGTCTCTGGTCTCCATGAGATAGCCTATTTTCTTAAATTCAGCTCCAATCTGCAGCCATAATCACCTGGTTAGTCACAAACATGACTGCATTTCCTTCTCCTCAAAACCTTTAAGCCCTTCTATTCTAGGGATAAAGTTCCAGCTTAAGAAGGATCCTGATACACAAACTCCCCAAGGTCTGGCTACCTTGAGAGTCACCTACCACTTCCCTGGCTTGCCCTTCAGGCCCCAATAACTCTACACTTTCGACAATCATGAGCACACATCACAGAGTTCCATGGCTTTGGGCCTCCTTTATTCCATTTCCTCTGCCCAGAATGTCCTTGATCTGAGTGAGTCCTGCTCATCCTTAAGCTGCACTTCAGGACGACTTCTCCAAAAGCCTCACCTGAACACCCAAGTTCAGGAAGTGCCCTCTGTGCTCCTATGGCTTCCAGGCACACGTCTCTATGTCAGCACCTGGCATAGCTAGGTACCTGCAACTCTCTTCTCCTAACCAGACCCTAAGTTCATCAAGGGCAGGGAGCATGGGTTCATTCATTCATTCATTCAGTCATTTGACTAATATTTAAGTGTCTCCTATGTGCCAAGCAAGGTCCCAGGCATGGGTACATTACATTCCCTATGTACATTGCCTAGGTAAAAGGTATATTTTTCATCTCTACACCTCCAAAATGTAGCACAGTCCCCGGCAACAGGAAGAGGCTCAGTTAATGTATGTTGAGCTGACATGAGCCCCCCAGCAGGTAGGTGAGGAAACTATGTTTGGTGTAGGATGCTGGCCAACAGAGACAGCGTGGGGTCACAGAGTGGCACAGGCTCCAGGGTCAGCAACAAGGGTTCAAGCTCCAACTCTGCCCCTTTATGGCAGGCTCTCCTTGGCTTAGGACCTTGCCTTCTCCTCTCTGAAATCAGAATTACTAAGGCAATGCCCACTTCCTGTGTTACTGCAAGAATTCAGTGAAATATATAAGTAAACATGGGATGTACATCACTTAGGCTTATGAAAACATTAAGTCACAGGGAGAACATCAGAGTCCGAGAAGGCAGAAGCCCCACACCCAGTGGGGAGAGGTGTGGAGGCTGCACGGACGGGACAGGAGGGCCAAAGGCGGAGAAGCAGAGGGATGTAGTTTTCAAAGCCATGGAGCTGAGAGGCAAGCATGAAACCCTGCCACAACTAAAATGTGGCTTTCCCTCCTATCTCTCAGTGCCAGGGTGCTGGTTATCAATCTCTTTCCCTTCTCAGATAGTAACAAAAGCTTTACCGTTTCCATCACAGTCTACAGCTGTGGGCAGAGAGCAGCTTCAGCACTCTCCCCCTCCTCTGAATATAAAATAAGCTCTTTCTAATCCTCCATTTTTAATGACTTCAGGCAATGGCTTTCATGTCCTCCCTCCTAGCTCCATTCTAGCCAGACACCTAGAATCACACAGCAAGGAGAATCCACAGCCATCGGACCCAGGAGTGGGGTTCAGCCACAGCAACAGCAGCAGGGAATAGTGGAGTGGAGCCCGGGACTCTGGGGACAGTTCTCCCACTGGTATCTGCTCCGAAATTCACAGAGAATTGGGAACTGAGAGCACTCAGTGAGACGCCTTGCTTGCGGGCATGTGCTGATGCACGTTAATGTCTGTGCTGGGGGCGGGAGGAGGGACGAGGGCTGTGTGGGTGCACTCTGATGCACGGAGATGCTGAGCAAATTCCCCTTGACACTTTTCCTTGAGAGACAAGGCCCTGGGAGGAATCTACCTTAAGCCACTCAGCTTTTCTGAGACCCTCTTCCTTCTAGAACCTTTTACTACTGAATTCAAAAGCCTTTGGGAAATTCCATACAGAGAACATTGACAAATTCCATATAGAGAACACTAGCAAAGGTTCAGATGATGCTGCTGATGTTTCTTGGACAGTGAAAAATACCCCCAGGCACAGAGGGGAAGCAAGGAAGCATTTCTGACATCTCTAGAAATGTAGGTGTTTGGACAAAGAAGAAACCAGAAAGCACAAAACAGAGAGCCTGGAATAGAATGGACAGGAAAATTGTTCTAAGCCATAAAGTCATTATACGTAACAAAACTTACATTTGTATAGTGCAGTCACAAGTTGGGTTGTGCTATACAAATGTGAGTTTTGTTACTTATAATTACAAGTCACAAGTTGGAGTTGGGACTGAGAAAGGAAGATGGAGAACAAAAAGGACATTTGAGGCTTAGCACCTGCTAAGTAGGAAGAACAGGCATATTTCTGCACCCTTGCTCCTGGCAAGAGTGGTGGGCTTAAAGGTTCTGAAGAGTCTGTTAGAGAGTAAATGGGGATGATGATACAAGGACAGGTGCTTTCACTTCTCTGGCTGAACTTCATTGAGTTTTTTTACCCCCCTTGAGCCTCAATTTGTTCCAGGAAGTTGGGAGAATTAAACAGCATCATGTGGGGCAAGTACCTGGCAAAGTTGTTCAGCACATCTTGACCATTGGGAGCTATCATTCCTTTCAGCTTATCCTCACAAGCTCCTTTGAAAGTGAGCCAGACACTTGTTATCACTCTCATTTTACAGATGAAGCTGCTCAGTGGCCCTGAGTGGAGGGCCCAGGGTAATTCAATTAATGGCCCTAGGAAGACTTGAACCCAAGACCTCCAGTACTTTTTTCACCCCAACTCTGCCTATTCAGCTCATGCTGCTGCTGACCCATAGCTGAGATCCACACTTGGAGAGGTTTTCTTAACAGGAATATGAGGGTTTGGTTCAGCTGTCCATCCACACTCTTGCTCTGTCCTCTAAGAGCCCCTAGCTGTAGTGGCATGGCTGTTGTGACTAAGGAACCATGTTTTCCAGGTCAGAGTTCACTGACCCACAGGAGAAAGACCTTCACCTAACTGGCATGTTTCGTTTACCTGGACAAGAATAAGAGCAAGTTTTCAGATCCCTTTGTGTGTTAGACACTATGTGGAAAAAATTTTTAAACAAAGAAGAAGCTAGAAGGATGTGATTCCCAGGGGAGGCTTACCTTGACCTGGCCATGGTGAGATGTGGGCCACACTACACACTCTACTCCCCACTCACTCATCAATTTTCCAGTCTAACACACACTTCTTTCAGGAAACCTGCTCTAAGAATGGGTGGAGCAAACAGTTAATAAAGACTAGTTTACTGGAGTGATTGCTCACCGGACTCTCATTCTCAAAATAATAACAGCCATCATCAGCGTAATACCATGTTGCATGTTCAGAGCTTTTAACTGTAACCAAGCACTACTATGATCTCATGAATACAGTTATCTCACTCCCACTTGCCAGCGCCTCCTCCATTTTCCAGGAAAACTCTAAAGTTCTTCAAATCTATAGGAACAAATAATCCAGAATTAACCCAGACTTCAGGATGGGGTAAGCTTTCCTTCATTATTTCATTAGACTGTAAGCACCCCAAGGTCAGGACCTACAAACACTTGCAAGCCAGGTTCTCAGTATGTAGTTCAACAATAGGTTGATATTGAGTCACCACTCTATCACAGAAAGAGAAGAGCAACCCTTTTCCCAGTGCTCAAAAAAAAAAAAAAAAAAAAAGTCACTGACTAGACAGTGCTGAGAAGGACCCATTTAGCTGATGCCACGGACTCTTCAGTCCCTGTAGGAGGCAACTGTGCCCTCAACTCACTGCTTAGAAATTGGTGACCTCCAATTTTAATCTCCCTCCAACTCATTGTGATTGTGAGTCCTTCTGCATCGGAATGTGTCACCAACGTTAGTCACCAGCAACACCAAAGACCTGCACATGTACTGGAAACAAAACAGATTCTGTGTGCTGCCAGACTGCTGTGCAAGCAACCCATTTAAAACAACAGCAGAAAAAGACATGAATGAAACTAAAAATAAAGAGACAGTGTTATCGTCCAGATATCAACCTACAATATTTTCAGAGCCCCCTAAGGGAGCTGAGGGAAGAAACAGGATCACCTTTGAACAGAAAGCAGGTTTTAGGGGACCTGAGGAGTTGGGGTTGAGGAAGGAGGATGGAGAACAAAAAGGACATTTGAGGCTTAGCACCTGCTAACTGGGAAGAACAGGCATATTTCTACACCCTTGCTCCTGGCAGGGTTGGCGGGCTTAATAGCTCTGAGGAGTCAGAGAGTAAATGGGGACAATGACAGGAGGCCAGAACCTTTTCTGCCCTGCAGTGTCCTGCACCTCTCAGCAAGACTTACAGCCTGGGCTGACCTGCCCAGGGACCCACTCAGGCCCTGATAGAAGCAGCTGCTCTTTCTTACCTGCCTGGCGGTGGGCAGCACAGCTGGGAAGGTGTTGCTGGTGCGGGCCCCAGCTGGGCATGGTTCGGTGAGGCCCTGAGTGACAGAGTCAGCCACCTCCTCCTGGCACCTGGGAGAGGGTGGCAGAGGGCAGCCCACTTCACCCAGCGCCCCTAGAATAGCGGCTGCAACATGCTGCTCCCGCCGGCTCCGCTCTTCTCCAGGCTCTGCATCTCATGAAAAGGGAAAGAGCGAGTGAGCGGCAGGGGAGCGGGTGGGGAAGCAGAGGGAGGGGAGAGGGGCACTCTGACAGATGATGCGCACTGCCACGCAGAGTCGGGGGAGGACCGCAGGCTCCAGCAGGATGGCACTGCCTGTGTGGCTCTCCCGCTGCCAGCTCGCTCACGGGCAGCTGCCTCCGAGGGGCTGGTGGCTCTCCAGAATTCAGGGAGAGGCAGAGTTCAGAGGGGACGGCAGAGGGGGAGGTGAGGGAGGGAGGAGATCACCTGGGACACAAGGAGGCGAAGTGGGGTAACTGGCTTGTGGGAGAAAGGATAACCTGCTTTTGCTCAAGACATTCCAGGGTGAAAGTGGTTGCTTTATGAGAGTTGGTGAAGGGGGAAAGATAAAGCCCCATATTCCTAGCCTGGCTTCAAGGTTGTCGCTCTCCTTTCATAACCAACAAGGCCACTTTTGCTTAGGATTTCAGCAATGGCTAAGGCAATTTATATCACGCACAGCTCCAACTTTCTCAAAGAGGCAAAAAAAAAAAAATTAGGCATGAAAGGGTGTAATGCATGAAATGTTCTGTGTCATTTGTCACCCTCTGCTGCAAACAAGCCTGACTGTCCCCTCGACCACCTGCCCATTGTGTGGCCAGGGGGTGGTGGTGGCAAGAACAGGCGCAAGAGGAAGCATCATGGAGAAATGGGGAGAATGTGACGCTTCTGTCTCTAAAGGTCCATTTGGAGAGTCAGGACAAAACCTCTTGGACAGTTTGGGCCAGAGCCCAGAGCAGCTTTGGAGTGGAGAGGTGACCCTTCACATGGATCCCACAGTCTCCTGGACCTGCCATGCACGAGGCAGGTTCACTGCACAGGCCCGGAGCTTACAGTCACCAGCTCTATTTCCAACCACAGCCAGAGAAAGAGGCTGACAGGGAAGTAAATCAACAAACCATGGAAGACAGAGAAGACCAAAGGAAGCTGCAGCTGGGGAACTCTCCACAAACACAGCTAATGATGGGAAGAGCAATCTCAAGCAAGGGCCGTCTCTGGAGGGAGGGAACAGGAGGCAGAGGGAGGGCAGAACAAGACTGCTGCAGGTCTCCTGTGAACTGTCCTTCCCTGCTGCACTCTGGGCATTCTCAGTCAAGCCTGACTCCAGGGGTCCTGACAAGCACTGACCCAAGAGATGACCCCTCAGGGGACAGGTCACCATTTCACTGCTGCACCATTTCAACAAAATCAGGCCAATTCAGCAGACAACCCTTGGGAACCTAGTATGTGCTGTGGGGGATGCAGTGACGACTAAGACCTCCTTGTCATGTATTAGGTGACCCAGTGGAGGAGAGAGAGATTTAAATAGCTGACTCCAATGCACGGAGAAGTGAGTTAAGCACTCACAGAGCTCTGCGGAAATGCTGGGGGAGCACAGAGGAAGAGGGATTAAGTCCAACTGGGAAGTCAGGGAAATCCCCTCAGAGGAGGCGTCATCCTCTGGACACAACCTGCACCCTGAAGGTTACATGTGGATGTCGACAAGCAGAGTCGACTGGGCTGGAGAACGCAAGGCTGAGGAACAGCCTGGGCAATGGCATGGAGTCTAGAGGTACCTGGTATGTTTGGGAAACAGTGAGTGTTCTTTCTAGGGAGGCAGGAGAAAAAAGTAGAGTATGATAGGATGCCATAGTGATGAATGCAATGTAAAGGGTCCATTGGGACCACACGGTAAAAACTTTAAACAAAGAAGTGTTGATCAAATTTTCTTTTATCATCAGATCTGTGTTTTGAGAAGATACTAAGTGGAGAGGGATTGGAGGCAAGTGAAGCCCATCAAAACTTGTTACAAATTCCTAGGTGAGAGAAGATGAGAGCCAAAAAAAGACAATGGGCTTGAGAGGAAAGGACAAAGTACAGAGATTTGGGGAGACTGAATTAGCATGACGAGATCCTCTGTGAAGGATAGGGTGAGCTCAGAGTGGGGGGCTTGGGGATGGGAAGGAGCTGAGAATGACTCTACAATCCCATTTGAGAACTAGTTTTTAAGGCTAAGGGACCTAGGAGGAAAAGCAGACTTTGCCCTGTAAATGAAAACTAATCGTGTGTTTGCCTGAGCTCTGTTGATAGGCCAGGGCAGAAGCGGAAGAGGAGATGGAAATACAGCATTCGATCTTAGCAGAGAGGTAGGAGTTGGGAGCTCTCCACCTGAAGAAAAGAGATGAGGGGAGTAAATGGAATCACCCAAGGACAGCAAGAGAAGAGGGACTGAGGGCAGGACTTTGAGAAGTGACTACATTTACAGGAGGAGCAGAGAAAGACGAGCCAACCAAAGATACTGAGAAAAATCATCTGAGAGAAAGAGAGTAGGAGGACCAGAGGAATGAAGTGTCACAGGAGCCAGGAAAGATGAGCTTTTGAGAAGAGTCAAATACGGCAGAGAAGTTAATGTGGGTGAGAACTGAGATGAAAATGGCAAAATGAATTTTTGTCATAGGTGACCACCGGGAATGTGGCTTAGTGCAGTGCGTCTCAGACTTTAAGGAGCATGAGAGTCCTCTAGAGCACTTATTAAAATACGGATTTCTGGCCCCACTCCCAGGGTTACCAATTCGACAGGTCTAGGGTGGGGTCTGGGAATTTGCATTTATTTCTTTTTCTGTTTATTTTCCCCCAAAGATGGGGTCTCACTATGTTGCCCACGCTGGACTTAAACTCCTGGCCCCTCAAGGGATCCTTGGGCCTCACCCTCTGAAGAAGGTGGGACTATAGGCCTGAGGGCTCCAGGAATTTGGATTTCTAACAACTTTCCAAAGATGCCAATGTTGCTGGTCTGGGTACTCCACCTGACAACTATCGGCTTAGAGTATTGCTTCTCAGATTTTCAAATCATGGCACACACAGAAAATAATTTTTGTATGGAACACCAGAGTAAATGGAACCCAGGGCTCTGCCAGACTGCCCAAGGGCTGAGGGAAGAAATATCTCAGCACACGGCAGTGTACACTAACCAAACAGGTTGGGGAGGTTTGGCTGAGAGGGATAAAAGGGGAAAAGGTCAAATACAAAATGTGAGTGATCACTAGGCTGTCAAAGCAACAGAAATGGATTTTGCTTTCAAGAACAGGGACTCTCTCTCATCTTTGTACCTCCAGCACCAAGTAAGTATCTAGCATATATAGGGACTCTGTATTTGTTAGAATAAACTGAATTAAGAAGTTTGGCTGAGAAGGAAAAGGGAGAAATTTTTGCCTGCAGAAAATACAGAACCAACTGAACCAATACAGAAAATACAGAAATAAAGAAGAAAGAAACCCAGGTTTAAGAAGGCAGAAACATTTCTTTACCTATCCCTGACCAAGGAACTCCACCATTTCCTTAGTGAAGAGGGATTGGAAGACATCTCAGACTACATGGAGTTTATGGTACATTTACACTGACTTATGATAAACTGCATAGCTTTTAAACTGCATATGTCCTATTGTCTGGTAGAGGTAAGGCTTTAGAAACCTTCTGCCATTGTGCGAATCTCTTTATTAATTCACTTGCCAGTGTTTAGAGTGTTTATTCTTAGGATAAGAAGATCTGAATATTCAGAGGAAGTGATTAAAGAGATTAAATGTATAAGAAACGTATACCACCTAATACCTTGTCTTGATTTTTATCTTTTATTAAAATGAATTCTCCCAATAAATTGTAAGCTCTCTGAGAGCAGAGGCTATAACTAATTCATCTTTTTTAGCCAGTGCCCTGTGCAGTGCCTGTTACTTAGTAGATAGTACACACACACACACACACACTTTCTCTCTCATGCGCATGCGCTCTCTCTCTCATCTTCATTTGGTGGGAATTGAACAATGAGAACTCATGGACACAGGAAGGGGAACATCACACTCCGGGGACTGTTGTGGGGTGGGGGGAGGGGGGAGGGACAGCATTAGGAGATATACCTAATGCTAAATGACGAGTTAATGGGTGCAGCAAAACAACATGGCACGTGGATACATATGTAACAAACCTGCACATTTTGCACGTGTACCCTAAAACCTAAAGTATAATAATAAAAAAAAAAGAAAGAAGGAAAGAATGAAAGGGAGAAGAAAGATGAGGAAGAAAGAGAGGGAAAAGCAGAAAAAGAGGCAAGGTGTTATATGTAATGACCGCAGAAAATGTCCATGCCCTAATCCTTGGAACCTGTGACTATGTTGTCTTACTTGGCAAAGGGACTTTGCAGATATGGTTAAGGTTAAAGACCTTGAGATGAAAATATTATCCTGGGTTATCTAGGCAGACTCAATCAAATCAAATGAGTGGATTCCTTAAAAGTGGAAGAGGAAGACAGAAGAGTGAGTCAGAGATAAAGCCAAAGAAGGAGAGATTCAAACTATGAGAGGGACTCAACCCATGTTTGCTAGCTTTGAAATGGAGAAAGAAGGCCAGGAGCCCAGGAATACAGTTGCCACTAGAAGCTGGAGACCAACCCAGCTGGAGTTCATCAAGGACACAGGACATCAGTTCTGTAATCACAAGGAATTGAATGCAGCGCAACAACCCAAATGAGCAGGGAAACAGAACCTCCCCTCTAGCCTCCAGAAGGGAATGCAGACCCGGCAACACTGATTTTAGCCCAATGAGACCCCTGTGGGAATTTCAACCTACAGAGCTGTAAGATAATAAATCTATGCTGTTTAAGTCACTGTGTCTGTGGTAATTTGTTATGGTAGTAACCGAAAACTAACATAGAGGGGCTTTTCTTGGTTGTAGTAAGGACATGTCTTTGCATTTCAACAGGAGCAGAAAGCAAAAAAACAATATAGAGATACAGAAGACTTGAAAAACCAAAATCAGAAACTAGATGGCCTTTGCCTTTTAGTGAAATGTAAGATCTAAATCTCTCCCTAACAGTATCTCTCTCTCTCTTTCTCTCTCTCTCTCTTTCTCTCGTGCGCGCGCTTGTGCGCGCGCGCGCGCACACACACACACACACACACACACACACACACACACTCCCCACAAGTGAATATCTGAGCTCAATCTTAAATAATTTATTAGGATCCCTTTCCTTCCCTGGCATATCTTACTTCCAGTAAAAATAGCTTTATCTCTCTGATTGATTAGCTATTGTTGAGGAAGTCTTTCTTTGCTCTCCTATACAGTATTATCTGTCACAGGGAACACAACAAATGCCTAAGGTATAGGAGGAGAAAAGTAGAGAGGGGCCATCTCCCCTGGCAAGAGAAGAGAGCCTCTGGTGATGAGAATGCAGAGCCCACTAACAGAAGGAAAGAAAGTAAATAGACAGCAGAAATACAATCAAAATCACCCAGTCCTGGGATAGGAAGGAGTCAGAAGATTCCAGGTAGACAGAAAATAGGATGGATGAATGGATGGATATGGATATAGATATAGTTAATGGTCAAAGGAACAAAGAAAGCTGCTGAACTCCACCATATGGAACAATTTATATAGAGAGCCATGAAAGTTAAACTCTGCCTAGACTTGGGCGCAGATGGACACAGGCCAGCATGTGAGCACATGCACATACGCAATGACACTCATCACTCACAGAGGTTAAATCTTGTGATATCTCAAGGTCACGTCTAGGGAATAGAATTTAAAATATCTGTCTGGAGATCCTGTTCTTGGCCTGATCATCCTGTCTGAATAGTCCTTGGACTCCATTCATTTTTCTTATTCCATTTCCATAGGCAGAATGTGGGCTCTAGGGTCAGAGAGGTACTCTGAGGACAAATTCCAGCTCAGCCACTTACCAGTTATGTGACCTTGAGCAAGTCACTTAACCTCTCTATGCCACAGGATATTTTCCTAGAACAGAGGGATACTCATCATACCTGTCTCATTGGGTTGTAAAGAGAAATAATAAGTTTATGTGTGAAAAGCCTTGACAACTAATGGATAGCCCCCTGCTCCTTCATAATTCATGCCCCCCGATATCTCATAACATCCTGTACTTCTCTGGTACAACAATAGCACACTACTTTTTAATTACCCATTTTCTTGTCTGTGTCACCTGGCTAGACCATAAGCTCCATGAAGGCAGGGACTGAATCTATCTTGTTTCACTCTGCTAGCCTCACCTTATCCCAGGTATTCAAATATCAGTGATGGAGTTGTACCTCTCACCCTAGGTTATTAAATTGTTAGCATATAGGCATGGATGTTTAAAATATTTATCAGTACCTAGCTCTGTCCCTTTGGGCAAGTCATTTAAATTCTTTGGGTCCCCATTTTCTTTTCTGTTAAATGACAGGGCTAGACTAGGTCATCTGTAAATTTGTTTCCAACTCTACAATTCTACAATTCTGTGCTTCATTTATACTTCTGGTCTCATCTGAAATAAATTGTTAAGCAGTTTTGACAAAAAACATCTCGTGATTTGATAAAACCATTACTAGGATATTATCAACAGCTGTGGCAGATTGTTGAAGTGATGGCCCTTCATTTGTTCACAGCTCTCTCTATCCATGACCTCTCTATCCATTCCATGGTACTCTCTCCCACCCTGACTCTAGGTTTAGCTACGTAACTTGCTTTGGCCTACAGGACAATAGCAAACAGGATGCAAGTAGACTTGAAAAGCACTTACAATTGGGGCTTGCTTTCTCTTGCCACTCTTGCAATACTGTAGCTTCCTCATGAGGAACCCTGCACTAACTTGCTTCATGAATGAAAACATTTGATCCAGTCCTCTCTATTGTACCAACCCACAGCCAGTCTGCTGCCAGACATGTGAGTGAGGTCATATTAGATAATCCAGCCACCAGCCAATCCACCAGCTGACTGTTGATATAAGAGTGAGCCCAGCCAAGATTAGCTAAACTAGCTCCAAACTAGAAGAATTACCCAACTGACTCACAGAATTATGACCTAATAAATGGTTGTTGTTTTAAACCACTAAGTTTTAGGATGTTTTGTTACACAGCAAAAGCTCACTGATACATCACGGAGTAGCCCAAATTTTAGCTCTCTTCCTTGAACACCAATTATTTTTAATTTACCCCTTCCAACTTCATTTCTAGTATCAAAGAGCAAAACTGACAAAGGCAACTAAATGAAATCTGGACTTGTGAGAATCTGAATCCAGCAGCATGTCAAAAAAGTTAATCCACCATGATTAAGTAGGCCTTATTCTTGGGATGCAAGTTTGGCATAACATATGCGAGTCAATAAATATGATTCATCACATAAAAAGGACTAAAAACAAAAACCACATGATTATCTCAATAGATGCAGAAAAGGCTTTCAATAAAATTCAACATTCCTTCATGTTAAAAAAAAAAAAACCTCAACAAACCAGGCATCAAAAATGCATATCTCAAAATAGTAAGAGCTATCTATTTCAAACCCACAGCCCACGTCATACTGGATGGGCAAAAGCTGGAAGCATTTCCCTTGAAAGCTGGAACAAGACAACGATGCCCACTCTCACCACTCCTATCCAACATAGTACTAGAAGTCCTAGCCAGAGCAATCAGGCAAGAGAAAGAAACAAAAGGCATCCAAATAGAAATAGAGGATATCTCTCAGACAATATAATACTATACCTAGAAAACTCCAGTCTTTGCCCAAAGGCTCCTAAATCTAATAAACAACTTCAGCAAAGTTTCAGGATACAAAACCAATGTATGAAAATTAACATTTCTTTTTTTTTGTTTGTTTTGAGATGGAGTCTTGCTCTGTTGCCCAGGCTGGAGTGCAGTGTCACAATCTCAACTCACTGCAAACTCTGCCTCCTGGATTCAAGCGATTCTCCTGCCTCAGCCTCCTGCGTAGCTGGGATTAAAGGCACGTGCCACCACACTAACTAACTTTTGTATTTTTAGTAGAAACAGGCTTTCAGCATGTTGGTCAGGCTGGTCTCAAACCCCTGACCTCGTGATCTGCCCACCTCGGCCTCCCAAAGTGCTGGGATTACAGGCATGAACCATCGGACCCAGCAGTTAGTAGCATTTCTATACACCAATAATGTCCAGGCTGAGAACCAAATCAACAAAGCAATCCCATTTACAATAGCCACAAAAAGAATAAAATATCTAGGAATATAACTAACCAGGGAGGTGAAAGATCTCTACAATAGGAATTACAAAACACTACTGAAAGAAATCATAGATGACACAAACAAATGGAAAAACATTCCATGCTCACGGATAAGAAGAATCTATGTTGTTAAAATAGCCATACTAATGAAAGCTATTTACAGATTCAGTGCTATACCTATCAAACTACCAATGATATTTTTCACAGAATTAAAAAAAAATTCTAAAATTCATTTGGAACCAAAAGAGAGCCAAATAGTCAAAGCAATCCTAAGCAAAAAAAAAAAAAAAAAAAAAAAAAAAAGCTGGAGGTATCACACTACCCAACTTCAAACTGTACAAGGCCACAGTAAATAAAACAGCATGGTCCTGGTACAAAAATAGACACATAGACCAATAGAACAGGTTAGAGAACCCAGAAATAAAGCTGCACACCCACAACCTTCTGATCTTTGACAAAGCCCACAAAAACAAGCAATGGGGAAAGGATTCCCTATTCAGTAAATGCTGCTGGAATAACTGACTAACCATATACAGAAGATTGAAACCAGACCCCTTCCTTATACCATATACACAAATCAACCAATGTGGATTAAAGACTTAAATATAAAACCTAAAACTATAAACACCCTTGGAGAAAATCTAGGAAATATCATTCTGGGCATTGGCCAAGGCAAATACTTTATGGAGAAGACTCCAAAAGCAATTACAACAAAAACAAAAATAGACAAGTGAGGCCTAGTTAAAGAGCTTCTACACAGCAAAAGCAACTATCAACAGAATAAACAGACAACCTAAAGAATGGGAGAAAATAATTGCAAATTATGCATCCAACAAAGGTTTACTATCCAGAACCTATAAGGAACATAAACAAATTTACAAGAAAAAACAATCCTATTAAAAAATGGGCAAAGGACATGAACAGACACTTCTCAAAAGAAGACATACACATGGCTGACAAGCATATGAGAAAATGCTCAACATCACTAATCATTAGAGAAATACAAATCAAAACCACAATGAGATACCATCTCACACCAGTCAGAATGGCTATTATTAAGACATCAAAAACATAATAGATGTTAGCAACCTTGTGGAGAAAAGGGAACACTTAGACACAATTGGTGGGAATGTAAATTAGTTCAGCCACTGTGGAAAGCCATCTGGAGATTTCTCAAAGAACTTAAAACAGAATTACCATTTGACCCACCATTTTCATTATTTGGTATATACCCAAATGAATATAAATCTTTCTACCATAAAGACACATGCACATGTGTGTTCATTGCAGCACTATTCACAATAGCAAAGACATGGAATTAACCTAGACACCCATCAGTGGGTGGACTGGATAAAGAAAATGTGGTACATATACACCATTGAATATTACACAGCTATTAAAAAATGAGATCATGGCCTCTGCAGCAACATGGATGGTGCTGGAGGTCATTATCCTAAGCAAATTAATGCAGGAACAAAAAAACCAAGTGCCACATGTTCTCAATTATAAGTAGGTGCTAAACATTGAGTACACATGGACATAAAGAGAAGAACAAAGACACAGGGCCGTATTTGAGAGTGGAGGGTGGGAGGAGAGTGAGGATAGTATCCAGTATCCTACTGGGTACTGTGCTTATTACATAGGTGACAAAATTATCTGTACACCAAACCCCCATGACACACAGTTTGCCTATATAATAAACCTTCACATATACCCCTGAACCTAAAATAAAATATGGAAAGAAAAAAAAAAAAGAAAGTTTACTTGTATTTGTTTCTTCTGAAATCTTGGTCAACCCTTCTTTACCTCAGGACGGTAAATTTTTTTGAATATGTTTATTAAATTACACCTATCATGACAGCTCCCGCTTATCTAATACTGCTTTGCGAGCTAACTGTCTGCCAGCTATTTTGCCCAAATGTCTAATCTTCCCAAAGGAAGTGCTTAGTCTTGGAGAGAAGGAGCCATACTTCTTTGTCCTTCACAGTGTCCACTGTGGCCTTTCTTTCTGTGATTTCCAGACTTGTAAAGCTTGGCCTAGTCAACCTTTTAAAAATTCCCATGCAGCATCCACAGCATCATCAATTGTTTATTTTTCCAAGTAAGAACATTAAAAAATGGTTACCTATGGCTGGGCACGGTGGCTCACGCCTGTAATCCCAGCACTTTGGGAGGCCGAGTTGGGCGGATCACTTGAGGTCAGGAGTTTGGGACCAGCCTGGCCAACGTGGTGAAACCCTGTCTCTACTAAAAATACAAAAAATTAGCCGGATATGATGGCACACACCTGTAATCCCAGCTACTTGGGAGGCTGAGGCATGAGAATCACTTGAACCCAGGAGACAGAGGTTGCAGTGAACCAAGATGGAGCCACTGCACTCCAGCCTGGGTGATAGAACAAGACTCCTACTCAAAAAAAAAAAAAAAAAAAAAAAAAAAAGAAGTTATCTACTATTGCCATCACTTTATAAAATAAAGAAAATTTTAATGTCAGAAAAGTATGAAACACATAATTGCAGAATGAAGGATAAGTCTTCGCACAAAAGCACAACTGACGAACTTGCACCCACATATAGGTACACAGAAATTGATATGAAGAAACATATACACACTACACTGCATTGGATTTTTTTTTTCTCTCACTTTTCTGTGTTCAGTGATGACTTTTTCTTTGACTGCTACCTATAGATAGACCGTATTTGGGAATCACTGGCCTACATCATTGCATGCATGAAACAATAACTGAGAATACCAAAAGACCACAATCAGATAAGGTATTCGGCAAGAACACCTAAGAAATATCTTAGCATTCATAACTTCTGCTAAAGCGGTTAGTCTTTTTTCATATTGACTCTGGAAACCTAGAGATTTGGCCTCTAGGTTTTGACCCCTCCTACCACAGTAGCAGATCCAAGTAAGACAAGTTTTTGGCGCCACAAAAAATGGACATGTAATAAATAGCCACAACTCACATTTTGCAGAATACTTTGAAGAAAAACAAACCTTCCTCCATTTTAGCACACTCAGAGCTATTGGAGCTCAGGAATCCTATTGAAGGGGACTCTGCAGGCCAAATCTAAATTTTGAGCCACTGTAAAACTATCGCAATCACTTTAAAAAAAAATTAAGAGATAGGGTCTTGTTATGTTGCCCAGGCTGGATTCGAACCCCTGGGCTCAAGCAAATCTCCCACTTCAGCCTTCTGAGTAGCTGGGACTACAGGCACATGCTGATGCACATGGCTCTACAATTGCTCTTAGCCATTTAAGAAAGTATTTCCTCTAACCCAGGCTAATACCTGATATGAACAGCAAGGGATACAGAAGTGGTCAACAGACAACGCAGAAGCAAGATAAAACAGAACAGTCATTTCCTAGTGCATACCAACTGCATCATTTACTCAGTCTTTAGAGAGGAGAGATTGGAGTTCAGTACACTACAGCTTAATGTACATGTGCATATGCTTAAGATAAATATCGGGTTATATACATTCTGTATCTGGTAGATGTGTAATTTCAAAACTTCCACAGAATCGTGCACTTACACCTGCCCATTTACAAGTTTCTGCACCCATATATAGTGCTCAATATAAATTTTGTTTAAAGGATGAATGAATATCTAAACCTTCTGCTGGGGAGAGGATTTATTAATGTAATTAACATATTTATTTTGTACCTTTTATAGGCCAGACATTGTGCTAAGGATACATTTGCTGGGGCTACTCCCACAAAAGAAACAATCTTGGTTTCTTCTCTAGTTCTCATTCTCCCTACCCTGCCTCTGTCCCTCTGTAAGAACCCATCCAATTTAGGAATTCACCAACTGCTCAACTTTTAGACATCCCAAAGCCATTCTCAACAATTGCCCTCCAAGCCTGTCTTTTGTTTCTGAACTGCTATTACTCCAAACCTAGTCTCTGTCTAGCTTTATATTTTATTTTATTTTATTTTATTTTATTTTATTTTATTTTATTTTATTTTATTTTATTTTATTTTATTTTATTTTATTTTATTTTATTTTATTTTTGAGATGGAGTCTGGCTCAATAACTGCTCAGAGACTTATTGTATGTCTGGCTCTGTCGCCCAGGCTGGAATGTAGTGTCATGATCTTGGCTCACTGCAACCTCAGCCTCCTGGATTCAAGTGATTCTCATGCCCCAGCCTCCCGAGTAGCTGGGATTACAGGCACCCACCACCACACCTGGCTAATTTTTGTATTTTTAGTAGAGATGGGATTTCACCATGTTCACCAGGCTGCTCTCAAACTCCTGACCTCAAGTGATCTATCCTGCCCCAGCCTCTCAAAGTGCTGGGATTATAGGCGTGAGCCACCATGCCCAGCCTCTGTTTAACTTTAAACCTTGGATCTGGTGCCCTGATTTCAATCCTGTCTTTGTGCCTTGTAGCTATTGCTGTGTAACCACTCAAAAGCTTTGTGGCTTCAAATAATCACCATTTGTTATTGATCATGAATCTCTGAGTCATTTAGCTGATTCGGCTTTTCTGGGGCAGGCTTGGTTGATCTTTGCTGGGCTGGCTTATGAACCTGAAGGGAGCTGGTGGATCAGCTGAGACTGGTTGGTCTAGAATGCTCTCACTCACGTGCCTGACATTTGGCTGTCTGCAGGCTAGGGTGCTAGGGGTGGCTGGGCCACATGTTTCTCATCATCTGTCTGGCTAAGAAAGCTTTTCCATTTTTATGGCAGAAGTAGGAGTCCCAAGAGAAACAGCAGAAGTGTAAAGACATTTTCAAGCCCAGGTTTGGATCTACTGCAACCTCACTCTGCCACATTGTACTGGCAAACCCAAGCCATAAAGCCAGCCCAGATTCAAGAGGCAGAGAAACTCCATATCTTGACGAGAAAAGTTGCAGTCATGTTATAAAGGCATGGATATGGGGAGAGGTAGAGAATTGGGGCCATTTTAATGCTGAATCTACCACAATCTTGGTACTTGAATTTATTTCTAGAGTTTGAAACTCTTGCCTCTTCCTGTTGATATCAGACCTAGCTCATGTCTCTGACTTTTCCAACCCTGCTACCTCAGGTAAGATCTCCACTCAATTTTCGCCCCTTAGGGGGCACCCTCTGAAGCCAGCTCCTTGCTAACAAGAAGAAAATTCAGACCCCGTCCATGAATCAGTTCACTTATTCTTAAGTAATCTTTCTCTTGTCTTGAAAAAAAGAACCCCTTCAGCTATTGTTAAAAATAGATATCTGAACCAGGCTGAACTCCGGCTGACAACTGTAATCAAAATTCTGACACCCAGAGAGGACAGACCACATAAGAAGAACCCTTACAAGATGCTGCCGTAACAAGGCTGAATCCTTATTGAAAGACAGAAATAAAATACTGTATTTTCTCAATTCTAAAACACCTTTTTTTCACATTTTCACATTTCTAAAGCTGAGATGTCTTCTAATCAGTGTGTATCTATAATGTAGTAAGGTTGGTGACTATCCCTCACCCCAGCCAATCCTCCTGAAAAAATAAAGCTGAATTAAAAACATAATTCATCTTTCAATTGATAGAATCTTGTAACTGTGGTGGACCACCACTCTTCATTGCAAATGCCAATTGAGTGCTTACCAGAATTATTTAAACTGAAGCAGGAGAAAAGTAAGGCCATGAGAACTGGTAGGGCTTCCAAAAGCTTCGGTGTGTTAATGTCTCCAATTCAGGGACTTAGAGGGAATACTAGCAATACCAGGCAGGATGACACAAACAGGCGATTGCCGTCCTCCCTTGACTTTTTCTAGAATGATGATTATTGAAAGGGAACAGATGTGAGTTTCCCGGTTCTCCCTTCCCCTGCTACCCTCTGGCACTGTGGCTGCTGACCACTAGAATGGAGAGAAAGGTAAAATCAAGGAGAAGAAAGAAGCCAAAGCCACAAACCAGTTGGTGGTCTTTCTGTAAGGAGCTGGCATCATCTGGTCATTGCTTGATTTGTTTCATTTGGTTGGTTTCTTTTATTGTGTCCATCATAGTAGTTAAGCAGGCAGGCTCTAGAGTCAGACTGCCTTGGTTTAAATCCCAGCTCTACTATTTTAAAGTGGTGTGACTTTAGGCAAGTAATAACCCTGCCGTGCCTCAGTTTCTCCATCTGTAAAACAGGGGTCAAATATTAGCTGATATTTGTACACTTACAATAATATCTGCCACATAGAAACATGAAATAATTTGTTATTATTGCCTTCTACTTGAAATTCCCTTGAAGAAGAAGAATCTCCTTTCTCTGGAAAGCCAAACATAATTCCTTAAAGTCCTAGAAGCAACCTTAAGTCCCTCCCTGATGCTTATTTTCCCCCTAAGATTAAAGCCACATAACCTTTTCCCCAAGATGTTTGCTTTTTTGTGGGTGAAAAAAATCAGCAATATTATCATGACGAGAGTGAATTTGCTATTGAGCATATTCCTTTTTTGGTATTCAAAACTCCACCAGTCCTAAGAAAAGGGCAGAGTCGCCCCAGCTAGTCAGGTGCTTGTCATCATTTTGTTTAACCTTGAAATAATTCTTACTTCGTAAGCACAGAATTCACTGCATAAATTAGACCAAGGGGAATTAAAACAATGTGTGTGTAACTGTGTGCACACACGTCTCTGTAATGAACATGGAGTTACAAATATTCAGCACGTCTGTGTAAGCGCCCAGAGACTTATTGTATGCCTGAAAAATAGAGCCCAGAGAGGCATAAAGCTATTTATTTGGAAGAAATTAGTCTGTTTTTTATGATTCTGAAAAGGTTAAGGCAGAAGATAGGTGGCTGCGTAGAGGGAGTTATGACTTGCGCATTTTGATTTATCTTTTCTTATTAAAAGCCGCCTCTCCAGCTGCTATACTTTCGTCACCCTGCATGCCTCCATCCCTGGGCCAGAGGGGTTTTCACATCACCACAGAGGCAGGCCTTCCTTCATTTTATTTATTCCATTTGGGATTAAACACATTGAAAGGGGGCCATGGCTAAATGGGTGTTTCTCGCCTGGCTGGGTATTTGGAAATCAAAGAAGGAGCTTCATGGTGTATGTGGAAGGGGATGGAGTGTAGAGAGGAGGAGGCGGTTTCTGCAGACAGGCAGCTCTTCCCGTCTTCCCAGGAGCAAAGATTAGTTCCCAGGGCCCAGGCCTCAGTGGCAGGGGGCCAAGGAAAGCAGGCCCAAGGCCTTTCCTAACTCTTAGACCCCAGGGATTGGCACATGCCACGGGGAAAGTGAAAAACATTTTACAAAACAGGCTAGACACGTGCCACATGGCTGTGTCCTTAGAAACTTCCCACAGATCCCTGTTGGAGGTTCTTGTCCCTGTGCTGTGGCTCCCCAAAGCCTGCTTCGTTGCTGCAGGGACCTTAAGAATCCGAGGGGATTCACAGAGCCCTGGAGATTGCAACGGGATTACCGGAGAGGGATGCAGGGAAAATCCCGAGAGGCCTGCGATGTGCTGCAGGCTTGGGGGCCTTCCTGGCAGGACGGATATCTCTATTCCTGGAGCCAAAAGTTCTGGGATCTGCAGAAAGGGATCCCTCGGGGACTATAATGAATGCCGTGTTCCAGCAGTGCCAGCTCGGTTCAGCTGCTTGATTAATGACATATGAGAGGGCTCACGGCAAATTTAACAGGAGGGCGCACCCTCACACAGTGCCTGCCCTGGATAAGATTCGGCACCTCACACCCTACAGGAGACTGCAGAGGGGCTCACAGGACTCCTTCCCCAGCTCTGGATCCAGGGCGAAGCCTGTGAAGAGCCCGCCTGGGTCTCAGGTTCTGAGTCTTCAGTGCATAACAATGCGCCCCAGAGCCCGCCGAGGGGAGGACTAGCTCCATCTGCTCCTTCCCAATTCTCGGCTCCGGCGAGGGGGAGGGGGATCCCTCGGCAGTTAGGCCGGGTCCTGCACGGTTATTGGCTGACACATTTTCAAAGCTACTCTCAAAGGCTTTTATGAAAATGCTGTTGCCGGGCAGCAGCTGAAGCCATTTGCCCTAGAAAAATGGATGGAAGCAGGTGTAACCACTCACCCCAATATGACCCCCAAAACGTTCCCCGCGACACACACGCTAGTCTACAGTGTGTTACTTTGTCCCTGTACATTTCAATAAGCGCACCAATCTGACACCTCAGCATTTCCCCCCGAAAATGTAACCATGAGCATTGTTCTTCCTGGTTTCTCTTTCAAGAGAAAGGAGGGGCCAGTCCAGGGTGGTATTCCAAGAGACACGCCAGGTTCAGCCTCGGGCCGCCTCTGGCGGCAGAAGACACAGCGTGCATCTTCCGTCTTCTAATTCCCATAGCTTTCAGGAGACAGCAGAATTGCTGGAAGTCATGACTGTCTTAGAAAGACTGAATGCTTTTTGTTAGAGTTCTCATTCTACTAAGTACACAAAACCAAACAGCATTTAAAAATTAATGCAATGTCTAATTTTGTTAACTGATGAAATTTTATATTTCAAAGTGCTTTGAATTTGAAGCTTTGTATTCAAAAGGACTCTCACAATCATCTAATTTGATCACCATGATAGTCCAGTGGACTACTTACATTGGAGGAAATTGAGATACCAGCAAAAAGTAATTATTTAAGGATTTATCATGTGTAACATAGCAGAACTGGGATTTAAGTGCAAGTTTTCCAAATTCCAGTCCAATATTCTAAGCTTCCCCATTGTAATGAATGGGTTACATATATTATGAATCATTGTAACAAATTCATCATATAAATTTACCCAACATGTTTGTCATGTTTTCTTGAGAAGGTGTTAAATGTGTCAAATGTGACATTTAGGTCCTCTTCTTCACCTACTTGTAGCTCCGTCCCAAATGAGGCAAATAAGTGAAACTAATGGCATGGGGCAGAATAGTGGGGTTTTGAGTTGATGGACAATAGGCAACCATTGCATTTCTTTGAGCAGAATTGTGACACCATAAATCAGCATTTTAGGAAACCTCATTGGGCAGCAGGCATCAGATGACTTCTGTGACTTCCTAAGTAGATATTACATGTATCCATGACTTCCTAAAGAAATTCAGTTTTTCAATACTGTTACCTAACCCCTAAGTGATAATAACAATGGGAATTTCAGGCCAGGTCAAAGGCACAGGTCACTGAGACATGACTCCGAGGAAAAGGCAGGGCAGAGTTATCAGCTCCCTTGAGTCGTATCCATGTCCAGCTTTCCTTTGAGACAAATGTAAATTTTTGTCCCTTAAATGCAACTTTTTGTCACTTGAGGAGTACCATAAAGGAGGTTCTTACACCACTTAGATCAGAGGTAGGCACGACTGGGAGAAGTTAAGATTATAGAGTTGGTCTCAAGGTTACTGTTTAGATGCAGCCCTGTATCCAGCAGCCTGGAAAACTGAATGCTATTCAGGAAGCAGGACCCCCAGCTAAGTAGGCAGAGGCAAAGGAATCCTTCTTAGTGGCCCAGTCAATCTTTGAGCTGAAATTCTTGAGCTGCCATCTACCCCTGGATCTTCCCTTCTTCGCTGCTGGGGTTCTCTACTTTTAAACTATTTGTTTTATATGAAAAAAATGCTCCCCATCACTAATCATCAGAGAAATGTAAATAAAAACCAAATGAAATACCATCTCACACCAGTCAGAATGGCTACTATTAAAAAGTTAAAAAGCAACAGATGCTGGTGAGGCTGCAGAGGAAAAAGTAACACACACTATTGGTGGGAATGTAAATTAGTTCAGCAACTGTGGAAAGCAGTTTGGAGATTTCTCAAAGAACTTAAAACAGAGCTGCCATCTGACCCAGCAATCCCATTACTGGGTATATACCTAAAAGAAAATAAATCATTCTACTAAAAAGGC
This sequence comes from Hylobates moloch, assembly GCF_009828535.3. NCBI lineage: Eukaryota > Metazoa > Chordata > Mammalia > Primates > Hylobatidae > Hylobates > Hylobates moloch. The sequence continues at coordinate 30,755,828 of NW_026652293.1, read as the reverse complement.
ACTGTGCTATTCACAGTAGCAAAGACGTGGAATCAACCCAGGTGCCCATCAATGTTGGGTTGGATAAAGAAAATGTGGTACATATACACCATGGAATACTATGTAGCCATAAAAAGAACAAAATCATGTCCTTTGCAGCAACATGGATGCAGCTGGAGGCCATAATCCTAAGCGAATTAACCCAGGAACAGGAAACCAAATGCCACATAAACATTGGGTACTCATGGAAATAAAGATGGCAAGAATTGAAAAGATGACTAGAGTAGGGAGGAAGTGAGGGGGGCAACAGTTGAAAAACTATTGGATACTATGCTCAGTACCTGGGTGACAGGATCAGTCATACCCCAAAACCCAGCATCATGCAATATACCCAGGTAACAAATCTGCACATGTACCCCTGAATCTAAAATAAAACTTGAAATTATAACTTTTTAAAAAAAACTTGTTGTGTCATACACTTGTTGACAAAGGGATCAGTCGGCTAAATAATAAACTAATAAGGCTAAAGATCCAATCCTAAGTAAAATATTTATATCATCAGTGATTTCCTAATTAGATATTGCATGTATCCATGACTTCCTAAAGAAATTCAATTATTCAATATTGTTATTTAACCTCTAAGTGATAATAATAATGGGAATTTCAGGCCAGGTCAAATGCACAGATCACTGAGAGATGACGCAATATTTTGAAAGCGATAAAAAGTTTTGTTCTTTATTTAGACCAAATAGGTGTTCACCTACCATATGTACATTCACAGCCCATCTAACTGCAAATATATGGACAGTAAGTCACCTCTCTAAAGGCGAGTGCAGTGGGTCATTACAATGTATAGGCAATGATAAAGGGGCAGAAAAGGAACACTTGGATTGTTCCCAGTAAGTTCATTTGAGCACTCGCCCTCTCATTTATTCACCCAGGAAGTTATCCTTTTTGAGTACCTATTATGTACCATGCACTTTGCAATGCTGGACAAGATAGAGTTCTAGACAGTTCTATCTGAGTAAATAATCCCAAGCCAGTGCTTTGACCTAAGTTTTGCAAAGATTCCTTACCCTCTACAAATTCCCTGCCTATGCCTTCTGAAGGGAAAGGGGCATTTTCTCCTGCAGCCCAAATTTCTGAGAGAGATGCTTGTGTGGCAGCAAAAGTTGCAAACCAGAACCTTCCCTGGAGGCTGGGAAAATTGTGTTATCTCAAGAGGAGATTACACTAATCTGAATAACAAACTGCTCTGACCCACAAATCCTACCTACCACCCCCAAATCCTGAACTAACCTGATGAGATAGCAAACAGAATTGGAGCTTGTGGAGGGGTGGCCGAAAGGTACATTTGCATAGACCTCGGCTAAGAAAAATAATATCCTTTTGTTTTTGTGTCTTCAGTTCACCACAACTTCAGGGGTTTTGTGACTTTATTTTGTCCTAATCCATGCTCACAGCATCCTTCTACCTTCTACCTCTATTCTAAAGTGAAAATACAGAACCAATATCAGCTATAACCTGATTATCTGTAAAAATTAGGCCAGCACAGGGTCATGGATAATAACCACAGACAATTTTGAAAGTCATTTAAATTTGCCTTTGGCCTACATTTGTTTACACAAGTGCATTTCAAAGCAGATTCGCCTTCCTAATTACATTTTGTTTGCATTCCCTCAGCACATATCGACTGGGAAGTCAGGGAGGGGTGATGCCGAGTAGGCTGAGTGTTGAGAAAAACTGATTAGAGATAAAAATTTGTAGGAGTTAAACCACAAATTTTATTATTCATTTAACAAATATTTATTGAACATTAACAAATGGTACAGCACGGCACTTGGTTTTGCAGGAAATATAAAGTTGAAATGAAATAGTTTCTGACCTGAAGAAGTTTGACTTCTTAGAGAGGCAATATATAAAGACTTTACATTTATGCAATAAAGATTTCACTATAGCTTTAACTGTAAGCCTAAATAGAACTGTTTTTACTTCAGGTATCTGCAGGGCCCAGGGGGCTTTTGATTGAATGGAATTCAGACAAATAGTGATTCCTCCAATAACCATAACTGTAATTTTCTGTGTTTCTCCACTTGTATAAAATACAAGTTTCTCAGCTTGCATAAAATAGTCACAGAATCACTTCCCTGGGTACTAAAACTCTCAGGACAATGGGTTGGAGAGGTTTTTCCTTGAAACTGCACATCTGCAGGTATTGAGGAGTTCATCACCGAAGAAGCAAATACTCAGTGTCTCTCACTGTCCTCAGTTAAACCATTCTCAGGCAGGCCCTGTCATGAGCCCTTCTTTTGGTTTATCTCTATTCCTGGAATCTGCATTACACTACCCCTAAAAGGCCAGGAGCCCTCCCAATTTCAGTCCTCCACAGAAGAAAAGTGTGCCAGTTTGGAAAAAAGCAGGTAAGGGGGGGCATCTTGGACCCATATGCAGATTGGGACAAAGGTGTGGCTCCACAGTACTAACCCTTCCCCTAGCCTCTCCCTCTAAACCTGGTTCCTTTCCACTCCCCTGCTGCCATTTCCACGGTGGAAAGAGGAATCAGGGATGCGGATTATGTATGTGTCACTTGCTGGGTGTGAGTCGCAGACCCACTCTTACTGCCCTCACTCCTGGCAAGACCATGTTGGATCCAAGCTGTCCTTGATACAGTGCAGGGAGGTGGCTTTATGCTAGGGATGAGTGAAGAATTCGCACAAGACACCTCCAGCCAGGCTTACCCAGGGCCAACATTGTCACTATCAGCACCATCATCAGAGGCACTCACACCCCACGTGCCCATCTGTGCACAGGCAAGCCAGGTGTGAACATGGGTCCCAGCCTCCTACTGCAGGTTGTGACCTATGAAATCATTTTTAGAGGTCAAACAATGTTTTTGATATATAGTAAGGGTAAGTACTGTTATGTGAAACAACATATCATTATGTATATTCTTACTCTGTATCACAGTTTTGTTAGGATTCTCCAGAGAAACCGAAGCAACACCATCCATATAGATATATAAAAATAAATTCATTATGAGAGATTGGCTCATGTGATTATGAAGGCTGAGAAGTCCCAGAGTTTGCTGTCTGGAAGCAGGAGGTGCAAAAAAGCCCATGACCAATGGTATAAACCCCAGTTCAAGTATGAAGGCCTGAGAACCAAGGGTACCCATGCCTGACAGCAGAAGACAGATGCCTCAGCTCAAGCAGAGAGAGCAAATTTACCCTTCCTCTGCCTTTTTATTCTATTCAGGCCCTCAATGCAGTGGATGCTGTCCACCAACATGGGTGAGAGAAATCTTTATTCCGTCTACAGATTAATGCTAATCTCGTCCAGAACACGCCCCACAGTCACACGCAGAAGTAATGCTTTACCAGCTCTCTGGGCATCCCTTAGTCTAGTCAAGTTGAAGCATAAAAAGAATCCCAAGATTTTTTTTATAGCTACTTTATCTAGAACATGCAGCATTGATGTGGGTGAGCATGAAGGAGAAGGCCTTAGGAATGATCACGTAATACTCATTGAATCAATACTAAGATAATAGTAAATATCTGTATCATCTACAAGCAAACGACAACATAAATAAAAAGACACGAAATGTGTAGGGTGAAGTTCCATTTTAAACAAGACTATGTATAGAGAGTTGCCAGTTCCTTCCAATTCTTATCATGGATTTTACATTTCCAGAAATGGCGCTTATGTCCCTGACTCAGCAAGGGAATCAGCAGCGGCCCCGTTCAACAGCTTCTTCTATAAATGAAGAATTTTAGGAGCAAGTGGGTGTGGGGCAGAGGACATTGGAGCAACAGGCCCTCTCCTCAGTGTCAGATTCAGTCCCCCAGTATCCCTGAGAAACATTTTGGAGATGCAACTTTTTTTTTTTTTTTTTTTGTGGAGACAGGGTCTCATTCTCTCACTCAGGCTGAAGTGCACTGGCACCATCTCGGGTCCCTGCAACCTCTGCCTCCCAGGCTCAAGTAATCCTCCCACCTCAGCCTCCCAAGTGGCTGGGACTACAGGTATGCACTACTACGCCCAGCTAATTTTTGTATTTTTTTGTAGAGATGGGTTTTCACCGTGTTGCCCAGGCTGGTCTCAAACTCCTGGGCTCAAGTGATCTGTCTGCTCACTTCAGCCTCCCACAGTGCTTGGATTATACATGTGCACCACCACACCTGGCCTGGAGATATGTCTTATATGTCAGGACAACAATCTGGCTCCCCTGTTCAACTAGTGCTGCTGATTGTGCCACCTGCTAGAACTGAGCTAAAAAGAGATTTGAAGACCAGGAAATTAACCACCTAAGTAGGAAGACCTAATGCTCCCAGAATGCCTTCCTCATCCATGGGCTAACTCATTTTTTTTGTTTGTTTTTTCCTTTTTTGAGACAGAGTCTCACTCTTGCCGCCCAGGCTGGAGTACAGTGGCATGATCTCGGCTCACTGCAACCTCCGCCTCCTGGGTTCAAGCAATTCTCGTGACTTAGCCTCCCAAGTAGCTGGGACTACAGGCGCGTGCCACCGCGCATGGCTAATTTTTGTATTTTTATTAGAGATGGGGTTTCACCATGTTGGCCAGGTCTCAAACTCCTGACCTCAGATATCCACCCACCTCAGCCTCCCAAGGTGCTGGGATTATAGGCGTGAGCCACCATGCCCAGCCATCCATGGGCTAACTCTTAAAATCAATGTGGGAGTACATTATTTCATATCAAACTCTAAATTCCCCTGAAGTGGTAACACTTTAGGCCATCAGTCATTTATATCTCAGTATGAATTCATTTCAGATTTTTTTTCTAAAACTAAGTATCTTGGGAGGCCGAGGCAGGCAGATCACCTGAGGTCAGGAGTTCAAGACCAGCCTGCCCAACATAGCAAAATCCCGTCTCTACTAAAAATACAAAAAATTAGCCGGGCATGGTGGGGGGCCCCTATAATCCCAGCTACTCGGGAGGCTGAGGCAGGAGAATAGCTTGAACTGGGAGGTGGAGGTTGCAGTGAGCCGAGATCGCACCACTGCACTCCAGCCTGGGCAACAAGAGCAGGACTCCATCTCAAAAAACAAACAAACAAATAAAAACTAGGTATCGATAGGAACAAAAACAAGATTGTGCCTGAGAGGACACTACTACTGTAATAGCAGCCCGAAGGAAGGAGGCTGGAGAGGCAGACAACCTTTTGTACTTTGCTGTAATGAGAGCTGGTCCAGCTGAGGAACATGGCCTTCTGCCCACTAAGAACACTGCAGCCAACAGTGGTTTGAGCCAGCTTTCTAAGAACATTGGCCATTTGAGTTTGGCTTTGAACCTAGAAGTCCAAATTCAAGTATGAAGCAGGGGAAGGTGTGGCAAAGGCATCGAGATTTTATTTTAATATTTGTCAAACCATCCTGCTCCTTTTCCTGCCCCTATCTCTACTATCACTGCCACTAGAAGAATCATTCCAATAACCCCCTAACTTGGGGCCAGATGATCTCTATGGTTTGGCCAGGAAAAGTCCAAGGGCAGAGGCACCTAAGACAACTATGTAGTCATCATCATAATCAATAAATAACATTAGGAATTTTCTACATGCCAGCAAGGTGCTAAGTTTTTGTTTGTTTGTTTTGTTTTGTTTTTGAGATGGAATCTTGCTCTGTCACCCAGGCTGGAGTGCAGTGGCATGATCTTGGCTCACTGCAAGCTCCGCCTCCCGGGTTCATGCCATTCTCCTGCCTCAGTCTCCTGAGTAGTGGGGACTACAGGCGCCCACCACCATGTCCAGCTAATTTTTTGTATTTTTGTAGAGACGGGGTTTCACCATGTTAGCCAGGATGGTCTCGATCTCCTGACCTCGTGATCCTCCCACCTCGGCCTCCCAAAGTGCTAGGATTACAGGCATGAGATGCTAAGCTTTTTATAGGGATTATTTCTTTCAATCATCACAAAACTCCATGAGACAAGTCTGTCATTGTATAGATGATAAAACTAAAGCTTAGAAAGGTTAAGCAATAGGCCACAGTCACAGGGCTCGTCAGTAGTGCAGATGGAATTCAGCCAAGGCCGTCTGACCCCAAACTCCTAATCACTAGGCTAAGCAGCAGCACCCCTTGGGAAGAAGTACTAGTCACTCAAGGAGTCCACCAGAAAAGGTCTGCTTCCCTCTGTTTGTCTTCCACTCAAGCCTCATCCCTTCACAATGTGACCTGGAAAGGAATATTCCCGATACTGCCTCCCAGGAAGCCATGGAAAGGAAGCCCCGGCTGGCCCCTGCAGTGTCCTTGAAGGAAATGGATGAAGGTGAGGCAGACCTGACTCACAGCCGCTGCGGGTCCCTGTGCTGGGAAGCAGCCTCTCTACGGAGGTGCACCTGGGCTCCCCACACCCCTGAGATGATATAATGGCTCAGACAAAGGGTTTGAAGCCATCAATGGACTGATAGCATAATACCCATGACTTTCACAGAACGTGTCTTTAAGCGGAAGAAATAAGGGCAGGATAATTTTAGCTCTGTGTCCCTTAGCACGGCTCCATCTCTCCTGCCACCAGGCTGGCTCCCAGACAGAGACCACTTGTCTCTTTCTGCATTGAGGCCCTCAAACCCGGCCAAGAACAACAGACTGCAAAGTTTGCAGAGTAAGTTTGGCCGCGTGGAGGGATCAGAGCTCAAGGCTCCTGCCCCATACTTGGGAACTGTTGTGTCAGCAGGAAGTCACTTTGTCTTTGAACACAGCCATGAGCTGGCGAGACTTCTGAATGTCCAAGGAGACAGTGGTGCTCCTAACATCTGGTCACTGATGCACTGCTCCCCAAGCAGCTGTGGGCAGGCGGAAAGTAGGGGCAGGGAAAGGATGACCTGTGCGGCCTGCCGAGATGGTGAACGCCCTTGCATCTAGGAACAGCAGCCTGATGAAAGCGCCTTTTCCCATTTCCCGCACATCTTCTTCTCTCCGTTTCTCTCTTTGGTTTTAGTGGTTCTTCCTTCCTTTTCCTGACTTTCTTTCTACTTCTGTAGATGTGCTTTTATGTATGTGTGGGGTTTTGTTTTTGTTTTATCCCCATTAGAGCATTGTCCACCTTTTTCTCACTTTCCCAACGTTGTGGGTCCTTAGTGGGAAAACACTGGGCCTCATAGTTTCTACTCTTACTGAAAAGTTTTACGCTTTTCAGCCCTCCCGTCTTTGCTCACCAAAGTCCAGGCATATGTGCTTATTGATATAAAAGATTCAAGAATCTGAACTATGAAGTGCACACACGCATGTATTCTCTCTCTTGCTCTCTCTCTCACACACACACACGCACACACACACATCCTTTCCATACCCACTCAAACCAGAATACTCTTGATTCAACCTCATCAGAGCCAGTTAAAGATAATGATCTTTCTCTGATTATGGTCTCCACATCAGTGTGACACCTCATATCCAACCATCTTTGGAACTCAGGGACTGAGTTTATTTAGCTCCTGGTGAAATGTAAGTGACCCCATAAGGCCAAAGACTGGATGAGCACGTACCAAGGAGTGTACCAGGTATTGCCACTGGGCGATACTATATCTCATCGGCACTCCCCTGCCTAGGTGGCAAGTAAAGTTCTGACACACTATATCTATTCCCTGACTTTAAGAAAAAGGTGCAGAGTTGCAAACTACTGCCAACCTAATCTTATTTTTTCGACTCCCCCCATAGTCACTTACTTGTTTTATGAATGCGAACCATCTTAGCATCTCTTTGCATCAGTTTCTTCATCTGTAAAATGGGGATAATAAAAATTACCTATTCCTTAGGGTCATTATGTCAAATGAATGTGAAACAGTTATAGTTCTTGGCTGCAAGCAACAGAATCCAACTCTAGATTCTGGGCTATAGGAGTGAATAATTTATTTGGGACAGCCCTGTCAGAATTAGTCAACTCCAATCATTTTTCCATCCTCGTTTCACTAAGGTTTCATGTTTCTAAGACAGAGAGAGGGCCTGATTGGTCTAGCATAGGCCACATACCCATCCTTTTTACCAGCGAAGGACACAGGAGTTTGACTCACAGGTGTGGTATGAGACCTAAAGTTATGGCCCAAAATGATGAAGGCCTCGAATGACCTAACTGCAAACTTCTTTCTCCTTCTCCTCCTACAAATAAGGTCCCCTAGCCAAACATCTCTCCTTATCAAATGAACAAAGTGCCGTTCCTGCTTATCCCTGAATAGTGGGTTTCAGTTCCCTGCTGGCCTGTGGAATTACTCAAATGACCCAGTCACATCTTTATAAGGTAGCAGGAACACCCCTACCCTCTTGATACTACAAAGTCTGTCTCCCACAGCCTCTGCTTGTTCACTGTATTCCTGAGCACAACCCCCTATGGCTCTGTGTAGCCAGTGGTGTCCTCCTCCCCCAGGCTGTGTGTATAAGTGACGAATAAAATGCTGGCAACCTCATCTGTCCAGGGTCAGGTGTCCTGTGTGTTCAGCCATCCCCATAACCCTGCAACAAAGATCCCTATCCCACCAATGGGGAGAAGAGAAGGCAAACAAAACAAAAGGCCCCCAAAGATTGCATGTAATGGGGAATAGGTGGGCTCCAAAAGGAAAATCAAGAGTTGATTTTCTGCTTTAAATCTGCTGTTACCACAAGAGGAGGAGGGATGCAGGACAAGCAAAAACAACAGGCATTCAAACACCATGAAAAGTGCTTAACACAGTACCTGAGAAACAGAAGAGGACCTGAAAATGTAGGTAGTAGTAATATTATTTTCATATTATTATGGAATTCAACAAACTCTCCAAAAAGAAACCTCTCATTGCAGCATTTTTCATGTTCATGGAGTACTTTTTGTCCCTGCCCCCTGCAACTTTTCCCCGGCACCTACACAACAGTGCAGGGCGACAAGCATCAAGAAACCAAAGGCATCTTTAAGGCAACCACAGGTATGAGTCCCAATGCAAGAGGCACAAAGATGCCAGCAGACGACACCCCTTTGCATGGGATTCCTGAGTTGGCAGGTGAATGAGGCCCAAGAAGTGGATCACACAAGGACCTTGCTTTGCAAATGAAGTCACTGTCAGCCAAAAAGGCATCAGGCCGGAAGTGAACAGGTGACGAGCCAGTACCTCTGTACTGAACCACTCCCCTGATCATTTGCCTTTTTCAGTGAACACTTGAAAACACTATTTCTGGCAAGGCTTGGACTTCAGAGTAGACAGTGTGGCCACTGCACCATGATGTATCCCAGTCGCAAGTGCCAGACAGAGCCCACTGACCCCAAATACCAATCCATTGTCTATCATTCTGCCATTAAAATGCCATTCATCTGATTTCCAAGAGTCCTTTTCGAAATGACACAGGTCCCACCTTGTCAGCAAATACTTTACCTGCAACATTTGATCTCCTTAAGCTGGGAAGCAAAATAGGACACAGGCTGGGTACCTGACTGGAAGCAGAGCACCTGACTAGGACAAGACCCAGGAGGGAGGAAAGGAGGACTGATAAGTGGCTGGGAACACACACCAGCAACAAATATTGAGACAGATACTCAGTGGGCTGGGGTCAGCCAGCATTACCCCTGACTTGAACTGTGGAACCATTCAGCTAAGTGATGTGGCTGCACCCTGGCATCACCCTAACCTTTGTCTACCAGGAGCTCAAGGCCTTGGCATCTGCATTGACAGCCAGGAGTATCTTGGCCCCAGATAGTGGCTAAGTTCCAAAAATCTCCAGATGCGACACAGGGCCTGAGATCTCACCACCTTGAACAGCAGGAAACTCTAACCTGATCTTCCCATCGTATTAATCTCTGTTTTCCTCCTTTGCTTTCCACCATCCTAGAGCTTCTAATTTGCAGAATTTAGAAATCAAAATTCTTGAGCAGTTGCTTGCATAGCTCTGTCCTGTTTCAGAGTATGAACGATAACAACAGTAGGTGCAACAATTTTTTAGAGCGTATCGAATGCCAGGAACCCTATAAGTAACTTATTTACTCCCCTACAATAACCCTGCAAAGTGAACTTTGTTACTCCCATTTAACAAGTGAAGAAATCTAAGTCACACATAGTAGAGGGAAGAGCTGGAATTCAGATCTAACTCTAAAGCCTCAAACACACTCATTGCCTCTTGAAAAAGGATGCTGGACTTATCATCATGTGCCAATCCTGCCAAACAGGTTAGCCACACATCCATGAAGGACCCACGAAAATGTGAGTTTTTCCTGAAGTAAAGCTTCTCATGCATTCAGAGTGTAAACTCATACAACTACTTGGATGTCAATCCATGGCCACATTTGACCTGATTACTCAGGTCATACAGAGCCCAGACCCTGCCCTAGATGCTAATAAACACATCTTGTTCTATCTGAATTTGACCATAAAATCCAGCTATCTTTTTAGTCTGTTTCTAGAGTCCTTATTGATATATCCTTCTAATGTGCTCACATGTCACCCACGGCCAGAACATAAAAATGTCTCTGGCTTGGAACACCATATGAACAGTATTTACACCTTTTAAAAATATGGGCATCTTTCAAAATACCCACACTTTATTATAAACAATACCATTTAGGATGTTCTAACACAGAAGTATTCTATTCCTTCTGTTCTTCTATTGTAGTCATGGAGACCTCAGATTTGATTGAAATAAACAGACAAAATTAAAACCTGCACAAAAAGTTGGTATCAGAGCAAACAATATTGACAGTTTATATTTCAGGGGTATTTTTGTCTGAGGAAATCAATCATTCTACAGACATGACCTCATTCTGATCTCTTAGGTAGGAAAAGGACAGTGCTGCCTTCCTCTTAAGATCCACAAAGGACTCCTGGTGACGACCAGGTAAAGGGGAGACTGGGGCTGTAGCACCCTGAAATATATGGCTGAAACTAAAGGATTTCACCCACCCAGTTGTTTGGCATCAGACTGATCAAATTAATCATTTGAATTTAATATTTTAGTTGGTCAAGTCAGCCAAGGTGGTCTACACAGATAAGAATTAGCCAAGTTGCCATTGTCCCAAATTGAGCCATGCGACCAACTAAGAATAAATCTTGGGTGGCTCACTTGAAGATACATATAATTTTTAAAAAGAAATATTTCCCTGCTGTTAACAACATTGCTCTTTTTATTTTATTTTATTTTTTCTTTTTCTTTGAGACAGAGTCTCGCTCTGTCGCCTAGGCTGGAGTGCAGTGGCGTGATCTCGGCTTACTGCAAGCTCCGGCTCCCAGGTTCAAGCAATTCTCCTGCCTCAGCCTCCCAAGTAGCTGGGATTACAGATGCGTGCCACCACACCTGGCTAATTTTTGTATTTTTAGTAGAGACGGGGTTTCACCATGTTGGCCAGGCTGTTCTAGATCTCCTGACCTCAAGTGATCTGCCTGCCTCAGCCTCCCAAAGTGCTGGGATTACAGGTGTGAGCCACCGCACCTGGCCTCTCTTTAATGACTGCAGTTGTCCCATAGATTGCACTGGCACTGGGGGATGCCTCTAAAATACAAATCTAATCACCTTACCCCCACTGACCACAGGATGAACCTGAGGTCCTTCCTGATGACACAAGGGACTTAACTGACCTCTGGACCACTTTCCTGTTTCACCTGTCTCCCCTGTCCCCACTGCCATGCTGTAGTTGCAAGATGCTATTAGTAACTAGCAATTATTTAAATGCTCAAGCTGTTGCCAAAGCCATTTACTTTGCCTGGAAATACTACATCTCCCACGGATACGCGTACACACCAGCCCTGACCCCATCATTGCCTGTTTGAAAAACATCAATTTATCTCTCTTTTCTTTTATGGTTATTTTTTAAAGTAATTTTTTATTGCAAAAGAAGTACACAGAAAATACAGTACATAAAACAGAAATAAGAAAAGCAGAAGTACACATTATCATGATACCAAAGATAAAATTGTTTGCATTTTGATATATTCCTCACAATCCTCTTCATGTGCACATTTATAGACATTTTCTACCACGCCAATTTGACTTTTGAGACTCATCTCAAATGCCACTTCCTGTAAGAAGACTTTTCCAACCTTTCCTCCCCCTCATGCCCCCAAACTTAATCTCACTCACTCCTACTCACCCTACAGGTTTCAGCTTAAATGTCATATCCTCAGACAGTTTTCTCCTGACCCCCATAGTAAATGACATCACCCCAGTTACTCTCTTTGATAGCACACTGTTCTTTCTTTCATAAAACTATCTGAATTTATCATTATAAATATATTTATTTGTGTATTTATGCATTCATGTCTTTCTTTCCATTAGGCTATAAGGTTCACGAGAGTAGAGACGATTGCTGGCTGTGCTTATCACTGTAGACCCAAAGGCCTGAAATAGCATCTGGTTCATTAAACACACGATGAATATGTGTTGAATAACTAAATGAATGAAAACACCGTTCTTCAAGCTCCCACTAACACCGTACCACTCTCTACCATGTCAACTTATTTTATTATAACAATTGCTCACCATTAAACCATATGGTCCTGGAAGACAAAGACTGTCTTTAGGTCTATAAAGTCATATTTATATATGAAATCATAATTACATTCCCATAACACAATGTCCTACACATGGTAGATATTCAATTCTTCAGACTGAGAAAAATGGAATGAATGAATGAATTGCTATATGGGCAAGGCAGCTTGCCAGTGATGCTCTCAAGTGATCCTATTTCTTAAATAAATCTTTTCTTCCTGGTTTTAATAATAGTTTCCATATCACACCAAAATGTAACTGAAAAGTAAAAACATTGCTTTGTGCTCCAGATGTTTCATTTTCAGAAGCCAAACATCCAGATCATTTGGACCCATATGAAAAACTGAGCATCTCTTCATCCAAATGTCTGGCATTTTCTTGGCTTATTCAGAGTCCAAAGGAAGAAAGAAATGGATGCGTTACCCCTCCGCCATCAATACAGAGAGAAAACGAAAATAAATAATTAGTATGATTAAAGCCCACATTTTCAATGCGCCATAATCTTTCTATAATACATTCCAAAGAGCACTGATTTACATAAGAGACAACCGTTGTATGGGAACATCAGTGAGTTTGCTTTCAGCTACAAAGAAGAAAACCCACTGAAAGTGGCTTACCCATCAATAATATTTATTATAACATATAAGAGGAAGTCTGAAGGTTGGCTTATTCAGCAGCTCAGCAGCATCAACAAAGACCTCGGTATTTTCTAACTTTATACCCTGTCTTTCCTAGAAAACATCTTTCTCTCAGTTTCAAAGTGATGGAAGTAGTCCAGGTGTCACATACACAACAAATAGCATCCTGCAAAGCAGGCAGTTACTCTCACATACCCCTTTAAATTGGCACAAAAAGCCTGAGCATGCTCCCCACTCCCCATCTGGCTTCTTCTCAGGTCCTATAGGCCATGATTGGGCCCTGTGTCTATGCTTCACCCCGTTATTGGAAAGGAGAATAAGATTGTCAGTATTGGTTTAGATTAGCAGTTTCCTAACTTTAGCCCATATCAGAATTACCTAGAAGTGACCCAGCATCACCCAGATTGTGGGGCTCTATCCCCAGAGTCTTTTATTCAAGCGGGGCCTGAAATTTTGCATTTAGAATAAGTTCCCAGATAATATTGATGCTGCTTGTCTTGACATTTTTGGAACATCTGATTTAGACCAATTATGACCCACCTGCCAGCAATGGGGAGGGAGCCAAGCCTGCCAGGTGTCTTGGTTGCCTGAGAGCTATACAGAACTGTGGTTTTTCTCAGCAACGAACAGCAATGTGGCTAGTAATATTAGGGTCTGCCACAGTGAAACAGAATAATAATACTGGAATGTATTGAGAGCTTTGTATGCACCAAAAATTGCTCTAAAAACACAATATAGTCACCCTTGATACCCAAGGAGGATAGGTTCTTTCGTATCCAAGGGGCATAGGTTCCCATGGTACCAAAATCCATAGATATTCAAGTCCCTCATATAAAATGGCATTGTATTTGCATATAACGTACACACATCCTCCCCGTACTTTAAATCATCTCTAGATTGCTTATAATACCTAATACAATGTAAATGGAATGAAAATAGTATTTATACTGTTTTTTTTTCTTTTTTTTTTCCAGAGACAGAGTCTCACTTTGTCGCCCAGGCTGGAGTGCAGTGGCTTGATCACAGCTCACTGCAACTTCCACCTCCCAGATTCAAGCAATTCTCCTGCCTCAGCCTCCCGAGTAGCTGGGACTACAGGTGTATGCCACCATGCGTAGCTAATTTTTTGTATTTTAGTAAAGTTTCACTGTGTTGCCCAGGCTGGTCTTGAACTCCTGAGCTCAGCCAATCTGCCCGCCTTGGCCTGCCAAAGTGCTAGGATTACAGGCATGAGCCACCACACCTGGCCTGTATTTTTATTTATATTATTTTTGTTGTTGTATTGCTATTTTTTATTGGTTTTTTCTGAATATTTTTCATCCACAATCGGTTGAATCTGCAAATATGGGAACCCCCAGACATGGAAGGCCAAGTGTATACATTTTTAAATCTCTCAAATGATTCTTTGAGGTAGGTATCTATTATGCCCGTTTACACATCAGAAAATTGAGAAACAGAAAGCTACAGAAATTGCCCATAGTCATACTGCTAGTAATTTCTGCAGCCTGAGTTTAAACCATGATCTGTGTAACTTTCACAGCCCAAACTCTTAGCTATGATGCAATTTGGGGACCTGAGTTTGAATTCTGGCCCTGCCGCTTTTCTGTGCCTCGGATCATCATCCAAGGTCAAGTACAAATGCCACCACCTAGATTCACCTTGAGAATGATCACAATTTAGTGAAAAGTGAGTGCACTTTGGGATCAGGCAGAAAATCAGGCTTCCTGCTGTGTGACTTGGCTAAGTCTTTTCATCTGTCCAATCTCAGCTTCCCCCAAGGTATAATGAACATAGTAATTCTTGTCTCACAGGAAATTTGGAAGAATTGTGTGGTAAAATACTTTACCCTATCCCTGGCACATAGTAGCCAGTCAATATGAGTGGCTCTTATTACTATTAATTACCAGCTCTGTGACCTTGGACACTCATCTGTAAAACTAGAGCTTTACAGAATACTTAGGAAGTCTAAACAAGCTCTGAGAAAATGCCTGGTACATTTTTATGCAAATGACCTGCTGCATTATAATTGTATGCAGTTAAATGAAAGCCACACTACCTCCTCTTATAAGAAAGTGAAAACCATCCTTATCTTCAACCTCAACAGAAGGAGAAAACTAAGGCTGAGGCTGGAGGAGCAAGAGGGAAAGAAGAGGCTCCTGGAACCATCAGTTACTTTCCTATGGAAAAGAGTCGGACTCATTTTTCTTCCTGAAACTAACAGAGTATCTCCTTCCTTTTACATGCTAATGATTTTCACCTGAAATTGTTGAGATACGATGACACAGCTAACCTCAGCACACAGACGGTTCCATTATGTCATCATTTCAGCTCATTTCATCAGTGAAACCATGAAAAGGACTTACCTGCAATTGAAAGAACTAAAATTCTGGTGTTTCAGAGTCTCAGCAAGGCCTGCCCTAGTGGGTCTCCCTATCTGAAAGAGTGCCCCCATCCTGTGCCCACTGTCACGCTTGGCTCCCTCCCGTATTGTGTTTTCTTCAGGGAACCTACCACCTTCTAAAATTACAATGTCAGTTTACTTGCTAATGGTCTGCCTCCCCCATAAGAAGTAAACTCTAAGAAGAGAGGAAGTTTGTCTGTCTTGGTCACTGGTATGTCCTCAATCCCTAGAACCATCTTTGGCTTACAGTAGTTGCTAATTAAATAAATTGAATGAATGAAGAAATAAATAAATGGATATTTAAATAACAGAGACAAGCTCATCTCTTTTTCCAAGCTGAAATTTTACTGAGTATAAGACAGTAACCCAATTATCCTAATGGTATACTCATTAACATTTCATCAAAGGAGAGAATACAAATGAAAGGACTATGAAAACTGTTGTCCATGTAGCTGGAATCTTACCTTGAGGGCCTAAGTCTGTGCTGAGATGTAGACAAGTTTAAGCATGACCAAGGGTGTGATGACCTCACATGGTGGGGGCCAAAGCACCTCTGTCCTGGGACAGAGCATGTCCAAAGGTAAGAGAGAGTTGGAATATCTAGGAAAGATCCCAGACAAGCCAGTGTGAAGGAATATTTTGAGGCAAGCCAGGCTCTATGTCCCAGCAGGTCCTACAACCACAGACTTACATCTGAGTCCTAGAGAGACAGAACCCAAAAAGAAACAGAATTGATTCAGCAGTTGGAGCAGTAGACAACGAACATCTGCATCTGGAAGGGGAAATCCCAAAGATGTTGTCAAATGTGGACGGCACCATGGTATTTTCAGAGGCATTAGAAACACCTCCACAAGGCAGTGGCAGCAAGACCTCCACCTGGCATCGCACTTCCTGAAGCAGCCAGGCAGATGCCAGCAGTGGAGCCTCAAGTGGACATCTCTGGCATGGTGGGAGCCATGATACTGCAGTGAACTCAGAGACATCATCTAAGCTGACTAGAATAGAGAAAATTGGCAGACTCCACATGACAGCTGAGAGGACAGGTTAATGAGCACACATTAAGCAACATGGAATCTAGAGCCCTAGAACAATATGAGAAAAATGGAAGATGGACTAGAGAACAGAACATTGTTTTCTGGCTGTTGTCTTAACCCTCTTCTTTTTATAGTTTTAATTGCTGTGATATGGCGTGCTTTACCAAAAAATAAATAAATAAATAAAACTAGGTCATCTTAAGAGCCTCTCCTCTCACCTTGAATCCAATCTCAACACATTGACAAGTTAGGCAAACATATGTACATTCACAAATCTCACTGTAATAGCATCGGATGGAAATGGGACATTTTAATGAAAATGTTGAAGGGATTCAGAGGTTGATGTGACACCTTTTTCCCGAATAAACAGTTTCTAAAAATTGCTTTTGAAAGGCATGCTTACCCACTCAACTACCTCCACAATGACTGAAATCTTCCCATGTTTCCCTGATTTCATTCTTGTCCCAACAGCTCATTCCCCATCTGTCCCAGGTATCCCATTATTAGGCCTTCTTGGTCCCGTGCTTTCTCTATGCACAAAGGCCAGGAGCTGCGCAGCACAGAGTAGCCTTCCTCCTGGGAAGGGAGTGTTAACGCTCACGCTCATTCTTCCTCTATCACAGAAATCAAAATCAGAAAAGCAGTTTTAAGTGAGAGGAGAAAAAAAGTTAGACTCTTTCCAAAAATGTATAAGTATCCTTTACAAATGATACCACAAGAAAAGAAGAAAATTCATGCAAATGTAGAAAAATAGGATGCCTAAAGAGTAGAAACATGAATTGTTTGAAAATTTTCAAAATCAAAAGTAAACTCTATTTTTTTTCTTTCTTTCTTTTTTTTTTTTTTTAAGACAGAGTCTTCTCTCTGTCACCCAGTGGCGCAATCTTGACCTCCTAGGTTCAAGCGATCCTCCCACCTCAGCCTCCTGAGTAGCTGGGACTACAGGCACATACCACTGCCCCCTGCTTCCCCCTACCTTCCCGTAAAGATGAGGTCTTGCTATATTGCCCAGGCTGTTCTCAAACTCCTGGGTTCAGTGATCCTCCTGCCTTGGCCTCCCAAAGTGCTATGATTATAGGCATGAGCCACCACACCCAGCTATTTTTCATTTACACAGACTGGGGAGAAAGGAAAAGAAAAACACTGTTGCAGAGCAACCAAAATAAATGCAGTATGTTTATACCGCTTATAGTCACTTTTGTTAGTTAAGGGTAAAATATGTTACACACTGTAACTTGGATTCCTTATGAAATTATCATTTTTTTCCTCCAATCTCTCTAATTTGCCCATACCCTATTTCTTCTAGTCTAATCAGTTTTGCTTACACTAACCTCCAGCCAGTTTGCCTAATTGACCTTTGTTTCTGAGCTATTCACATAATTTCTGCTTCTTCAGAAATATGTTTAGATGATTCTCATCTAAATCATCTGATCACTTTGTAATTGCTAAAAACTTATCTTAAATATTTTATTCATTATTTTGAATTTTTCCAAAAGATAAAATTGACCTGAAGATTTTTTTTTTTTTTTTTTGAGACGGAGTCTCGCTCTGTTGCCCAGGCTGGAGTGCAGTGGCGCAATCTCGGCTCACTGCAAGCTCTGCCTCCCGGGTTCACGCCATTCTCCTGCCTCAGCCTCTCCGAGTAGCTGGGACTACAGGCGCCCGCCACCACGCCCGGCTGATATTTTTTGTATTTTTAGCAGAGACGGGGTTTCACCGTGGTCTTGATCTCCTGACCTTGTGATCCGCCCTCCTCGGCCTCCCAAAGTGCTGGGATTACAAGCGTGAGCCACCGCGCCCGGCCCTGAAGATTTTAAAAAGTGCTTTCTCGTTTGTTTGTTTGTTTGCTTTGTTTTGTTTTTCTTTCCTCTACCTCCCTCGGAGCTTACAGTTCTATTTTTGAGTAGCAAAAGTTGCAAATAGGTTTTTGAGAAATGATTGGATTTAACTGCAGATTTTCATAAGAAAATAACTAGTCATAAGATAGCAGTGGACTACATGGTGTCATTTGAAAGTTCTCTCGCAAAAATCTTCACCAACCCTGCTTTATGACCCCAAATGCTTACTATGTAAGAGTATGGCCTTTTAAGTAGAAGCTTTGGATTTTCTGTTAAAATGAAACCATCTATGGAAGGGATAATATCTCACTTCTCTGCTCAAAATCATCCATTCATTCCCCACTGGCTACCAAATAAATTCCAAGTTCTTCGATTTGTCATTCAAAGCTCTCAGAGATGTGCCAACTCTGCCTTCTCAGCATCGTCCCATTAACCTCCTTCAGAAATGCACTACCACCGTTCACTGCAGGCCCATGTTCTGAGCATGCCCAGTATATTCCTTCCTCTGGGGCTTTGCTTATAATGTGCTCAGCATGCCCGCCCTCTCTATTTACCCATGTGTGCTCATCAGTATCCTTCCTCCAGCACTTCGTCTGCAGCACTTCAATGCTTGATTATAATTATACATATGTGTGTGTGTGTGTGTGTGTGTGTGTGAGTGCGTGCATATGTGTGTGTATAATTATACATATATGTGTGTATATATATATATACATATATATATCATTTTAATCTCCCTGATTTAGTCTTCTTTAGTCTGATAAAGATCTTCTTCACTTTAACATGACAGAAACCCCCAATTTATTCATTTACTCGATAAATATTTATTTAGTGCCTATCATGTCCCAGGTTCTAGAAATTGGGATGCCACAGTGAAAAATGCAGAACAGACAGACCATTCAAGTTGAATTAAGCAAAAACAGGAGAGGGGAAATGTATTGGCTCATGTCACTGGAAAACTAAACTTGGTCAATCACAAAGATCTAGGGATGCCTTTAGAAATTAATATCACTCTCTCAAAATATTTATCTTAATTCTGCTTTTCTTGGGTATGCTTTGTTCTCGGCAAAATTTCTTCACAGCATGACAGAAATAGCCACCGGCAGCAGTGTGCTTCCATCATCCTAGAGCCGGTAATGCCTAAGAAAAGACAGTGCTGCTTTCCCAGGGAAAGGGCATCTCAGGGATCTGCTAAGGGTAAGTGGAGCCAGGGATATTGACTTCGAGCTTTTCTATGTATCTGTTGGTCACTTTTATGTACATTAAGTCATTTCTAGCCATCCTGGTGTAGGGATGGCTTCCAGGAACACTGCTGTCACCCACTGTGCTGACTCGTTCAGCTTTACAACACAAAGATGAAAGGTCAGGGTTCATATCATGACATGAAAATGAGCAGCACTGGAAGCATGTGTGTAGCAGAGGAGAAATGAAGTTTGAAGCCTACAGAGTCAGAAGCTAGTCTATGGAAAATTCTTCCAATCACATATATGTACAATTCCTAACAGATAATTTGGTATCATTAATGTCTAGTCAAAATGTACACTCCCTATCACAGTGCACACAATTATAAAAGTAACACAGTACTTCCTTCCCCTTCTATGATGGAGATCGGCAAAATCAAATGTATCAGAATTGCTGTGTTTTAGGACATAGAGCTGTAGCACCACAGATTCTGTGTATGAAGCTGTGTGCTTTACACAACTTGGGACGTATTATATCTTAGCATATCTGATTCCTCTTGTCCTGATGAAGAAGGTAGTTCCAGAGGAAATTTTGCAAAATTGCCAAAAAAAGAGGAAAAATAATAAGTGTCCTGAAGAAACAAGTGTTTTTTTTTTTTTTTTTCACATATGTAGTCATTGAGAAGTCAATGAATATTGTAAAAGAGTAATTTGGTCACCTAATTGTATTTGTTATCCATTGCTGCCTCACAGATTGCTCTGTATGAGTTTCTCAGGGCTGCCATAGCAAATTACCAAAAAAAAAAAAAAAAAAAAATTGGGTGACTCAGAATAACAGAAAATTATTATCTGTCAATTCTGGAGACCAGAAGCCTGCAACCAAGGTGTCAGCCTGCCATGCTCCCTCCTGAGGACTCTGGAGAAAAATCTCTCTTTGGCTCTTTCCCTGTGCCTGGTGGCTCTTTCTATGCACCTCTTGGCTCTTTCTATGTGCCTCTTGGCTCTTTCTATGTCTGTTACTTGGGGTTACTTGGCTTGCAGCTGCATCCCTCCCATCTCCACCTCTGTCATCCTGTGGCCTTCTTGCCTGCATCTCTATGTGTCTTCTCTGTTTATAAAGATGCCAGTCAGGCCAGGCGTGGTGGCTCACACCTGTAATCCCAGCACTTTGGGAGGCCGAGGCAGGTGGATCACGAGGTCAGGAGATCGAGACCACCCTGGCTAACACGGTAAAACCCCGTCTCTACTAAAAAATAGAAAAAATTAGCCGGGCTTGGTTGCAGGCGCCTGTAGTCCCAGCTACTTGGGAGACTGAGGCAGGAGAGTGATGTGAACCCGGGAGGCGGAGCTTGCACTGAGCAGAGATCGCGCCACTGCACTCCAGCCTGGGCGACAGAGTGAGACTCCGTCTCAAAAAAAAAAATAAATAAAGATGCCAGTCACTGGATGAAGAACTCAGCCTACTCCAGTATGGCCTCATCTTAACTAATTACATCTTCAAAGACTCTATTTCCAAATAAGGTCACATTTTTATGTTCTGGGTTGGGGGGGACATTATTCAACCAATTATATACCCCCAAACTTGGCATCTTAAAATAAAAAAGTGTTATTTCACATCACAATTTCTGAGGAATCCAGGAATGGCTTAGCAGGATGGTTCTGGCTCAGAGTCTCCCAGAATTACAGTCCAGCCATCAGTGAGGGCTGCAGTCATCTCAAGGCTCAACTAGGGCTGGAGAATCGGCTTCCAAGCTCACACATGAAGTTGCTGGCTGCCTGGGATCCTCTCTGGCTGTTGGCGCGAGGCCTCAGCTCCTTACTACATGGGCCTGGCTCCACAGGCTGGAAAGTTTCTCTATGACACAGAAGCTGGCTTCTCCCAGAGCAGTGATTTAAGAGAGAGAAACAGAAAGAGAGAGAGAACAAACTAGCAAAAATGGAAGAGAGTGCTCAAGACAGAAACTGCAATCTTATTAAATCTAATCTGAAAAATGATGTGTTACTTGTACTGTATGCTGCCGTTGGTCCCACAGACCAACTCAAGAACAACAAGGGAGGAGACTATGCAAGGGTCTAAAACCAGGAAGCCCAGGTCCTTGGGGGTCATCTTGGAGGCTGCCTACTGCAAAAATAATGCAGCTCAATACATCACGGCAGCAATTTTTTAAGTGTATCTAAATTGTTCCTTTGTATGCCTTAATTCCAGATTAAACTGTATTTTACTTAGAATCGGTGATGACTCTAATTTTAAAAGTATTGTTAAAAGAAAAACTTTAAATAAGTTAACAGAGTTTAATTGAGCAAGGAATAATTTGAAAATCGGGCAGCCCCCCCAAACCAGAATAGGTTCAGAGCAGCTCCAGGACTGCCACGTGGTTGGATAATGTGATGGTTGATACTGAGTGTCAACTTGATTGGATTGAAGTATGCAAAGTATTGATCTTGGGTGTGTCTGTGAGGGTGTTGGCAAAGGAGATTAACATTTGAGTCAGTGGGCTGGGAAAAGCAGACCCACCCTCAGTCTGGGTGGGCACCAAAGAATCAGCTGCCAGCGTGGCCAGAATATAAATATAAAGCAGGCAGAAAAACGTGAAAAGGCTAGACTGGATATATATATTTTATATATACATATGTTTGATATATATATAATATATATGTTATATATATTATATATGTACATATATATGTTATATATAATATATGTTATATATGTTATATATATAATATGTATGTTATATATATTATATATGCTATATATTTTTATATATATATATATATATATATATATCTCCTATTAGTTCTGTCCCTCTAGAGAACCCTGACTCATACAGATAGCATTCATGGACAGAAAAAGGAAATAGGACAGAAAAAAGAAGACACAGTGAGGTATAGAAATAACTGGGCATTTGCCTTATTTGAACGTGGGTGGGAAAATTGACAATCTGTGATTGGCCGAAACTTGGCTGCTGTGATTGGCTGACTCAGCTACTTGTTATAAGAGTAGGTTACAGCCTGTTTACACCTCCAGTTAGGTTACAGTTCACTATGTGCAGAAAAGCTTTTAGGTCAAACTTCAAAATATGTAAGGAGGAGACTTTAGGATAAATTTTTTATTTTTTGTTTATTTTATTTTATTTTATATTTTTTGAGACGGAGTCTTGCTCTGTCACCCAGGCTGGAATGCAGTGGTGCCATCTCGGCCCACTGCAACCTCTGACTCCTGGGTTCAAGAGATTCTCCTGCCTCAGCCTCCCAAGTAGCTGGGATTACAGGTGCCTGCCACCACACCCAGCTGATTTTTGTATTTTTAGAAGAGATGGGGTTTCACCATGTTGGTCAGGCTGATCTCGAACTCCTGACCTCAGGTGATCAACCCACCTCGGCCTCCCAAAGTGCTGGGATTACAGGCATGAGCCACCGCGCCCGGCCTAGGCTAAACTTAGTTTAACAATTTTGAGAGGTTGACCAAAGCTTTAGGCATTGATATCATTCTGTCACTGTTGTAAGTGGATGTATTTGGTCTCAAATCCCACTGGGAAATAGCCTAATGGTGAGTTTTATAAGGTGGGAATAAGGAAAATGAACAATAGAGAAAAAGCCTGGTGGGTTAACATCAGGTTACTTCAGGTTACCTTTTTGTAAAGGTTAGAGCTGAGGGGGTTTCCTTATTATGCTGGAATCTCCTGTTTTGAGGAGAAAGAAAATGGTCTGTTTTGGGATCTATTGGCTTCCTTAAAGTTTCAGTTTGATTCCCACATGCCGTGTAGCAAGAGGGACTCCATTTTGGTTTTTCTGATCTGTTAGAGCCTAGTACACAAGTTTAGTTCAAAACAATGCCCCCCAGCCCTGATAATTTTAACATTATAGAAGTTGCCATGAAGTTACTTGTTAAAACAGACCCCTAAATACAGCAGATGCTCACAATACTCCCTGCGGGACTGCTGCCAACTTCCTGTGGACTCAGACTGGATGTGTCTTAATGTTTCTGCGGACACTTCTTAGACCAACAAGAGCATCTGAACCTTTCCCACACTTTCAAAATTAGCAAAGCCAGCTGGCCCTCCAGCAGGATCCTGAGAAAGAACACACGAGAGGGGGACATGGGGACAGGAATGAGGATGAGTGATGGGCCAGAAATCCAAGAGTCACTTCCTATGAGGAGCCATAAGACGTGCTGGGTAGCCCCTGAACCCTAGGAGTGGGGAGAAGGGCTCACAAATGAAACTTGGTGCTACAAGCCACCATTTCATAAGTCTTAGTTTGTAAGGCTGGTATTTTTGGTATTCAAGAAGTGGTATGTTACCTGATAGATTCTGTCTGGAATTCTGGTGGGCTCAGCCACACAGCAGTGTCTGAGGTCACGGTGTGTGATTCAATCAGCCAGCCTTCCCCTAGTTACAGGCAAAAGAAAGATATATTAATTGGGCCTAAATAAACAAAGCATCACTCCATTAAAGTCACAAAATGTTAATGTTAAACAATTCATGAGTAACATTTGCACACATTTTAAAGGGTGCAGTGTAGAAAAGATAGTTAATAAATGATGAACACTTAGGCACAAGTAAAGCAGCTGTCTCAGCTTCCACAACTGCTATTAGCACTGCTTAAATTGCCTCTGGATCTTTAACATCTGGGCCTAGTACTCCTACTCAGTGGCTTCTCAGCAGCTTGCAGTTTGCAGTTCTTAGTTAATTGCAGTAAACCGGCACTGATTGCTTTTGGGAAAGAATTTCATTTGTGCCTATGTGATGCTAATCTCAAAAACAAAAAATCTTCAGGTTTCCAAAACTTCCATGTTTCTAAGCTTTTCTCTGTAGAATGTTTTCAAGTATCCTCTAAGTGGCCCTGGTTAACCCTCTTTCCTCTAGGAGTAGAGATAGGTCTATGCAGTGCCCCCCAGTCTCAATCTCCATGCTCTGATAAGATGCCATGCCATGGCCAGGTGCAGTGGCACACGCCTGTAATCCCAGTACTTTGGGAGGCTGAGGCAGGCAAATCATCTGATGTCGGGAGTTGGAGACCAGCCTGACCAACACGGAGAAACTCCATCTTTACTAAAAATACAAAATTAGCCGGGCGTGGTGGTGCATGCCTATAATCCCAGCTACTCAGAAGTCAGAGGCAGGAGAATCGCTTGAACCCGAGAGGCAGAGGTTGTGGTGAGCCGAGATTGCACCGTTGCACTCCAGCCTGGGTAACAAAAGCAAGACTCTGTCTCAAAATAAAAAGATGCCACTCCACTGTAATTTCCGTGCCACCACAGTTCTCCCAAGCAAACTAGAAAGTAATGCACTACTTAATGAAACTAGAATGTTGCAGCCATCTTCATGAATAGTCTTATGAAGTGAGAAGGAAAACCCATGATGGAAGCCAGCCACAACAGCCTGTGCATTGCAGCAAGTCCCTCGCCTCAAAGGGCCCTGTAGTCATTACAGGCATGAGGTGTTTGATATAGACTTTTTTTTTATCATGGACCCTCCTGGCTGCAGCAGGCTTCTTCACCTTCTGGGGCCATGTACACCCTCCAGAGGTTGGGACAGTGAGAGATGAATAACTTATCAGCTCCTCCCTCTCTCATTCCAACATTCCCCATCCCATTCCAGTAACTGATGATAAGAACTTTTAATGGTTGCTTCCCACAAGTCAGGAACTCCACCTAAGCATTTTCTAGGTATATCTCATATAAGAAATCATACCTAATGCTAAATGACTAGTTAATGGGTACAGCAAAACAACATGGCACATGGATACATATGTAAGAAACCTGCACATTGTGCACATGTATCCTAAAACCTAAATAAAAAAATAAAAAAAAAAAGAAATCATACCATGGTTAGGATCATGGACTCAAGTCAGACCACCTGGCTTCAAATCCTGCACTACCACTTACTAGCCATGTGACCTTGGACAAATAACTTAACCTCTCTGTACCTTAGCTCTTCATCTGTAGAATGAGCTAATAATAGCCAGACCTCATGGGACTGTTGGGAGAATTAAATGAGTTAATATAGAAAGAACAGTGCCTGGCTCATAATAAGTGTAATTTAAGTACTGGCTAATAATATGTCTGGAATGAAGACAACTTATGATGAATTTTGTTTTTTATGATTTGGAGTTTTTCTCTTCGTGACATTTCAAGGGAGTAAAATTGACATTCTGCTCTTTAATCATTTGCATAAAATGTGAAGAATTTGGAAAAATAGAACCTTTTCTTGAACAACTCATAACCTATATGGAATTAGATAACTAAAAGCAGTTCCTAAATGTTACTTTGCTTAATATTGTGCATTTTAGAACAACAAATAATTCTATAAAGATTAGAATTATGTCATCTATTCTGTATTTTTCTACTTTTTATTATAATTAATTTAATGTTATAAATATTTTAGGCTCTATAGAGTTTTTTCTAAAGTAATCTACCCAATGTATTGTCTCATTATGCATATTAATCTGTGTTCTTTCCTTATTTATTGTTCAAAAGTTCATAGTAATTTTATATATAAAATGAATAGTTTCACAATCATGTTAATTATTGCAGGATTTTACTGTTACAATAACAAATGTACATTTACACTTCATTTGACTGAGACATTTAACTGAATAAAACACACAAAGGGATTTTTTAATTCCAAGTTACATCTAGAATAAGACTTACCTATATTTGAATAGCCTAATATTCTGATACTCCAATATCTACAACAAATCCAAATAGCACAATATGTTCATTTTACAGAAGTTGTTACACTGATATTTGGTGGTGGTAAACTAAATAATTACAAAATCACTGCTCACACCAACATTCAAAATGTCAGAAATGACATTGAAGCAGGCATTAATCTATCTGAGCTTCCAAAGACTAAACCTGAACCAAAGCTGAATAGCATATTCTGGCTAAACATAAAAGCAAAGCCAAGCTTCAGTGCATTCCTAAGAAAATAGAACAATATGCAACTATGAAGGATGTGGTCTAAAAAATAAAGATACCGAAAAACGCTCCTGATAGCATCAGAGTACATAAGAAGACAAGATATTTAATTATATAAATATGATTCAAATAATTTCAATATGAATCTTTAGATTCTAAAGACCCACTCTAGCTAGCACAAGTAAACAGAAGTTTAGCATAATGATAAACATTGAGCAATATGGATAATGTCAATGAAATCCAAGAGCAGAAACTTCATGGAGCTGAAAAGGAGGAAGAAAAAGTAGAGGAAGAGTAAGGTGCTAAAATCCTCACCTAAATGATGGGTATTAAGAGGCAAGGTCCAAATCTGATGGACCCAAAAAAAGAGAAAATTTAATAATATTCTTTAAAGACTCAACAAAGGAAATCAACAGAAGAACTAACAATAATTGCATTAAGAATTAGAAGGGGAAGTGGACAAGAATAGTGCAATACTCTTATTTGATAGGAGAGAATCAACAGATAATATCCTAAAGTAATCAGTCAAAAATTAGTAGGACAAGTGTACTATTTAGAAATAGAAAGGTAACGATCAAAACCCTAAAAACATTGTCACTTAAAGATGGTTGTCTCTGCTAATGCATGCTGGGCTTAATACCTAGGTAATGGGTTGACAGGTGCAGCAAACCACCATGACACACATTTACCTGTGTCACAAACCTGCACATCCTGTACATGTACCCCAGAACTTAAACAATACAGTAAAATAAAAAGATGGTTGCCTCTGGCAAGTGGAAATGGGGTAAGGCAAGACAACCTGCTTCTTTTACAAGGCTTTCTGCATAATCCTTTTTAAAATTCAAGTTTCATGAATTAGCTGGATAAAAAAATTTTAATGAAATGGTTGATTGTATTAGAGATATTCTTTTCTTAGGATATGTATGTCTGAATGGATGGTCAAAATGCTGGCTTGTGAGTAACTTCAACTCTTTTCACCCCAGAATACCTCGGGATGAGTGGGGATAGTCTGGACTGGTGAATTCTGACGGGCATCTTCCATGCTTCTAGAATCAGAGGGCAACTCTTCTGCCCTTATTTATCCAATATAGATATCCCTTTCACTAGTGATGTTAACACTGATTATTGGCAAAAGTGGGAAACTTCCATTTTTATTTAAAAATCATCCTTTCTCCAAAGACAGTACAGTGAAATCATTTCTCATTTACATTTAGTAACTCCCTTAGTCACATAATAAGTCAGAATTCTATGAAAATGTGCGTTGTTCTGTAAATGTGAATGACTTTAAAAAACAAAGCATTATTTAAAAATATAGGGTCCTTCCTTGCTACCTAAGTGAACCCTGATGAAGGTATATTAATATACTGATTAGTAATTTTTGCACATTAAAAATCTTATATAGATTTAATACCATTTTCAGCTTTTGTTTAATGAATATTTAATTCAGAAAGCTACGAAATAATAGGTAATTATAGCTCTACAAGAACACATATTGACATGTAGTTTAAAAGACTCTGAAAGGTGCCTTGTGCTTGCAGTGAGTTTATAATTTAAACACAAAGAAAAATTTTAAGGTTGCCAATCAAATATTCCTCAGAAGAAAGAACGAACGGAGGATTCCACTTCCTCAGGGCACATATGCAAAGGAGATACTAAAAATAACATAGGCCAAGCTTGGCAGACCATGTTTAGGCAAAATTCCAAACACATCTAAAAAAGGCTGGTGAAGAAAAAAGTTTCCCTAACTTCAGGCATATAAGGGTCAGGTTTAGAAAAGATGATGGGGATAATAAGCAAAGGGCCTTAGAGGTACGAGCAAATGGCAAATCCAAGGAGTTTGAAATTCACTTCCCTAACCTTCCTTTTAATATCTTTTTCTTAGTTTGAGCAGTCTTCCAATATCTCCAACCCTGACTCCACCAAGGAGCCCTGACTCCCTTCTGCTGTCCATAAGAAACTCATTCACTCACAAAGCTGGAGGCATCACGCTACCTGACTTCAAACTATACTACAAGGCTACAGTAACCAAAACAGCATGGTACTGGTACCAAAACAGAGACATAGATCAATGGAACAGAACAGAGCCCTCAGAAATAATGCCGCATATCTACAACCATCTGATCTTTGACAAACCTGACAAAAACAAGCAATGGGGAAAGGATTCCCTATTTAATAAATAGTGCTGGGAAAACTGGCTAGCCATATGTAGAAAGCTGAAACTGGATCCCTTCCTTACACCTTATACAAAAATTAATTCAAGATGGATTAAAGACTTA
>NW_026652293.1:30489244-30726712 GCF_009828535.3 Hylobates moloch | reverse complement strand
TATAAATCATGCTGCTATAAAGACACATGCACACGTATGTTTGTTGCAGCACTATTCACAATAGCAGAGACTTGGAACCAACCCAAATGTCCAACAATGATAGACTGGATTAAGCAAATGTGGCACATATACACCATGGAATACTATGCAGCCATAAAAAATGATGAGTTCATGTCCTTTGTAGGGACATGGATGAAACTGGAAAACATCATTCTCAGTAAACTATCGCAAGGACAAAAAGCCAAACACCGCATGTTCTCACTCATAGGTGGGAATTGAACAATGAGAACTCATGGACACAGGAAGGGGAACATCACACTCCGGGGACTGTTGTGGGTTGGGGAGAGGGGGGAGGGGCAGCATTAGGAGATATACCTAATGCTAAATGACGAGTTAATGGGTGCAGCAAACCAACACGGCACATGGATACATATGTAACAAACCTGCACATTGTGCACATGTACCCTAAAACCTGAAGTATAATAATAATAATAAAAAAAGAAAAAAAGAAACTCATTCACTCTAACTTGTAGGGACTTAGTACATTATCTCTCCTAGGGAGATTTATACTTCCAAGAGGGATCAGTTGAGTAAAAGAACACTTTATCCCATGCAATGCAGTAGTAAATTTTAAAACATGCACACCTTATCGCGCTAGTAGGCAATCACCTTTTCTAGCAGAGTTCGGCTGGGTTTAAAAAAAAAAAAAAATTTGGCCGGGGTCAGTGGCTCACGCCTATAATCCCAGCACTTTCGGAGGCCGAGGTGGACAGATTGCCTGAGCTCCGGAGTTCGAGACCAGCCTGGCTAACATGGCGAAACCACATCTCTAGTAAAAATACAAAAAATGGCCGGGCATGGTGGCAGGCGCCTGTAATCCCAACTACTTGGAAGCCAGAGGCGGGAGAATTGCTTGAACCCGGGAAACGGGGGTTGCAGTGAGCCAAGATCCCGCCACTGCACCCCAGCCTGGGTGACAGGAGCGAGACTGCATCTCAAAAAAAAAAAAAAAAAAAAAAATTGAGAGTCCTTCCAGCAATTTGCACTCTACCTTGCAGAAAAAGTCCCTAGACCAGTAGATCTCAATTTTTTACATGCTTAAGAATTTTGTGGAACACTACAACTGACCAGTCTCATTCCCGGAAATTCTGAGATTCTGATTCAGCTCCAGAAAACTGTATTTTTAACCAGCACTGTAAACAATTCTGATATAACCCATCTCCTGGCCCACATTTGAAAATTACTGCATGGCACTGAAAGACTAAAGGGTTAGAGAAATCTTCACTTCTCCCTGCTGCAGAGAGATCCACCAATGGCAGATTTCTAAAGAAAAGAATTTATCTGACCTGCATTCTATCCTCCTGTTCTCACCTATAACTTGCCCCTAAAAACTCTCAGGATCTTTAATAGCCGTTTTATTCCCAAGCATAGGCACTAATTGGATCCCCACCTGGCAACACTTTCCAATGTTCAGCAAATCATCTGCAGTCACTGGAGAATCTAGATAGAAATGTAGCCCAATAATCCTGCACCTTTAGCCCTCACAAACTTAGCTATGAAAAGTGACTTGGGTTCACGCTGTTACTTCTAATTTCTCCAGTGTGCTGCTTGTTGGTTGACTGCAATTGGCAGTTGGATTATATCCTATTTCTTGCTTACCTGATACAGTAAAATAATTCTCCTTTACCTGTTCCCAAGACTTTTGTCACCCATCTATGCCCATCCTACCCCAAGGAAATACAGTAAGCCCACCAATTATAATGAAAACATTTCCTTAGAGCTAGAAAAGATGAAAAAGTCTTCTTCTAGATCAAGATTCTTGAAATCACTGCTGAAAAAAATCCCCAATCTACTTTTTTCTCAAAAGCCCATCCCAACTAATATCACATTACTTGGCCTCAACATTACAATAAGCACAAACACACACACAGAAACTGCATCCCAATTCCCAACAATGAGAGGCCATTTAGGTGGTTTAGAATATTCTCTCCATTAATGGACTATGATTTAAATGAAAACACAAAATTTAGAAATCCTCAGAGTACTTGAGAATGTGCTTGGACTTCAGGGTTCTGCAGATCACAGTTTGAAAAACAGCAGTATAATATAATTCTCATCACTGCCACTTATTACTTAGGTGACCTTGTTAGTGGCAGCTAATCTCTCCAAGCCTTGGTTCCAACTAAAGCAGATTGCTAAACAAAAGGCTGCCAGTATTAGTACAGTATGAAGGATAGATCACAGGGGGAGAGACTGAGGCTGGAAGACCTGTGGGAAAATTACTGCAATGACCTGGGTATGAGCCAGGAAGTGTTGGGACTAGGACTAGGTTATTAGCAGTGGGAGTAAAAAGGGATAGATACTGACGACTTTAGAAAGAACCAACATTGGTGACTGACTGGGTGTTTTCCCAGACTACATGTCCAGGATGTTAACTGGTGTTCTGTGAAAACTATTAATTTCATCTTCAAAAAAATTTGGGGAATTCTGCCATAATATCAGCAGAGCAAGCGCTCTCTCTCTCTCTCTCTCATTCTCTCTCTCTCTCTCATTCTCTCTCTCTCTCTCTCTCACACACACACACACACACACACACACACACCACTGTAGCAGTACTAGGTTGCCCTTAATGCTCTGAATCATTTTCTAGGCTGCTACACTTTCAATTCCTCAAACAGAACTTGTCCAACAGTAAGTCTAAATAAATATTTGTTGAATGAATAAATGAGCAAGGAGCAAATAAGGAAACAACTAGATGGTAGAATTTTAGAAGCTTGAAAAAGACTCATACCATTCATTCCAAATTCTTTCTCCTGCTGGCCAATGTTAACATTTCATCAATAGAATTTAAATCCTTTGGCCACGATGTCTCAGGAGAGGATATGGCTTCAACAAAGGGGTTCTCAGACCTACTTGAGGGGCAGAAAACTTAAGAGTAATAGTGATCATTATGAAGCATCTGAGCCAGAAATAATTTTATTATCAGAAACTGAATGTTATATATTATGTTGGTACTGATTGACAAATAAGGACATGCTATAGAAGGACAAAGAAAAGCTAATTGAGTAGAAGCTCCTGGAGGATTCTTTGAAGATAAAAGCAAGATGACAGCCACAGTGAAAAAGAATCAAGAGTTCTTCACCCTGGCAACTTTGAAGATTATTTCTTATGGCACATGCCTCAGGTAGAGTCCAGGCTAGACAGCCAAATGGTACTATGGCTTTCTAGAAATCACAAAGCAAAGCCATCACAGCTTAATGCAACCAAATTAAATGGTCACTGTAGGAACTTAAAAGACCGTATATTGTTCCTAATGTAAGGAACATATAGGAAACCTGAATACAGAAGCAAGTGCATCTCATGGTTTAGCAGTCTGCTCTGAAAGAGGATTTAAATGGCAAAGGCTCTGAGTGAAGCGAATGGATTTCACAACAGAGGATACTCAGATATTCAAATGCTGTGTTCATAGGCAGTAACTCATAGTGTCTGGTACATGTGTTATAGTTTTTTCTGTTAATTAAATCTTAACACAATTTTGCAGCAAGATTACTTGTCCTGTGTTTTCAATATTCAAGTGTGTTAAATAAGGAATGATATGCCATGCTCAATATCCCAGGAAGTTAATTATCTGGGAGAATTCATGAAGGATTGTAGAGATTATGATGCTACATTTTAAGTATCCATTTGCTGTATGTTTACTGGTTTTGTTGACTGCTAGAATGTAGCTGACAAGGAGCATCAGGTATCAAGTGACTTAAGAAATTTTGACAGAGTAGGATAAATAAAGCCTGCAGGTAAGAGCTAAGCTAGGGCTGGAATTTGGGACCAGTCACAAGCTTAGGCCAGGATAGGGCTGGAACAATGCCTTGGAGTGACTCTCACTCATATCTCAAATCTGCTGCCACACTGGAACACCAGGGGGTGGGGACAGCCTGAGGATTGAGGAAGCAAAGCAGATAGAGCTAAGAATGATGTCAAGGACCAGTCAAGGTCCAAGGAAAGGAGGAGAGCAATGAAAGGAGACACAGGCAGACCCACCTCCATCCAGTGTTCATCTACACTGTCCAATAAAATTAGGAATAGAAGAAGGCACAACACTGACAGACTAACAGATGTCCCTGAAGCCAATAGTATTCTGTTTAATGGCATAGTCAAAAGAAAACACACAGCCCTAGATACCAAGTTATTTATTTATGTATTTATTTATTTTTATTATGATTATAATTTTTTGAGACGGAGTCTCGCTTAGTTGCTTAGGCTGGAGTGCAGTGGCATGATCTCGGCTCACTGCAACAGCAAGATCTCGGCTCACTGCAACCTCCGCCTCCCATGGTCAAGCAATTCTCCTGCCTCAGCCTCCCAAGTAGCTGGGATTACAGGTGCCTGCCACCATGCCCGGCTAATTTTTGAATTTTTAGTAGAGACAGGGTTTCACCATGTTGACCAGGCTGGTCTCAAACTCCTGGCCTCAGGCAATCCGCCCGCCTCAGCCTCCCAAAGTGCTGGGATTACAGGCATGAGCCACCATGCCTGGCCCCAAGTTATTTATTTTGATTTCAGATTTGGATAAACAAAAAGCAGGTCAGTCACAATGTGATCTGATTCTCTATGTTCATGTGGGTTTTAATTGACTGGAAGCTAAAGAACTCAATCATAATGATAAGAGTTATGATTCTGAATGCATAGTGCACAGTAGCAGCAGAAAGTAGCTTTACAAGAAAACATCCCACCAGAAAAGATGATCATACTTGCCAAGTTAAAAAGATTAGAAGATTCTCATCAATAAGCTACAGAAAAAATAACTAAAAGAATCAAGACTGTTGTAAACATTTTTTCAAGATCTTGATACTTCTATGTCCTTTTTTGACTTTGTAGTTGATCCCAATACTTTTTCATGCATTTTTTATGTTGTCTCATTATAAGGTATGGTTTTGTAAAAATAAGGCTTGACCAAGACAATCTTCCTGTAATAGAATCTACTAATATTAACAAAGGAGGTGAGGGAATTGACCTAAATACCCAAGTTAGGAACCAAGGAGTTATAATTTTGTGTTTTAGCACTGGGAGTATGTTGGGAGGTTCAGTGCCTATAATCACTTAGTGTCCAGTCAATAGAAGGTCAGCAATTACTGCAAGTTGAACTCAGTATTTTCTAAGGCGATGCTGATCATAGAAATATAATGTGGGCCGCATACATAATTTTAATTTTCTAGTATCCACATTTAAACAGGTAAAAAGAAACAGGTGAAATTAATTTTTATCATATATTTTAATACAATATAACCAAGATATTATTATTCCAACATACAACCAGTACTTGAAAGTATTAATAATATATTTTACATTCTCTTTTTTTAATACTACGTTTTTGAAATACAATGTGTAATTTACACAGACAACACGTCTCTCTTCAGGCTAACCCCATTTTAAGAGCTCAGTAGTGCCTTGAGGCGAATGGCTACTATACTGGGCAGTGCAGTCCTAAGAGCTCAAATGAATAGTGAATTTTTTTTAAAAGCACTTATTTAATGAATTGTATGCTGAATAAAATTTTCAAGAACATCAAAAATTTTAATTTATCTTATTAAATTGGTTATAGAGTGTTATAATCAACCATAAAGAAAAGTCACTGCCATTTTTTTAAGGAAAATTTAACATTAGGAAAACTGAAAACTAAAAATAAAGAAAAAAGGGGTTAAAGATATCCATTAATTAACTTTTGTGGTAGAATGCTCTGTCCAACAGAATTTGAAGACCAATGCTTTGAATAACATAGGTCATTTACAGCTCCAAAAAAAATGAAAGCCCTGAGAGCGAGATCTGATGGGATCAGGGTGGGACAGAAGGAAGCAGGAAAGAGTTGGAGGGAGAAGGGAAGATAAGCAGGGTACTGTGGCAGTAACAAAGAGAGGGCCCTGGTGGAAGCAGGGACAACACAGGGCTTCACCTTCATTTTATTTTTGCCAAGAACCAGTCCTGTTATTGAATAAGTCTGTGCCTCTACACAGCCTGATTGCACCAGTTTGTGATTATATTTTGCTCTGGCCCTTTCTTTTCTATATTCACAAGAGATGTATCTGAAGGCATGGCTCATTTTCTCTGTCTGACCAGCTTCATGATTGATACTGATCAGCAGGGTCTTCCCCTCACAGAGACACAGGCAATAACCTTACTAACCTGGGCAGGGCCTTTCTGCCCCCAAATATCTCCTCCATTTCTTTCATGACACCTGAAGGCCACAGAGTTCCTTCCTTTGGGTTAGGACAATGTTTCTCAAACTTCAACCATTTGATTATGTCTGTCATTGTTTTTGCCATGTCTGTGTACCACCTATACTATTGCTTACTTAATATCATCTTTCAAATTAACTCCTTTTTCTTTTTTACAACAATACATTGACTAAAGAAACTCTATATCATCACCAGGCAGTAAAACCAATGTGACTTGCCATAAATAGAAAGTTACCCTGAAGATAACACCACTATTAAAATATTAAATGGTCATGCTTGTACCACCTTAAACCATTTTGCCTCCCACCAGTGGTACAATTACCACTAATTAGGAAATACTGGATTAAGGAACTGTCCCCAAAAAGCAATTGCTAAAACATGACTGTCAGAGAGCAGACGTGTAGCATTCACAAATACTAGTTAGCTATGAACTTTTCTTGAGTGGGGAATAGCGTTTAGGTCAGATTTTTTTTTTATCTTTATTGTGCATAGGAATCACGTGGGAAGCTTATTTAAAATATAGGTTTCTGGGTCCCACACTAGATTTAGTAGATTTAGTAGAATTGGGTTAGGCCTGGATATCTGCATTTTTACCAAGCTTTTGGGTGATTAGGATTTAGTGGGTTAGCAAAGCCCACTAAAGAACCCTGGTACATAAAACCACAAGCCAGTATGAGATATGGGAACCTATGTCATGGATATTAGCCCTGGGATAGCAGTAGGAGTCCAACACAGAGAGGGAAGGGCATGCCCTTGAGTAATCGCCTCCCATGCAGTGTGCGCTGGACCTAGCAACTTGCTTCAAACATACAGAATACAGAAGTGATGGGATGCTGCATCAGAGAATAGGTTCTAAAACTGACTTCTACCTTGCTCACTCTCTCCCGCTCTGCTCTTCTTGCTTGCTCACTTGGATGAGCCAGCTGCCATGCTGTGGCATGCCCATATAGAGAGGCCCATGTGGCAAGGGACTAAGGGCAGTATATTATTTCCTGCACCGGCTATCACAAATTACCACAAAGTGGGTGGCTTAAAACAACAGAAATCTGTTTTCTCAGTCCTGGAGGCCAGAAGTCAGAAATCAATTTCACTGGGCCCAAAATCAAGGCATTGGCAGGGCTTTGCTTCCCTTGGTAGCTCTAGGAAGAATCTATTCTTGCCTCTTCCAGCTTCAGGTGGCTACCAGCATCCTTTGGCTTGTGGCTGCATCACTCCAGGCTCTACCTCTGTTGGTGGCATTGCATTCCTCTTTGGTGTCTAATTTCCCTCTGCCTCTCTCTTATAAGAACACTTCTGATGGCATTAAAGGGACCATCCAGATAATCCAGAATAATCTTATCTCCAAAGTCTTAATTTAACCTCATAGGTAAAAACAAAAATTACTATATGGTAAATTTTATGTGTATTTGACCATAATGAAATAAATTTTTTTAACTTTGCCTTATGATGTGGTTTGGCTGTGTCCCCACCAAAATCTCATCTTGAATTGTAGCTCCCATAACCCATGTCGTGGGAGGGACCCAATGGGAGGTAGTTGAATCATGGGGGCAGTTTTTTCCCATGCTGTTCTCATGATAGCGAATAAGTCTCATGATATCTGATGGTTTTATAAAGGGCAGTTCCCCTCCACACACTCTCTTGCCTGCTGCCATGTAAGACATGCGTTTGCTCCTCCTTTACCTTCCACCATGATTGTGAGGCCTCCCTGGACATGTGGAACTGTGAATCCATCAAATCTCTCTTTTATTTATAAATTATCCAGTCTTGGGTATGTTTTTATTAGCAGCATGAGAACAGACTAATAAACCATATAAGATAACATTCACAGATCCAGAGAATAGGCCCTCTTATCTTTGGGGGCGACCATTCAATCCCCTACAGGCAGCTACCAGCCAACAACTAGGGAGGATCTGAGGACCTCAGTTCACCAGCATATGAGAAACTGAGGCCTACCAAAAACCACATGAGTGAACTTGGAAGCAGTTGAACTTGGAAGCAGGCTTGAGATGACTGCAACCCAACTGAAGCCCTGATTGCAGCCTTGTGAGGAAACCTTGACCCAGAGAATCCAGTTAAGCCATGCCCAGATTATTGGTCCACAGAAATTATTTTTAAGAAATGCTTTTTAAAGCAACTAAATGTTGTGATAATTTGTTACACAGTAACAAATAACTAACAGTTGCTTTGCTCAAGACTCATAAAATGCTAATTCATTATCTATTCATTATGTTGTATTCACATCTAAGATAACAATTAGAGCCAAAACTGTTGCATTAATGGATGGAGGCCACTTGATATTATAACAAGAGCGCAAGCTATTTGTTTAGAAAAAGCAAACTTGAACAGTTGTTTAACTTCTCTGAGCCTTTGTTTCCATTTGTGTTAGACGAAGATAATGATACTTTTCCAGGTGTATTATGGATAATACTTTATGACATATGTGAAGCATCTAGTTCAGTATCTGGCATCAAATGGCCAATAAATAGTAGCCTATATAATTTTCATGTACCTCAAGAAAATATATATTTTAAAATAGCATTAAATATATTTTAGGCTTATCATTTTAGATTTTTAAATGAAATTATAGTTGACCTTTGAGAGGTCAATTATTTGGTGTTATTTTAAACAAATGAAAATGATCTAACAATGGACTCTTTCATCTTTACGGGCCGTGTCAGGTATACTCTGGGTACCCTTTATGGCCAATCCTGTAATTAATATGAAATATGGAGTCAGAACATGAGGGAATAAAAAAGGCAAAACAAAATTACTTTAGCTACAGTCAGTGAAACATCTATTGATAGAGAGAGGGGATACAATCACTGAACAAGAGCAAACCAATAAAGGACCTTGAAACCAAGTATGCATCTGAGAAGCAGTCCAGAGATTGACTGCAGGTCCATTTAGGGGTTAGGGCAGGGTGAAGAGGCTGAATCACGTGGAGAGCTGGGCAGGCAGTTTCAGAAACATCTTGGAGGGCAAGAGGATGAAGGTCGATGGCAAGGACATTGAAAGATGTGGAAGCTAGAGAACTAAAGAGACAATCTCTCTTTCATACAAGGTTAGATCTGTAGTTGTATCTCTGAACTTGATAAGCACTTAACTTCCGGTCTCTCCTCACCCCTGAAATAAAGAATCTTATTGGATCCTCTCCCAGGTATCTTCTAGCTGACATTTATGGCTTCTTTCCATTTAAACGTGGAATATTCCCCCACAAGTGTGCTGGGAGAGTCTCGGCTTTCAGATGAACAATGAAATATGCTGGGTACAGTCAGCTGCTACTTGGCTTCACCTTCTGCCCTTTCTCTGGTGTCAGTACTTACTCCTCATCTGGGAAGAGAATCAGTGCTTAATGTGAGAGAAAAAGAACCCAAAAGATGGCTTTCTGAGGGGCTTCGCACAGCCTGTTAAGACAATGTATTTTCTCCCCAACGCTGACAGTGTCACTGGGGCCCCTGACCTTGAGTACTGACGTGGAGGAACTGATGTTCTTTCAATGGGGTTTTTAAAGGCACACCAGCAGTCACAGACATACACACAGTTTCTGGCATTTATGAAGAATTGGAGTTTCTTGTAAGAGGAAAAATAAGAATAAACCAAATTTTTCATTCCTTTTCTAAAGTATTGTATATTGGCTTTGTATTTGAGGACTGCCTTGTTATCTTCATGTTTTCAGGCCTTCCCCTGTCCCACAACCTAGGCGGAATCTCCATGGCCCTGATTTGTGTATGTAGACACTGCTGTTTCCATTCCTCCTGGCCTCGACCTCTGCCTCTTCACACCTCCTCCCACTCACCCAGCCAGCGGGCAGCCCACCCAGAAGCCCTTGCGCCAGCAGTTACCGGGCAACAGCGACAATCACGCTAACAGGCAACAATGCAGCAGCAGAGACCAGGGAGCTCTGACTCTTCCAGAATCTAAGCAGGGAAGGGAAGGGGGACAAACGGCTCTTTTTAATCAATGGCTTTTCGTCCCCACCCATACTGTTTTCCTGTCTCACACATTCCATGCTCCAGCTCCCAACCCCCAACCCCCAATTTCTATCATCGCCTGGGTGAAACTAGCCTCCAATCCAGAGTTTAATAACAGTCACAGAGATTCATATGGAATTGTGTACTTGGGGAGACCCAATAATCATCCCCCTTAATTCCAATGCAGGATGCTCAGGAGTTAATCAATCCTAGTTTCCATCTGTGCACATGTTGTGTTGCAGTCCAAGGATGTACTTGACCACCCAACTGGCCTGCTGTAATAGAGTCCTAAGTGCTGTGTAGTCAGAAACATTGACAAGCTATTATCTTACTGCTTGCCTCCCTGGCCCCAATTCTACAGTAAGTGCTACCAGAGAGTGGGGCATAGGCATGCCAGTTAGTAATAGCTAACATTTACTGATACTTACTGGGTTCTAGGCTCTGTGCTGAGCACCATACAGACACATCTAACTTTCAAAACAGCCATATGAGATAAATAATATTACTATCTCCATTTTACCAATGAGCAAAACTGAGGCATCAAAGGTCGTACATCTATTAAGAGCAGGGCCAGAATTTGAACTCATTTCAGGATTTGAACTCATGTTCTTAACTACTTTTTTATGTAGTTAAAAGGTGAAAGATGGTAGGATTTGCTAAGAAGGAACCTGGATGATAAGGCAGAGATGAAAATTATCAAACTGTAAGAATCAGGGGATACAATTAATTACATAAAGTCGCTTAATGGAATATGCTAAGGAAAACTTATTCCTCAATTAAAGTGGCATTGTGCAATAACAGAGACTGATCAACCTCTTTCAGCAGAATCCTGGAAAACTGTGTAAACACCCACAGGCCTTGGAGGATGTTAGTGTTAATCTACTGGGAAGATGACCCCTGAAGGCCCTGTAATCCTCATCATTCTGTGATTCAAAGAGAAAAGCAATATGGCCATGTGAGTCAGTAAAAATAGCATGGGATTTGGAATGAGAAGACCTGAACTTCAGTCCCGGCTTGGCTGTCCACTCACTTTGTGACCTCAAAGAAGTTGAATGAACATGTATTGAGCCTATGTCTTGCAGCAAGTACTGACTTAGGATTTGAGGAAATAAGATCACCAGACTTGGGACATGTCCTGAAGTGGGTCATTGACTCATGGAGCACTGAGAATTGTAGACAATTTCCTCACATTTTCCTTATATATAGACCGAGCGAACTAACAGCAACTTCTTAGAATTGTGAGTATCAAACAAGATAGAGGTTGTGAAAAGGACTTGGGGACTATATGTCATGCAAAGTTGGTGGTAATTATTAATGCTAAGACTGAACTCATAATAACTCATAGATATTATCATGGTCATCACCTACATGATATGATCCCTACTGACCTCTCCAGTGTCATTTCCCACTAGCTCTCTGTCCTTCCTGGTTGAACAGACCAAAATACTCCTGTCTCAGGGTCTTTGCATTGCCTGAAATGCATTTACCCCAGTTATCTGCACAGTTAATTCTCTCATTTTATTCACACTTTTACTCAAAAGTTATATTCCCCATGGAGGGCCTCTCTGTTCACCATATCTAAAATAGAAAACATGTGTATACACACACAATGCACACACATACACATGCATACATACATGCATACAAGACACATGCATATAGACATGCTACATACACATACCCACACACATATACACACAAGACACATGTGCACATATGTATGCACATACTCTGTAGTTCCTTATCCTGCTTTATTTTTCTTCAGAGTACTACCTCTTCCTGAAACTATGTTTTTATATGCTTGTTCACATGTTTGTTATCTGATTCTCCACTGTAAGCTCTGTGAGGGCAGAGACTTTGGTTGTTCAACATCAAATTTCCAGTCCCAGAACAGCTCCTGACTCATAATGTATACTCAATAATTATTGAAATATAATTCATATACCATACAATTCACCTATTTAAAGTATAAAATCCAATGTTGTTTGTTTGTTTTTTGAGACAGGGTCTTACTCTCTCATCCAAGCTGACATCCCTGCATTCACTGCAGCTTTAACTTCCTGGGCTCGAGAGTAGCTGGGACACAGGTGCACATCACCACATCTGGCTAATTTAAAAAAAAAATTTGTGGAGATGGGGTCCCACTATGTTGCCCAGGCTGGTGGTGAACTCCTGGGCTCAAGCAATCCTCCCAGTGCCTCCACCTCCCAAAGTGTTGGGATTACAGGTGCAAGCCACCATACCCAGCCCAATTCATTGTTTTTTAATACACAGTCATATGCCACATAATAAAGTTTCAGTCAACATTAGACTGCATATAAGATGGTGGTCCCATAAGTTTATAATGGAGCAGAAAAATCCCTATTGCCTGGTGACATAGCCATTGTAACGTTGTAGTAACGTGTTACCTTTTCTATGTTTAGTTGTGTGTAGAGACAAAAATACCACTGTGTTACAATTGCCTTCATTATTCAGTACAGTAACATGCTATACAGGTTTGTTGCCTAGGTGTGTAGTTGGCTATAATAAATTTGGGTAAGTACACAACTTTTTGTTGTTTCACACAAGAATGAAATCACCTACCAATGCATTTCTCAGAATATATTACTGTCATTAAACTATGCATGTCTGTATTTACAGGATTGTCCAAACATGACCACAATTTTAGAACACTTTCATCACCCCAGAAGGAAACCCATACCTATGAGTGCCACTCTTTATTATCCCCTTAAGCCACCCTACCACCCCCCACCCTTGCCTTAGGCAATTATGAGTCTACTTTCTGTCTCTATAGATTTGTCTATTCTGGACACTTCACATACATGAAATTATACATGTATAGTCTTTTTGAAATTAAATTTTGACTAATGAACAAATTACTAAATCCAATTCTTTGCCACACCCTCTAGATATAAATAGTTCTTCAGAAAGTTTCCTTTCATGAGTTCTGAGCAATCTAACATTCAATCTGCAAGACAGTGAATTGGTCTGACCAAAATACAACAAAAATCTCACTTATTTATGTTGTGCTTTTGTTTATTTTTTAATTGTGACATTTTGACAGAAGTTGAACATCAGCTTCCCTTTGCCCTAGAAACAGAAAAAAAAAGAAAGAGTTGACAGAATAAACACATAAAATGAAATTCTGAAGGGCCTATTTATTTACTCATGAGAACCAACTGTTTTCAAACATTCTGAATTGGAAATGATTTAATTCTAATCTAAGCAAAGACCAGCAAGCTTGGTACTCTGATATTTTGATTACAAATCATTCTCTATTCGTTAAAGCAGAACTTTGATTGGGCAACTTTGGTAGATGTAATTCCACACATCCAAGGACTTGAAAGTAATAAAATGGCCTTTTATTATTTACAATCATTTCATAATTGACTTCACCAACCAGACTGGCTCTCCCTTTCAATTATTTTAAATCAGTGAGATTCTACTGCATAAATACACTCTTCTCCAACAATCATTGTTAAACCATTTGTCATATTTGATTCACATAAAGGCAAATGATATTAAGCGTATAAGCTAAACCACGAACTAAGTTCTTAGAATTGAACGGAACTTTAGGGCATTGAGCATACTCTCTTACCCAAAGCTGAAATCCCTGCCATAGCTTCCTAGCTTGAAATATCCCAGTGACAGGAAGAACATTTTTACTTGAGACAGGCTCCACCATCATTCCCGACAACTTTAATGTTCAAATATTCATCCTTCTAATAAATTCCTCAAGTATCCTAAAGATTTTTCCCACATGTACATCACTTCCTCCCTATCCTGACCTTCTTTTAGTCCAAGTTCTGCC
This sequence comes from Hylobates moloch, assembly GCF_009828535.3. Lineage (NCBI taxonomy): Eukaryota > Metazoa > Chordata > Mammalia > Primates > Hylobatidae > Hylobates > Hylobates moloch. The sequence continues at coordinate 30,712,700 of NW_026652293.1, read as the reverse complement.
CTCTAGAGTAAAGAAGAGGATACCTGTTTATTCCTGTTCGGGGCAAGTGAGTCCCTCAAATATCTGAAGACCCGTTGCCCACCTAGAAATTCTTCCCTGGGCTAAACAGCCCCCAGGCCATCTTACAACTTGGTTTTCAGACCTCCTCTCCAAAATACTGCCACCCCAGGTACCACCTTTCTGATCATCCACCAATCCGCTGCTATCCCTCAGTACAAATCTGCAAAATGGGCATTTAACTAAGAACTTTTCTAATGTGTTTCCAATAAAAAAGAGACCATATATGGCTAAAATTAATTGTTAAAATAACTTCTTAGATGCAAACACAATATATATGATGATGTCAAGAGTATATAAATGAAAACTTCCAGGTGGGTGCAGTGGCTCACGCCTGTAATCCCAACACTTTGGGAGGCCAAGGCAGACAGATCACTTAAGTCCAGGAGTTCAAGACCACCCTGGCCAACATGATGAAACCCTGTCTCTACTAAAACTACAAAAATTAGCTGGGCATGGTGGCTCATGCCTGTAATCCCAGCTACATAAGAATCACTTGAACTCAGAAGGCAGAGATTGCAGTGAGTGGAGATCACGCCACTGTACTCCAGCCTGGGCAATAGAGTAAGACTCTGTCAAAAGAAAGAAAGAAAGAAGGAGGAAAGAAAGAAGGAAAGAAAGAGAGAGAGAGAGAAAGGGAGGGAGAGAGGCAGGAAGGAAGGAAATTTCCCAACTTAGGACATCTGTAGACTTTTCACATTCATTTATCATCAAGGACTGCTTCGAGTTAAAATGAACAGATCCCATTTAAACAAAAGACAATGTCTTCTTTAAAGACAGGAAATGCATCAGATGCTCTGACCTGCATCTCCTATCTTCTGCTTTTGTTTTTGTTTTTGAGACGGATTCTTGCTGTGTTGCCCAGGCTGGAGTGCAATGGCATGATCACAGCTCATTGGATCCTCCTGTTTCAACCTCCCAAGTAGCTGGGACTACAGGCACGTGTCAACAGTACTGGTCTTTTTTTTTTGTTTTTTTTGTTTGTTTGTTTGTTTGTTTTGTTTTGTTTTTTTTCTGGAGAGATGGAGATCTCGTTATATTGCCCAGGCTGGTTCAAACTCTTGGGCTCAAGCACTCTTCCTCCCTCAGCTTCACAAAGCACTGGGATTACAGACCCGAGCCACCATTCCTGGCCCTGTATCTTCTATCTTTAGACACATATAATTTCAGCTAGGGTTATTATGAATTGAACCAGGAGATCCAGAGTTATTTTGGCAGCTGTGAAAACAAAAGCAGTAATACTAAGCTTCTTTTATCCATTTAATTTGGAGCTTTTTCAAGGAGAAAAAGTAAATTTCAGTGTGCTTCCCATTTAAAGATGCCATGCAGAGAATGTTTTGTGTTTTCACAAGTCTTTCCAGTGGTTAAGGAGTGCTGTAATATAAGGGGTAGAACTGATAGCCTATTTCTGTCAGAGACATTATCTTAATGGGTATATTGCTATTCAAGGTCTGATCTGTACTTGCAAACACAATAACCACTTCACTCAGAAATGAGCCAGCTATGGGAGATTGGACCCCACCAACTGTGGCCACTACTTAATTTCCAGCCAGGGAGATATCTCTGACCCAAGAGTGGAACAAGCAAGAGGCATCAAGCAGTTCCCTTCCAATAGGCAACACCATGCAGAAAAGAAAGCAACGTTGAAAATTAGTCCAGGCTTGGCAGGACACATTGGCTCATGCCTGTAATCCCAGAACTTTGGGAGGCTGAGGTGGGAGGATGACCTGAGTTTAAGGCCTGCCTGGCCAACGTGGCGGAACCCCGTCTCTACTAAAGATATGAAAAAAAAAAAAAAAGGTAGTCCAGGCAGTGTTTAAATCAGAGCTCCGTCATTTTCTTTTTTGTTTTGTCTGTTTGTTTCTTACATCTTTTCCTGGCTCTTTATTTTTGAGTATGTTTTATGCTTTTTTTATTTTTAAAAGTTTACTTTTTAAAAAATTGACAGGTAGCATTGTGTCCAACATGCTGTTTTGAAGTACATACACATTGTAGAATGGTTAAATTTAGGTAATTAATAAATACATTACCTCACCTAGTTATCATTTTTGTGATGAGAGCAAATAACATTCACTCTCTTTACATTTATCAAGAATACAATATTTCACCAACTGTAGTTGTCTTGCTGTACAATAGATCTCTTGAAATTTATTCTTCTTGTCTAACCATAATTATGTATCCTTTGACCAACATCTTCCCATTTCCCCCTCTCCTAACCATCTCTGCCTATGGCAACCACCATTCTACTCCCTACTTCTATGTGATCAACTTTGTAAAGATTTCACGTGTAAGTGAGATCATGCAATATTTGTCTTTCTGTGCCCAGCTTATTGCACTTAACATAATATCCTCCAGGTTCATTGTTGCAAATGGCAGGATTTCATTCTTTTTATGGCTGAATAGTATCCCATTCTGTATATACACCACATTTACTTATCCATTCATCCGTTGATGGACACTTAGGTTGATTCCACGTCTTGCCTATTGTGAACAGTGCTGCGATTAACACAAGAGTGCAGATATCTCTGACATATTGATTTCAATTCCTTAGGATATACACCCAGTAGTGGAGTTACTGGATCACATGGTAGTTCTATTTAAAATTTTTTGAGGAAACTTCATACTGTTTTTCATAAGGGCTGCACTAATTTACATTCTCACCAATAGTATATAAGGGTTCCCTTTTCTCTACATCCTCCCCAGCACTTGGTCTGTTTTGTCTTTTTTATACTGTTCATTTTAACTGGGTGAAATGGTATCTCATTGGGATTTTATTTTGCGTTTCCCTGACAATTAGTGATGTTGAGCATATTTTCATATACATGCTGGCCATTGTAGGTCTTCTTTTGGGAAATGTTTATTCATGTCTTTTGCCTATTTTCTTTATCAGGTTATTTGGTCTTTTGCTGTTGTTTGCACTCCTTATATATTTTGAATGTTAACTCTGTGAAATGTATAGTTTGCAAATATTTTCTCCCACTCTGTAGGTTGTCTCTTCTCTCTGTTATTTCTTTTGCTGTGCAGAAGCTTTTTAGTTTGATGTAATCCCATTTGTCTACTTTTACATTTGTTGTCTGTACTTTTGAGGTCTTATCCAAAAAATCCTGACCCAGACCAGTGTTATGAAATGTTTCTCCTGTGTTGTCTTCTAGTCGTTTCATAGCTTCAGGTCTTACACTTAAGTCTTTAATCTATTTTGAGTTAATTTTGTATATGGCAAGAGAGGAAGGTCTAATTTTTTAAATTCTCCATGTGGATATTCAGTCTTCCCAATACCATTTATTGAAAAGGCTTTCCTTTCCCCATTATGTACTTGGTATTTCAATAATGAGTTGGCTTTAAATGCATGAATTTAGTTCTGGGCTCTCTTTTCTGTTTCTTTGGTCTATGTGTCTGTTTTTATACCACACACTGTACCATGTTCTTTTGATTACTATGACTTTGTAGTATACTTTGAAATCAGGTAGTGTGACACCTCCAGCTTTGCTCTTTTTACTCAAGATTACTTTTGCTATCTGAGGTCTTTTGTGATTCCATATGAATTTTAGGATTTTTTTTTTCTATTTCTGTTAAGCATGTCACTGGTATTTTCAAAGAGATTGCATTAAATCTTCAGCTCTACCATTTTCTGATGGGTGACTGAGGAAATTACTTAACCTCTCTCTTTTTCTAAATTTTATTTTACCTTAAGTTCCAGGATACGTGTGCAGAACATTCAGGTTTGTTACACAGGTAAATGTGTGCCATGGTGGTTTGCTGCACCTATCACCCCATCACCTAGGTATTAAGCCCTACATGCATTAGTTATTTGTCCTGATGCTCTCCCTTTCCTGATCCCCCAACAGGCCCCAGTGTGTGTTGTTCCCCTCCCTGTATCCATGTGTTCGCATTGTACTTAACCTCTCTTAGTCTGTTTCTTCATCTAAAAATGGGGCTTTTAATACCTACCTCAGAAGGTTGTTATGAAAGTTAAGTAAGATAATATACATAAAAGTTCTCAACAGGACCAAGCACATAGGTGCTCATTAATAAAACTAGTAAACAAATTATAGATCAGAGAATTATTTAGTGAATGCAGAATTAGAACACATAGTATGAGATATGTTTAACAGCTCTTTCTTTTGGGCTATGGAAGCCTAATACATTTTTTCTTTTAACTCTACAGAACTGGAACTGGTCAGTGAAAATGGCCTTTTTTCTGAACAACAATAAAGATGTGGTGAGAGTTCCCATGTCCACATTTTTTATTTCCAGGCTCTGTGCAGACCAACACCCTTTTTTGGAACTTGTCTTTGTAATACTACCCATCTTTACATCAACAATAGTTCAGATCCTTGACTTTAAAAATGATTTTTCTTTCTTTATAATCAACAGGAAGATACTTAAACCCATTGGCAAACTATACCCTATGTGTTAGGTTGAATTGCTTCTGACATTTTTCTATATATTTTTATACAATTCTGTCACAAAAGGTTACACTTTTTCCATGGATTCTTGGATTATCTTGTTCTCTCACTAAACTTGTTTGTTGAGGGTTCCTCTAACTGCAAACTGATAGCCACCAAAATTTCTCCATCAATTAAAAACAACCAATAAATGTAGACTTTTAAGTTTTATCACACAACACAAATGCATTGAATACCTTCAGGTTTATGAAGTAGGCAAAGAAGAACAATTTATAGCCCATGCTTTTAAGAAGTTTACTATCTAGACTCTAGTTACTAGACTAGATGCTATCTAGACTCTAGTTACTAGACTAGACACTATCTAGACTCTAGATTCTAGAGGATGTAGGTATATAAATAAATAGCTACAGCTTAAGGCAGAATGTAATACTTTATATGAGATATGCAGAAAGAGCACAGATGAAAGAAGTTATTTCTGATTTGGCTTTAAAATAAAGCAAAGTTTCCTGGAGAGGAGACATTTGCATCTTGAAGAATGGATAACATTTTGATGGAGAAAAAGAAGAGCTGGGCATTACAGAAGGAATGTCATGAAAATGAAAGAACTTGTTTGGGGAACAAGTAGTTAAGCTGGGCTATGATATGGGGGCAGGGGAAGCAACATCATTTGAAGATACAACTAAACAGAAAGAAGAAATCAGAACATGGAAGTAAAGATCATGCCAAGAAGTTTGAGATTTGTTGTGTAGGCAATGTGGCATGTTTAGAAGGCTTTGAGCCAAGAATTGGCATGATTACATCTACACTTTTAAAACAAATTATGCACTCAATAGCTTATTAGATAGTTTAAAAGAGAAAAGACTAAAACTTAGGCATACTATTTTCATTAACTCATTCATTTATTTATCATATATGTATTGAGCCCCTTTTAGGTGTCAGGTACCAGGGTCACGCACAGTGTTTAATAAGACAGACACAGTCCCTGCACGCATGCCTACATACAAATCAGATGAAAAGTAATTAGGCTCTGAACAGGAGGAGTGTGTGGTTAAAAAGGGGTTCATTTTCCCTGTCTTCCCAGAGCTGTGGCTCAGAGGAGCTTAAATGACCTCTGAGTCACATCCTACCACATACGTTTAATATTTTTTTCTAACCAACAACTTAAGATCAATGATTTTTGCTATGATTTAGCCTATAAAAGCCTAGATTGGTCTGAATTTTATTCCCAGCATTAGGTACATATACTTTCTCACATTCAAAAAGATATACCATATACATAATTGAATTAGGAATTCTGATATACAAGAATACATACTTGCAGATAAAGGCTGGATCATTAAAACTAGAAGCAACCTTCCAGAACACGTTGGAAACTCTAATCATCAGATCAACTTAACCCCTTGGCATTTTATTTGGCCTACAATATTGGGTTCTGGTTGTTTTTGTTTTATTTGAATTTGAACATCTTCAGGCAAGACATTTATTCTCCAGTTCCTCATAGGCGCCGCCATTCCTATTGTCTTACACCCAGACAATCCAGTCACTTCTATCACCTATCTGACCCCCAGAGGCATTTGTGTTTGTCACCTGATACTTTCCCAACTCCTTTCTCGGCCATGAACCCCACAGTTGAGAAAAATAAGAGCCCGAGAGATCCCAAGCCACCTCATGTCACAGTGTTAGTTTATGACAGAGGCAAGACTTCCAAGCCATCCCACCTCCTGACATAACAGCAGAGGCTGGGCTGAGCCAGCTGACAGAACATTCCTGAGGGATTACCTTACATCCTAGCAGCCACAGGAGTCAGCACATCAACCGGTCCTGCTCCGGAATGGCCAGTAATTCAAGACCCGGCCACAGACGAGCCACAGGTGGTTCCTGTCAGGAACAGTATTTCCTGGTATGGGAAGCCTGTTCTCTCTGGGGACGCTTGGTCAGATGGGACAGTGGCAGCTTTGTCCTTTCATTAGAATTTCCTCCTGTTGTGCATCTACACAAGGGGAACTGACTGTGCAGTAGAATGACTAAAGAAAGATGCTAAAGTTGGAACTGGGGACAATCCAAGTTGGCGGCCACTGAATCACGAGGAGATTCTATACTGCCTTTTGTTCTTCCCTCCAGCTTGAGTGACTCAGTTGTTGAAATTTTGTGGCAAGACACCTGGAAGCCATTTGTCTTTTTTATTAAGGACTCATTCATGGGGTAAAAACGTAATAATGTTCATTTACCATCACTCCATTACCCAGAGCACCAGATTGCTGCTAATTCAATGTGGTGCTGATTCAGTCATCGCATCACTGAGGCAACATTCTTCTGTGAAAGCTATTTATGTCCCAGCACCATTTGAAAGGCCCTTTAGATCCTTTTTGAGACATTCAAGTCCCAGAGAGGCAGCCTGATCTGCAGAGCACTGCACAGGATGTAAGTCTGAAAAGAGCCGCTTCAGAGTGCTGGCCAGCCAACTTGAGGTCAGGCCTTCAGGCTCAAGTGTGCGTCCCACTTTTATCCTCAAACGTGCTTCAGGACACATCTTTTCAGATTCAGAGAGTTATGGCCAACCTCAGCTCTGTAACCACTCCCTGTGCACTGCAGGCAGGAAGAATTTAGAGGGACATGTCAGTAGCTGAACATGTGATAACACTGGCTTTAGACTCACCCATAGCCTGGCATGAGAACTCAGTCATCCTGCACAGCTTCTCTGAGCCCCCAGTTTCTCCAGCTCAACAAGAGGGTATTTACCCCACATTGAAACGAGGCAAGTAAATTACAAAAAGAGGATAATGACCTAGTGGTGGGTAGTTGGACACCCAGCAGAAGCCGGTAGAGGGACAACACCGTAAGGCAATTTATATAATGAAAAAGTCCTCAGCATTGCTTACCCCCACCTCTCTTTCTGAGGGGCAGAGGTCTCAGCTAAAAGAATGACCACAAGGAAGAAAATAAAGCAAACACTTAGAAGTGAGAACATGCAGTATTTGGTTTTCTGTTCCTATGTTAGTTTGCTAAGGATAATGGCCTCCAGCTCCATCCAAGTCCCTGCAAAGAACCTGATCTCATTCTTTTTTATGGCTGCATATGTTCCATAGTATTAATGTACCACATTTTCTTTATTTAGTCTGTTGTTGATGGACATTGAGGTTGATTCTGTGTCTTTGCTATTGTGCATGGCACTACAATGAACATATGTGTGCATGTGTCTTTATAATAGAATAACTTATATTCCTTTGGGTGCATGTTCTCACCTATAAATGGGAGCTAAATGATGAGAACACATGGAAACATAGAGGGAAACAACACACAATGGGGCCTATCAGAGAGTGGAGGGTGGGAGGAAGGACAGGATCAGGAAAAATAACTAATAGGTACTAGGCTTAATACCTAGGTGATGAAATAATTTACAACACACCCCCATGACACAAGTTTACCTATGTAACAAACCTGCACATGTACCCCTGCACTTCAAGGTTAAAAAAAAAAAAGAAAGCAATGTTGTCTTTGCCTCCTCCCTCCTTCCCAAGCACCCCAGGTGAAATTAGCTGATAAGATGTTTGTGGAGAACTTTGAGCTCCTTGGAGATCAATGATATATGAATAGAAAGTGTTATTATTCTGCAAAACACTAGAGAATGGCTTCCCCGGAAGTCATCGTGTACAAGCAGAGAATAAATGAAATAATTTCCTTTCCTCTGATCTCTGGCTAAAAGCTTCTAATCATTTAAGGAGGATTTAATCCACTAGTGGACTGTCCCCATTTGAGGACTGCAGGGCTAAAGTTAGTACTGACCTGAACTCGACAACCACAAAGGGGAATGGGCCGGAGTTCCTCTCCGCTGCTGCAAGCTGGTTGCCTGTCAGTTTGCAGTTTCTTCCCCAGAGCTGGGGAGACACAGTCCACCAGGGTTTCTCCTTTGAAATGCCTTCAAGCTAGGACAGGCTTGGGAAAAACTCCCCACCCCAATTTCCGATGCTTTTCTTCAAGGGGCCTACTCTTACCCATTTGCAGGTGGAGGGCAGTTGGGAGGGGGCTTGCGCTCAGCTGTTAGTCATAGCTCCAGTTACAGCATGCCCTCTTGTAAGCAGAACCAATTTTAAGGCTCCAGGGAAGAGTCTTGCCAGGTGCTAAGAAAGAAATTTTGAGGCTGACAGGCTCACTCTTTACCCATAAAATTGTTCCATAAAAGTGGCTTCCAATTCCAGCCTCCGTATTAGTCTGTTTCCAAAGGCTACAACTGCACAGTCTAGAGGGGAAGGAGCAAGAGAGGGAGTGAACACATGGCAGATTGATGGAAAGAACTGGGGATGCTTCCCTTGGAGAAGCTTGTCCCAGATGCACAAGTGCTTTTAAATATGTGAATGTGTGTTCTTGTAGTTTGGCTTTTAGGATAACAAACAGAAAACCACTTGAGCTAGCTCAAGTAAAGCAAGATTGTTGTAGGGCTTCTTGTGGTACAATGAAAGGACTCCCAGGGAAATTCAAAAGTTGGAGTCATAATAGGCTTGGGAATCCTGGATAAATGAGTGGGAGAGTGGATCTGAATTGAAGGTACTCTAGATACTCAAGTAGCAGAAGCACTAATACCTTTATTACTGATAAGTCACTTTAAACATGACTCATCTACAGGCCACCCATCCACTTTTTCCTGTTCCTTACAACTAGCAAATTATTTCCAAGTTGCTTCATTTAAATACCACAGAGTGAGAGCCCACCTGAGTGACAGATTGCAGAATAGCCATAGACTACCATTGATCAGGGATCTATCTACCTGTCACCCAATCAGCTGTAACAAGAGGGTTAAACTAAGTGCTATGAAAAATACTGCTCCCACCCTGGCAACCTGAACTGTAAGCTGGGCAGCAAGCATCAACTTCTCAAATGAGAAGGGCACAGGAGAATGGGCAGACTGGCATGGAGATAAAGAGCACAGATCCTGGAGTCACACTGTCTGGTCCGAATTTCTGCACACCACTTCTTCGCTGGATAAAGACAGTCACTTGGCTTCTCTGTGTTTCAGTTTACTCATCTGTAAGATGGTAAAAATAAATAAAGTTGTTGAAAGGATTAGACAATCCACATAAAGCACTTAAAATGATGTCCGGCACAGTAGTATTCAATAAACATTGGCTATTATTATTCTCTCCGGTACAGTGCTTCTCCAAATGTTGTGTGAATATGAATTACTTAGGGAGTTTGTTAAAATGCAGATTCTGATTCTGTAGTTACAGGATGAGACCTGAGATTCTGCATGTCCAACCAGCCTCCAAGTGATATCAATATTTCTGGTCCACAACCCACACTTTGAATAGCCAGGATCTAGTATATAGGACATGAGACAGAGGGAAGAGACTGTCTCTAGGGAAAAGAACTAGAAAAACATGACAGAAGTGCATATACATATTATAAACTTTCTGTCAATTCAAATGGTTTTTAAATGGAAATATATGGGCTGTTTCAAAAGATAGTGCATTCCCTCTCTCAGGCAGGGCTGACTCCTCCATTAGACATAGGAGGCAAGTGTCTGGGGCCCATGATGCTTTTAGGGGCCCATAAAAATGTTTTACTTTTAATTTTTTTAAGCCAAAGGAAACATAAATATAATAATGAATATGTAATAATAAATCCAGCCTGGATTACAGGTGATTTTATGCCAATGCAGTCATAAAATATAATTTTAGATACTTTTTTCTTGAGACAGAGTATCGCTCTATAGCCCAAGTTGGAGTGCAGTGGCACAGTCTCAGCTCACTGCACGCTCCACCTCCCAGGTTCAAGTGATTGTTCTGCCTCAGCCTCCTGAGTAGCTGGAACTACAGTCACATGCCACCATGCCAGCTAATTTTTTGTATTTTTAGTAGAGACCAGGTTTCACTGTGTTAGCCAGGATGGTCTCGATCTCCTGACCTCGTGATCCACCCATCTCGGCCTATGGAGCAAAAGCAGAAGTGCCGGGGTTCCAAGAAAGTCATAATGTGGCCCTGACTGGATGTGATCACAGGGATAAAGAATGAAGATGGAAAACTCTAAGATTCCTTGCAGCTTTGAGTCAATGTTTCTTTAAGATTCTATGACAATGCTCTGCTATCTATATCCCCTAGCTATAAACTCATACCTGCAAACACTCACTTTCTGCTTGTCTCACATCCTCACACATAGACTAACATTGCTTATCATTGGCCATAAATCAGCAGTTTACAAACCACCCCTAGAATGTATAATCTATCTCTGCCTTCTCCCTGTTTGTTTCCAAAATAAAGAAGTTATTATTGGCTGGGCACAGTGGCTCATGCCTGTAATCCTAGCACTTTGGGAGGCCAAGGACGGTGGATTGCTTCAGTCCAGGAGTTTAGGACCAGCCTGGGCAACATGGCGAAAATTTTTGTACAAAAATTAGCCAGATGTGGTTGCACGCACCTGTAGTCCTAGGAGGCTGAGGTAGGAGGATTGCTTGAGCCTGGGAGGTCGAGGCTGCAGTGAGCTGTGATCATACCACTGCACTCCAGCCTGAGTGACAGAGTGAGACCCTACCTCATTAAAAAAAAAAAAAAAGGAAAGAAAGAAAAAAAGAAAAGAAAAGAAATTATTGTTTTTATTCCTACAAAATACATTTGATTCCAGATATTGCAAACATTTTGCAGACATTTCCTCATTAATGTATACATCTCCTTGTTGAAGGAAGTGGAGTTTTTGTTTTATTCTTATTTTTAAGGTCAGAAATAAAGCCAAGAAAAGATTAAATGAGAGCTGTGCTTTAAAACTCAGTGGGAGAGGCTGGGCACGGTGGCTCACGCCTGTAATCCCAGCACTTTGGGAGGCCGAGGTGGGCAGATTGCCTGAGGTCAGGAGTTCAAGACCAGCCTGGCCAACATGGTGAAACCCTATCTCTACTAAAACTATAAAAATTAGCCGAGCATGGTGGCAGTCACCTGTAATCCCAGCTACTCAGGAGGCTGAGGCAGGAGAGTCACTTGAACCTGGGAGGCAGAGGTTGCAGTGAGCTGAGATGGCACCACTGCACTCCAGCCTAAGCAACAGAGTGAGACTTCACCTCAAAAAAAAAAAAAAAAAAAAAAAACTCAGTGGGAAAGAAGAACATTACTAAGTCTATGGCTATGATTATTATTATTATTATAGTTATCAGTGGAAAACATACATCCAGCACTCATAAATAACAAAGGCAGTGATTCTCAATTGGTACACACTGGAACTCCTTATGTAGCATTAAACAAATGCCTGGGCCCTACCCCAAACCTTCCCTCTCAGAATACTCAGAGAACAGAGCCCCAGCCCTGTGTTTTGAAAAAACTCCCACCATTATGAGGGCTTAAAACCACTGTGTCATGGCATGGAGAAGAATATTGCAGAACCTCAGGAAGGAGAAAGTTCCAAGGAGGGAATGGTTTGGTGTCTGAGGCTGCAGAGAGATGGAGTAATATGAAAATGGGAAAAGATCCTTCAAACCTGGGGGAACATTGGTGACTTTGGTGAGAATAGTCACCCTGGGTCATGAGGGTAAAAACCATACTACAAAGATTGCTTACTCTTATACACAGTTAGATATTTGAGGGATCATAAAATTGAGACACGAATGGAAGATTAAAAAATAGACAGGGAATATAGACTTAAACAGAGGTACATGTGGACACACAGAGTGAAATAACAGACATGGAGACTCCAAAAGATGAGAAGGCTGGGAGGAGGGTGAGGAGTAAAAAATTACATATTGTGTACAATGTAAATTATTCAGGGGATGGGTACACTAAAAGGCCAGATTTTACCACTATGCAATATACCATGGAACAAAGCTGCACATGTACCCTCTAAATTTATAAAAATACATTTTGTAAAATAAGGGTTTTAATCTGGGGTCCTCAGATTCCTCCTACACCCCACCCTCCGTTCCCCTCCAGGGGACCCATGGATAGAAGTCAGGAAATCGGCCAGGCGTGGTGGCTCACACCTGTAATCCCAGCACTTTGGGAGGCTGAGGTGGGCAGATCACAAGGCCAGGAGATCGAGACCATCCTGGCCAACATGATGAAACCCCATCTCTACTAAAAATACAAAAATTAGCTGGGTGTGGTGGCACATGCCTTTAATCCCAGCTACTTGGGAGGTTGAGGCAGGAGAATCACTTGAACCAGGGAGTCGGAGTTTGCAGTGAGCTGAGATCACCCCACTGCACTCCAGCGTGGGCGACAGAGCAAGACTCTATCTCAAAAAAAACAAACAGAAGTCAGGGAATCTATGAACTCAGATGGGAAAAAAATTACATCTTGATTTCACTGACCTCTAACTGAAATTGTGCCTTTTCTTCAATTATGACTGTAGGCTTCACACTTCAGTAGTGGTAACAGTACCTGTGACTTTGTTACCTATAATAGTCACAAGTATTTTAACATCACAATACAGATAATATTGCAAAATATTATTTATAATTATTACTACTTTGAAATTATGAGAGTTATTAGAACCACTTCAAGACCTGGTTAATTAACGCATTAATAGAAATCACCTGGCTGGGTGCAGTCGCTCACACCTGCAGTCTCAGCAGTTTGGGAGACCAAGGCAGGTGGATCACTTGAGGTCAGGAGTTTGAGACCAGCCTGGCCAACACAGTGAAACCCCATCTTTACTAAAAGTACAAAAATCAACTGGGCATGGTGGCGTGCAACTGTAGTCCCAGCTACTGGGGAGGCTGAGGCAGGAGAATCACTTGAACCCAGGAGGCAGAAGTTGCAGTGAGCTGAGATCGCACCACTGCACTCCAGCTTGGGCAACAGAGCCAGACTCTGTCTTAAATAAATAAATAAATAAATAAATAAATAAATAAATAAATAGAAATAGTCACAAAAAAAAAAAAAAAATCACTGTGTCAGAATGGGTGCCTAACTTAACTGACAGAAGCTGCTTTCTGGAACTTTCTACCCTAGGCCCTCAGCCACAAACAGGTGCTATTCCATTCCTACTATACCCAAATCATTATGTTGTATTTGCTCTCCTGCCAACTCTTTCTTATCCCTTGAAAGTGAGGGCTAAGAAGCAGAGAAGCAAGAAAAGAGACCCTGGGAGGGTATCATTGTTCACTGCTCTTCTCCCTGCTCACGTACTTTTGTCATTTAGAATAAACCCGCTGGACACTAGAGCAGGAAGACACCATAAAGCAGTGTTCTCCCGATGCCAGGCCACAGATCAGGGCTGCTCAGGTCAGATCTTTAACGAGGCCCCAGTGAAGTGGGAAAATTAATGACAAGGTACCGAGTATGTTACAAAACTAATACATCCAATTTCAAAGAATATTCTTTTTTTGAGATTATTACTTTCCTATATTTTTATATTAAAATGTCCTTTCTTTTATGAAACAGTACTGATGCTAGATAAAAATTTTATTTTTGTATTTTAATATCCTTACTTGGCAATGTAAAGTATTATAAATCCTGTGTCTGTTTTCCAGTTTTAAAAATTATTTTTATTGCTTTGTGAAGTCCAAAATACTGAGAAGTGCTGCCTTACATGTTTGTTTTATTCACTCCTCTCATTTTAGAGATGAATTCCCAAGAAGGTGCTGTGACTTCTGTTCCAGCATATTGGTTTAGAAAGAAAAGCTTCAGAGTCTGATTTTGAGACCTGGATTTGGCCTCTGGCTCTGCCACTTTCCCCCTATGTGATCTCTCCCAGCCTCAATTTTATCATCCATAGAGTAAGAATCATTTCTACCTCATGAGACAATTGAAAGATTATATAGGATAATGCATATAAAAGCACTTTCCATGCTGCTAAATAAAGTCATTATTATTACGATGATCAACATCATCCTTTTTATTATTGTTACTCAGTATCACCTGGTTAACGGCAGAAGTTGGTCTAGTCTTTCAGCTTCCACATTGGCTGACTCTGCCCAGTGACCTTCAAACTACTGCTTAGTGAATCCACCTTGGGTTGCTTCTTATTTAGCTCAAGAAATGTTAACTGTTTATTTACTATTCCTGCCAAAATCACATAACCTGACTCTAATTATGTAATGATGAGGAAACATCAGACAAAACCCGATTTCAGTGACTCTATTATAGAGTCAATTCTTTTTTATAAAGAATTGGCCTGATTTCTTCAAAAATGTCAAGGTCCTGAAAATCAGAGAAAGTGCAGGAAAACCCAATGATATGCATAATTCTGGATTGAATCCTGGACGGAATAAAAGCATTGGTATAAAAAAACTTATGGAGAAAATTAGCAAAATGTGAATAAGTTCTGTAGATTAAATAGTAGTATATCAATGGTCAATATTCTGAGTGAATATTCTTCTTAGAAAATTTATACAGAAGTATTTAAGGACAAAGGGACATGATTTCTAAAACTTGTCAAATAGTTCAGAAAAAAAAATATATATAATATATATATATATATATATATATATATTGCCTGAAGAGAGGGGGAAATAATAAAGAAAATTTGGCAAAATGTTGAAAGTACCCATTACATGTAAAGCACTATGTGTGATAATAACACCTGACATATGTAGGACTTTACAGTTGACAACATCATTTCACACGACTGCTCACTTGAATTGATTATCACTGAATTCTCAGTGAAATACAGTGAAGCTAGGTCTTATGGGAGGGTGAGGAGGAAGGGCCTCAAATTTCAGCCAGGAAGGCAAAAATCTATAAACAGGTTTTTTAAAAAATTACTTCCCTAGAGTATTCTTTGTATTTATCATTTTATCTTATAAACACAAACGGATTTGGCCTTCTGTTAGGGGCCAGATTTTGACTAAGATGTGGCTGTTTCTTTCTTTTGAGTTTGGAGCAAAAGTTTAATAAGTGAAAGAAGAAAGCTCTCTGCTGCAGAGAGAAGACCAGGAAGAGGGTTGCCATTTTCACAGTTGAATGCAAAGGCTTTTATAAGAAATCGAGGAGGACTGAGCATCTCATTTGCATAAGGTGTGAATTTCTGGTAGCTCCACCCTGTCCTCCTATTGCATATGCAGGCCTTTAGCTTGAGTTACTCCATATTGCTTTGCTCCCCTTAGTGTACATGTGTTAGGGGATGTAATTTTCCATTGCAGGCATGTCTGGGCAAGTCCCCTGTGTAGCCTTTCTTATTTGTGTGGCTGGGAGCATGTCTTAGGCAAGTCCCCCTGTGCAAGTTCCCTTATCTATGCCTGCAGGCTGTTCTTTTGTTTGAAATAATTCAACCAAGGACCCACCCTAACTGCCTGCCTGTCTGGTTTCTTCCTTTCTCCTCTCTCATTATCCCTCTCAGGAGTGGAGGCCCTAGATATGGCTTTTTAATCACTCTATTCACTTATTCAGAGTATATAGACTCATATTGTGAGAGGTACCTCAGTACTGACATCACCTGAGGAAATAAGAAGTTCATGTCTTCTGGCTCATACTCACTTCAGATCTGATGCTCATTCCTTGAGTTGAATGTTCAACAAAATTGGTCCCATATTTAAATCTCTCTCTCTCTCTCTACCTTAGTGAACTGGTTTGGTTCTGCCGAATTCATGTGGTTGAATTACAGACAGATGAACACACAATAATGGGACTCAGGCAGGACAGTGTGCAGGAATTGGTTGACTGTGGCTCAACGTCCATTCTCACCTATTGTTACCAAGCAATGGGCTCACTGCCCAATGCACATAGAAAACAATACTATGGCACCACCTTTGGAGAAAATAAAACACTTTATTTCAAGTCAACTGGCAAGGAGATAGGAGGCAACACTCATAACTGTCTCTCCAAACTGGGAGTAGCTCCAGCTTTTATGGCCTTTCTAACTAGTCCCAGGTGATGCCAATGCAGCTGGTCTGCCAGGCTGGTGGTGTTAAATTAGAAGGTCAAAGCCCTTTCTATTGTGCATACCCAGGCAATTTTGGTCCTTTGTCACCTGTAAAAACTAAAGCAATGGTAATCAGTTTGAGCTGGTCCCATGGTTACATTTCCAGGATGCTTTCCAATGCTGCAGAGGCTGGAAGTAAAATAAATAAATAAATAAACACTACATTTTCTGGAATCTAGTTAGGAGACTGGATATGACTTAGGTTCTGTCAGTTAGATGCACTCATCAGAAATGTAAAAGGTGGAAGAGGGCAGAAGCTGTCTTTCTGCTGTTTGCTGTTTTCTGCTGGCAGGGAAGATTTTTGTGTATCAGTATTTAGTCTCTGCCTTTGTGAGTGTTGAGGGTAGTTGGGCTATGAAGATCACCAGACTCCACATTCCACTGTCCACACGGTTTGGTCCCCCAAACAGATCAGATGCTGTTTTTCTGATCTCTCGATCACAGCTATGCCTTTGTGTCCTTAAAGTCAATGGTTCCAATCTTTGCCCTTCCTAATTGGGGTTCGGGTAGTCATTTCCCTTGTAATTCAGTTCTATCATATTCCAGGAGCCATTCTTAGCTCTAGCCAGCCTACAGCCCATTCCTTTTAACCCTTCCAACAATTTCCTAAGAACCTAATCTACAGATAATTCTCCCTTGTATCTAAAATACCTAGAGTAGTTTGTTTTCTGGATTAAACGCTGGCTGGTTTTTCCGTTTTCCAGGTACAGAGAGTAGTCAGGCTGCAAGAGATTAAAGTGGGACAGTGCTTGAATGAGGTGCTCATGCAATCGCATACACTATCTAGGCTATTAGTGCACCTCATCCATGAACACAAAACTGACTTGTGCATCTGGGATTACCTTGCTCATTTTGATTACATAGTCCTAAGACAAAGATGGCGCCTTTAGAAAAGCTGCATGGGATGCCTAACATTGACCAGGTTCAACAAATAAGTATTCAAAGTATTATTCCAAAGCTTCTCTTCAGGAAATTAAAGCAAACTTCCCCACATTATCAGTTCATTTTTCCCCCTTTGGAATCTTTCTAGCCACATCAGTTCATTTTTAACTTCCTAAGGCAAGAAAGAGAGGGGACTGCTCCAGACAGAAATGAATAGGGGTGATGTTAACTGTCCAGATTCAATAATGATGAGTTGGAGTTCAGAAAATACTCAGCAGGAAATTTAACCATGAGCAAGAGCTCAAAAGCAATGTTCCCATAAGCAAATACATTCTCTATCTTCCTTTTGAAAATATGAAAGTAGAAAATAAATAGGTCATGTAGAGTGTTCACATTTATCCAACATTTACTATTAAAAGTCTCTTCCTCAATTTCCACAGCAAACTTCAGAGGTGTGTACCATTAATCACCATTTCCTGGGTGAGAGGACTAAGGCTCATACAATGTGCAGTAACCACTCAAGGTCACACAGCTATTAAATGTCATATCCCAGGTGGAGGAACACGTATCCTAACCAAAGCTTCCTTAATACCAAAGTCTATTTCTTTAACAACTTGCAAACTAATGCAGCTCTCCACAAGGTGAATGATTGCCATTATTTTTCCACTCCCCAAAATTGTGTTTTCTAAGCTGAAATAGACAGCCATTTATTAAACTCAGCAGCTTTCATTAATCAGTTTCTTGAGTGAAAAAAATAAAACAGCAGGTTCCAGAGTTTTTATTCTTAGCTCACTAGGAGAAAGGAGAGGGCAGGAGAAAGGAAGGAAATTAGCATCAAGACCCAAGATGAGGGATCCAAATCTATCTTTCTGCCTCCCAAAGCAGCTGCTCCCAGATCCTCAGCCACATAGTCCTTCACCAGTTCCATGATGCTAGAACTCCCACACCTCACTCCTGAACCCAAGCAGGATTTCCCTTCCCTATAACCATTAATTCCCCTACAGTGAATGAGGGCCATGGAATTTCGTTTCCCTAATGTTAGCAAAGAGTTTTTTCTCAACAGCAACTAGCTAAATTTCTCAGGGTAGAATGATGAATGCACCTGCAACACGAGCCCTCTTAACACCTCACTTGACCCTCTGTGCAGGTGCTCCTGCCGCTCTTGATTAGAGTGCTGAGGTTCTGACACTCCTCCCTGTGCCAAACAAATGCCCAGTGATTCATTTGTAACTGACATCCAAGCCTTCACTATTCACTGTTGCAAAGAGAATTTTGGACCTCTGAGAGTTATAACCTTTCCCCATTTTTCTTTTCTGCTAATAAATTCTGGAAAGCAGTAAGGATAACAGTAAGACATCCATCATCTTGTGGGGTTTACGAGCAGCTGGCGTGACATTCTCAGCCAATATAACTGCAAGCTGACTTTAATCATAGTCTGTTGATCTCAGCTTTCAGAAATATTGCCTTGATGTATCATTCTATTCTTTCTCTAAGTTGAATGCATGAAGGAAGGCTTTCTGAGTTTCACCATCTAAACCCCAGGGAAGAGGGTGAGAGGAATGCAGTGAACTCTTATTTCATTTGCAAAGGTAACTGGAAAACACTTGGATCTTAAAAGTCCTTGAGCCTTGAAAAAAGACAATTTAAGCTAAAGTCTGGGGAAATTAAAGTATTTGCAAATTTGAGCAAACTCTGTGCCGAACAATTGCTGGATTTCACTGCTCTTTAATAACATTCATCAAATATTTCCACATTTTCTAAGACAACCCTTGGGTTACCACTAAGTCTTCTCATTTTTTCTAATTAACGGTAATCTAAATTTGTGAATCTTCCTAAAAATTTCACTATTTTTCAGTTTTGCAAAAATAAAACTCAGCTGTCTTAAACACCATCTATGATCCTTATAGCTTTTGATTACATGAGGGGATGGCTTTGAAATGATGAGCTTCTGTCCCCTGGATCTGACAAAACAAGCAATCCTATTTCATTTGCATTTGGCAAGTGCTTAGACCAGTGGCCTCCATATATTTTGCACATGCCCCAAGCCAACAGAAAAATGTTAAGCATGCTCCCTATATGCTAGGCTGTGGTAACGAAAAGACCCAAATGTGTATAATGACTGAAATACCCAGAAGTTTATCTCTAGCTGATAAAATTGCATGAAGTGAATGCTCCTGGTAAGTCGGCAGTCTCCTCCCAGCAATGTTTCAGGGATGAAGTCTCCTTCTATCTCAGGCCTCCGACATTCCCAGGGTCTGTTCATTTTCTGCATGTAAGCCAGCAGAAGGGGAAAGAGTGCAAAAAAAGCATGCCTGCTTCTCAAAAGCCTTGGTCCAAAACTGACATTTATAACTTCCACTCACCTCCCATTGGGAATAACTAGAGAACTAGTCACGCCCACATGCAAGCAATCTGGAAAAAGTTGCCTTGGGCTGGGCAGCAGCTTGCCAGCTAAAACTGTATATTCTGAAATGAAAAACAGATTTTGGTGAACAGCTATTTGTCTGCCACATTCTCAATTTATTCATTCCTTTATTCAGTCATTCTTATTTATTTATAAATGGTGTACGTGTGTGTATATATATACAAAACTCTGTACTAATATGCATATTATAAGGCATATACAGAAATATAAATTATAAAGGATGAGAAAAACAAGATTAAATAGAAGTTTTGTTTTTCCTGCAGCCCATTGGATCATCTGTGCCTCCCATGGTCAGGATTCACCCCCTGGATTCACTACTCTAGACTCCAAGAGGTCCTGGAAATCAGGAAGTGCCCTTCTAGAGAAGCATTTTAAGAAGTAAAAGATATTGTCCTCCTGCTAGCCTTTCTCCCGTTCTTGTAGATGGCACCCAGATCCACAAAGCTGCTCAAGCCCCAAACATGGAAATCATTTTCAGTTCCTGATTGCGCATTACCTCCATATCCAGTTTCCAGCCAGTCCTGCTTGCTTGCCCTCCCAACCAGATCCAGAATCCCTGCTTATCTCTCCACCTTCATGACTCTCACCCTACCCCCAGCACCAGCATCTATTCTGTGGACACTGTAAGAGCCTCTTGTCCTTACAATCCATTCTTCATGGGACCGCCATTGTGATCTTTCAAACATGTAAAGATGATCAGGTTATTGCCCTGCAAACTCTCCAAAGGGCTGATACCTCAAATACAATCAGCCCCCTTATTGAAGCTTACAAGGCACAGTAAACATTCTACAAATGTTTCTTGAATATTGTTAAATATATACCTACAGGGGGAAACATCTGAAAAAATAAATACCAAACTGTGGTTATGTTTACTGTTAAATCATTCAATGGCAACTTTTATAATTAAGAAAAAAGTTACTTACATTTTGTAAAGAAGGAGAGGGAGAGAAGGCTAATAAGAAAAGAAAGACATCTGTTTCCAGGTAAACTCTACTCTAAAGACCAGTTATTATTATTTTTGTTACTATTTTCCTCTCCTAATTCAAGCAGATTTTTACTTACTTGTCTTGCAAAAGGTTTGCAGCAAGAAAGAGAACAAAAAAGATACCTTTTACCTCATGGCTTTCTTTTTTTCAAAGAGCAAAACCCATTGAGGAGAATAGGGCCTGCTGACAGGAAAGTGCCTCAGATGGAAGGTGAGCAAGGGATTTCCTTCTAGAAAAAGAAAAGCCTTAGGTTAGGGGAAAGAGAGATCTAAGGTGCCTTGGAAGAAAGGCCATGTGCAGCCTTGGGAAGCTGGGCACCTGGATTCTGGGCCCAGGGCTCCCAGTTTCATAGGTTTCAGGGTTCCAAGAGCCAAAGGGAAAGTGAAAGACCACAGCAGTCTCAGTGGAACCAATGTAGATAATTGTCCAACACAGTATGTTGGCCCTGCGTAAGACCCAGATCTTAGCACACGTTCACAGGGCATGAGGGAGATCAGCCCAGAATGGCAGATACTAAATTTCCTGCCAGCTCAAAAGGCTGGGTATCCAGAGCCAAAATGAAGTTGATTTATAAAAACAAAAAAAAATTATATTTCTTGAATGCCTTCATTTGTGTCCTAAGACATACCCACTATCATCTTATTCAAAAATGTGCAAAGGATACATCACTTTCATAAATGAGTACTGATTCAATGTCATTCCTATAATATTGTCACTCTTACTCACATGTATTACATGCATTTCAGTATGCTTTCCTAGGGCAAAAAGTGGAGGGGAAAGGGTGGAGCAATGGCAGTGCTGGTGTTGTCCCAGAGAATGCATCTCATGAAGCATACCAGCTGGTACATGTTTCAGTGGGCAAATGCCTAAGAACCAGTTCTCTCTGTCTGTTCCATTCTGACTTAATTACAGTTTGTAATTACAGTTTGTTATTTGCATTCCTAACCAGGCCTACTTCAGAACCTTGGACATAGGGAAATGACATGGCACAGTGGTTGAGAGCACAGGTTCTTAGCTAAGACTGTCTGGGATGGAAACTAAGCTCTGCCAGTTATGTGACATGGAGCAAGTTTCCTAATCCTCCTGTTTTCTTATCTGGGGATAATGTTACTCTTACTTCATGGGGTTAGTGAGGAGTAATTGCGTTCATTTTAAGGTGCTTAAGCACAGTGCTGTCACATTGTAGGCTTTCTATTAAACGTTAACTGTTACTACTAGATTTTATTATAGTAGGCACTTAGAAAATGCTGAATGAATGAATGAATGAATGAATGATTGTCTTACCCTCTGGTCCATCAAGAGCAGAAAATTATATAAGAAATTGACCAGACTATTCTCTATTTAGGTGCTGTTTCAGACCAAATTCTGCCACACCTTGTTTTTACTATTAAGACACATACATTCAGGCCAGGCATAGTGGCTCACACCTGTAATCCCAACACTTTGGGAGGCCAAGGCGGGCAGATCACCTGAGGTCAGGAGTTCGAAACCAGCCTGGCCAACATGGCAAAACCCCATCTCTACTAAAAAATACAAAAATCAGCTGGGCGTGCTGGTGCACATCTGTAATCCCAGCTACTGGCAAGGTTGAGGCAGGAGAATCACTTGAACCTGGGAAGTGGAGGTTGCAGTAAGCCAAGATCGCATGCCACTGTACTTTAGCCTGGGCAACAGAGCGAGACTCCATCTCAAAAAAAAAAAAAGACACACACATTCAGGTACTTCTCACATACCCTGAGGTATTAGCAAGGTGCTACATGGAGTCATGTCTGCTGTCCCACTTGGTGATCAATAGTCAACATTAGCAAAAACTTTGACCATGATGAGGAATATAGGTTATGGTTATACCCAAAACAAATTATTCTGGAAATGCTGTTTTCTGTGGCACTCAATCTTTCACTTTTGGCCTCAAGTAGCATTAGAGTAAGTCAATTCTGGGAATCATGGAAAATCAGTAAATTTGTTGTCTTTCTTCTGGGGATATATTTAAAATAACCCTCAGCCTTTGGGAGGCTGAGGTGGACAGATCACGAGGTGACGAGTTCGAGACCAGCCTGGCCAACATAGTGAAACCCTGTCTCTAATAAAAATACAAAAAATAAGCTGGGCATGGTGGCAGATGCCTGTAATCCCAGCTACTCAGGAGGCTGAGGCAGGAGAATTGCTTGAACCCGGGAGGCAGAGGTTGCAGTGAGCCGTGATTGCACTACTGCACTCCAGCCTTGGCCAAAGTGCAAGACTCCGTGTCAAAAACAAACAAACAAAAAAAAACAAATAAAATAACCCTCAGCCAACAACTCAACAGGAAGACCAGCTGGACAGCAGCCATTTGAAAATGCTCCAATTTCAAGAAATTGTGTTGCTAAATCACTTTCCAAATATTCTCTAGAAAAACTCCTATGATGAAGAAAAATGAAGCATGTATTTATCTTCAGTCCCTCTATGTTGCCTTCCCACTGAAATTCAGAACAAAAGTCACAAACATGCCATATTTTCTCAGATCTTTATACAGTTCCCTGAGCATGGAATGTCCTCCACACCTCCCATTTCACCCAGCCCCTTAATCCCAGCGAGTCACAGTTGTATAGTGCAGAGATTAGTAGTTGAATTCAAATCCCAGTTCCGTATTTCCCAGACTGAGTGACACTGGGCAAAGTTATTTAACTTCCCTGTTAATCAGCTTCCTATAGGGATGATGATTACACCAACCTTGTGGGGCTTCGGAAAAAATTAAATAGCTTAATATTTGGAAAATGCATAGAATAGGGCAGTTCTGGCACATAGTGAGCATTACATAAGTTGTGTCATTATTGTCCTTCAAGTCCTAGCACCAGTTTCACAGAAACTTGAAGATTTGTTCATTCCCCTGGGCAGGGTTATGCACCTCCTTCTCCATGCTTGTACTCGTCTCTACTGTAATATGTATCACATTCAGTCATAAAGGTTAGTGTGTAGGTCTCCCTTGCCACTAGTCAAAACTATAAGAAATACAAAGGCAGTCATTTTACCTTTTTTTTTTTCGAGGTAGGGTCTTACTCTGTCACCCAGGCTGGAGTGCAGTTGTGTGATCTTGGCTCACTGCAACCTCCACCTCCCAGGTTCAAGCAATTCTCCTCAGCCTCCTGAGTAGCTGAGACTACAGGTGCATGCCACCGTGCCCGGCTAATTTTTATATTTTTAGTAGAGATGGGGTTTCACCGTGTTGGCCAAGCTGGTCTGGAACTCCTGACCTCGGATGATCCGCCTGCCTCAGCCTCCCACAGTGCTGGGATTACAGGCATGAGCCACCACACCCAGCCCATCTTACCTTTAGAGTTTTCAAGCCTCACAACAGAGCTGTGAACATAGCAGATGCACAATAAATATTTGGTTAATGTATGAAATCATTAATTAAATGTTACTCAAGCTTTTCAAGCTTCTCGTGAAGTCAGTATTTTCCCCTCCCTGTATGAAACTGTTGAGCAATGGCTATTTCTGTAGCTGCTTCTAAAGCCAAACGAGGTAAGGTTTTGAGTTGTCTCAGAGACTGTACAATAATCATTGGTATCATAAAAATTCATTATTAGCCCTGTTAATAGAGTGGATAAGTATCCTTGCCGGGACAGCAGTGTCTTGGCCCAGCATGTGTCATCTATAGAGTGGACTCTTAGAGTTTTTAGGCAGCTCTCCAGCAGTGCATCCCACCAGCATTGCTGGGATATGGGACATGTCGCAGCTCCCAGAAGAGATCTCCCAGTGGCTAGTCACAGTCAATCTGCCATCAGAGAAGGGTTTTGGCAAGAAAGTGATCCAAGGAGACACTGAAAATAGCAAGTTCATTGAAGGCCAAGGGAACTTCACCTTGTGAAAGTAAGAAAGGATGATGAAATAAGAAGCTTACTGGCAGTGAAAAGAAAACATTCTGTCTGAGTTGAATTGCAGGAGGGGGAGTCAGGGAAGGCTCCAGCCACCTTGGAAAGGCAGCATGGAGCAGCAGGGAAGCCACCAGATTTGGAATCTGAACAATCAAGTCTCAGTTCTTCCATTTGATGAACGCACTTTCTTCTCTTTAAAATGGAGACCCAGCCTGATGTGGTGGCTCGTGCCTGTAATCCCAGCACTTTGGGAGGCAGAGCCGGGCAGATCACCTGAGGCCGGGAGTTCAAGACCAGCCTGACCAACATGGAGAAAACCCACCTCTACTAAAAATACAAAATTAGCCAGGTGTGGTGGCACATGCCTGTAATCCCAGCTACTCGGGAGGCTGAGGCAGGAGAATCACTTGAACCTGGGAGGCAGAGGTTGCAGTGAGCCAAGATCACGCCATTGCACTCTAGCATGGGCAACAAGAGTGAAACTCCATCTCAAAAAAATTAAATTAAATTAAATTAAATTAAATTAAATTAAATTAAATTAAAATGGAGACTGAAACAATGAAAACTGTGAAGCACAATATGAATGTAAAAATTTATCCTGTGTTGTTAGAAAGGCCCCTTCACACAGCAATTCATAGAAAGGGTTCCCATCCTGAACAAGGTCTTTCCATCTTCTCCACTTGAGGGCTGAAAGGGATGTCTCTGCCTCCTTTTCATTTAAATTAGCAGGTTCTTAAGAAGTGAGGGTGGGCAACAGGATTGGAGGCTTTCATGAGACAAAACTTACTAGGAATTTGCTTAGGAATCTGCTTTTGGGAGGCACTATGTAAACCCACACAGTGTGACTTACAGCCTATGAGGAACTTTCTTATGTTAGGCTCAAGCATTAAAAATGCGAACTGCCTGTAGCGCACTGCTGGAGCTGCTGTCCCCACCTAGCAAGAGCTGACTGCGCACATCTCTTCCCAAATCCTTGAAATTGGCCCTGGTAGAAGTGTTTACCTCATGGTAATTGACAAATGCTACAAATCAGGGTGTCTTTTCTTCCCTGTCTCCGGGAGCTTGCTTATGAGCACACCTCTGACTGAGGTCCACAGGACTCAAGATTCCTCCAGCCATCACTCTCCACTACAAATGCCACAAAAATGAAAGTTTGACCATACACATAAGTACTAGATGGGAAACACTGAAAAGATACACCACAAGGAGGGAGAAAAAACAAAAAGCCAAAAAATCTTAGTATATCAACTGCACATTCCTATCACATGGAGATCTGACAATGAAGTATCTTGAGGGTTTTTGGGGTTTTTTTGTTTTTTTTAACTAACAATAACTGTAATATGCCAGAGAATTTTGAATCAGCCTTATCTGTAGTCTCAAATGAATATATTCAAAAGTCATATTATAGCAGAAATTCAAATATCTTGATTGCATATTGAGGATAATATAATGGTGGAACAACTAGCTTGTCAAATAGGTG
This sequence comes from Hylobates moloch, assembly GCF_009828535.3. Lineage (NCBI taxonomy): Eukaryota > Metazoa > Chordata > Mammalia > Primates > Hylobatidae > Hylobates > Hylobates moloch. The sequence continues at coordinate 30,686,772 of NW_026652293.1, read as the reverse complement.
ATCGGGATGGAATAAAAATGCATTCTTGGTTGTCTTCTATCCCAATGAGCTAAAGTAATATTGCATTTATAACTTTTCAATACATTATGGTCATATTGTTTCCTCATGCATATTTTATTTGTTCTTTTTATAGTTTAAATGGATTGTTCCTTTTCTTCTGGAACTCCAAACATTATGCTAGATTTTCAAGGCTGGTGCTTGTGATAGGGGAAGAGAATAATGCCTGTGTGTGTAAGGTGCCTGATGTTTCTCAGAGGCCTTTCTTATATGCAATCCTCATTTAATTCTTATACACACCCTCCAACGCAAGGCATACCCATTTTCAGACAAGGAAAAAGACACTCACATGATAGGAAGAGCTACTGGAATCTGGACCCTGCTGTCATTATTGTTCCTAGACATTAGATGTTGACTGTTATAGCCATCGATAATGCTGCCACTAGAATGATGGTCAAATTGTCTCTACTTCTTTGCATCGCTCTTACAGTCATAAAACTCAAAACAAGAACATCTGCTTAATCAGGCTTAGGTCTCTTGTACATGCACTAACTGGCGAGATTTCAAATGAACCAGCACCTTGTATTTTTTGGGCTTCTGCTGTGAAATGAAAATCTTTCATCTAACAAGACACAAAACGGTACATTCTCCAAACACAGGAGGAAGTCTAAATTCAGAAGAGTAGATATTATTATTACTATTACAGTGAGCATCTATTCTACCCATGGGAGCCTATCATCTTTTGAGTCTTTTCTCTATATTTGGAGACATATCCAAATTATGAGTTGTTATATAGGATTCACGAAGCAAATTTCCAGCTGCCCTTGCAGCTAGGCTTCAGGGACATGAATTACTTGGTGTCAACCAAGGACACCATATCATTATAAGATTTTGATTCAAGGCCACCTGCAGTGGCTCATGCCTGTAATCCCAGCAATTTGGGAGGCCGAGGCAGGCAGAAAACTTGAGTTCAGGAGTTCAAGGCCAGCCTGGCCAACATGGTGAAACCCTATCTCCACTAAAAATACAAAAAGTAGCCAGGGATGGTGGCGGGTGCCTGTAATCCCAGCTACTCAGGAGGCTGAGGCAGGAGAATTGCTTGAACCTGGGAGGCGGAGGTTGCAGTGAGCTGAGATTGTGCCACTGCAGTCCAGCATGGGCAACAGAATAAGACTCAAAAATAAAAATAAAAAATAAAATAAATAAAAAATAAAATGACACCAATTTATTTTTTTAAATATTTTTGACTGAGAAGGAAGCAATAAGAAGAAAAAGGCTCTGCAGTAAAAGGACCTTGTACCTTTGCAAATTTGCTGGTGAAGGGGATGCAGTGGTATCTGGGGTTTTTTGTGGTGGCTGTTTCCCAGGGATTACAATAGGGTATTTTGGACATAAAAGCAATAGCTGTGGAACAGCAGCATTTTTCCATTAAATCTGTTGTTTAGTTTGGGATATTATTCCTCAAGGCTTATTCTCAAGCCTAGTTTTCCAGTTCACTCAACAGTCCTGTGATCCACCCAATATTTTTAAATAAAATGCTTTTCTATTGATTCAACAAGAATCAGCGTTTGTTGTTTGGAGCCAAGAACTTTGATTAATACAGTTATATTTCCTATAAATGTGGAAACTTATGTCTTGAAAGGTTAAATTGCTTAAGATGACAAAGTCAGTCAATGACAGGGCAAAGATTTGTACCTGGACTGTCATAATCTCAAGCCCATATTCTGATGCAGAAAGAGTATACCATAAGGTCATAAAACTAATGAGTTGTGCTTGAGTTGTTTTAAAGTTAGTATAAATTATAGAAAGATCTAGTCTAACCTAAAGCTCTGAATAATAAAGTATCAAGTGGAGTCCACAACCCAAATCTTTTGCTGTGTAATCTAATGTGCTTTCTGTGACACCTCTCATCATCATAATCCTATCACATTTTGCCTTATGTATTTTGAAACTAATTTTTAAGTGCATTTGTGTTCAAGAATATTATACAGAGATTACCATTATTTCTTGCATCCCACACCTCTCTGTATTCAATTTCCATCTTACTGAAGTACATCTTTTAATAATTCTTTCAGCCAGGGTCTATTTTCAATTATTTATCAGAAAATGCCTTTATTTTTGCCTCATTCTTGAATGATGTGTGTTTTATGGATAGTATCTTTAAAAGATGGGCATGTATGTCCCTTCTGTCCTCCTTGCAAACTACCCGGCTCCTGAGGCTGCCTGGGATGCAGACCTGAGGGACACAGCTAAAGTAGCCATGTGGGATCCTAAAATAGAAGCCACAAGTTGAGAGTAACAGAGCCACTCTATCAGCCCTTGACATCTGAACTGTTACATGGGAAAGAAATAAATTTCTATCTCTTTTAAGGCTCTATATTTTGGGGTCTATCCTTTTTAAAAAAAAAAAATGTCTACTATGTCTTAGCAGTTGTATCCCTGTCTGCTTTGCTCTCTCCTTTCCTTATGCCTTCCTCAATATAGATGTGTACGGTCCCCTGGTACACACTCCCAACCTCCACCTTCACTTTTATTTCTGGGTCCTAACCAAAATCCACAGAGTGCCTTGACTGCTATGTGACCTGGCCAGCTGCAGTTTTTTCCCAGCGGATTTTAACCCTAAGCAGGGCCTTGAACATTCCCAGGTATTGATAAAGGTATCTAGGCTTACTAGAAAAAAACTGGTCCTGAACCTGAGGCAAATTCCTTAAACCTTCATATAAACTCCATACCCTGACCCCCTTGCTGCTGACATACTTAAGTAGAACATCCCTTCCCTCTCGCTGCTCATGGGAAGGATTGCTGCAGCCCATTCCGTACACAAGTTCCCCTGATAAATGCTTTGGACTGGTCACCCTGGCATTTAGTGCTCCTTTCTTTGGAATCCCAATGAGCCCTATCTCAGGATGGTTTGGGGCACTCTCTTGTGAGAACTCCCCGACACTGCTTTTGGGGTGACTCCAGCCACCAGTTGGGTAGGACAAAACAATAGGTGTGTGAATACATGAATGCACGTGACCTCCTTCTTACTTCAATTTCTCCTCTTTATGTCATATTTTTCTATCTCATTATTTCTCTGTGCTGCAGTTTGGGTGATTGCCTTAGTGTATTCTTTCAGTTCACTTGCTTACTTCAGAAGTCTAATCTGCTATTTAACATGTCCCTTTGAGTTGTTAATGTCAACAAATATATTCTTAATCTCTACACTTTCTATTTGGTTCTTTTACAAATAAACCTGGTCTTTTTTAATGACAAAATATTCTTCTGTTTTATTACTTCCTTTATGTCTCTGAAATTTAAGAGATACTTGCATTAGGCCAAATGTTTATATTCCCCCCCGAAAAAAAAAAAATCATATGTTGAAATCCTAATCCCCAACATGATGGCATTGGAGGTGGAGCCTTTGGTAGATTCGTGTCTTCATAAAAGAGAGCCCAGCGCACTCCCTCACCCTTTTGGCCATGAGAGTACATAGCAAGAAGACTGTCCTCTATGAACCAGGAAGAGTGCCCGCATCACAAACCAAATCTGTGGGCCACTTGATCTTGGACTTCCAGCCTCCAGAACTGTGAGAAATAAATGTCTGTTGTTTGTAAGCCACCCGGTCTACAGTATTGTGTCACAGCAGCCCAAACACACCAAGACAATACTTATTTCATTGCCTCATTCAGAGTTTTTAAATTAACCCACTTCTTGGATTGCTGATTTCTCTATTTATTTTATCTTCAGGTTTCCCTTCAGGGTGATTCACTTGGTTCTTAATTTTGTGTTAAGAGTTCATCTTTAGCAGAGCTTGTTATCTGACCATACACCTGTGTACCTAAATCGTAGAAACAGCCCAACATGACACTTTGTTTCTGGTGAAATTCTAAGGATTCAATTGTCCTGGACAAGATTTCATGGTAATTTCTTAGAATGAGATTTCTGTATCTCCCAAATCCTACATCTACTCATGGTAAATGCCTGGGAAACACATTTTTCCCACTCACAGCCATAGACCAACTACAAGTTTCCTTCCTCGTCTTCATAACAATTGTCAGTATTTTCCATAGTCCCTTCCTCACGGATGAGGCACCCCTTCTCCTAGGCTCCAGAGATTATTGACAAGACCCTGTCACAGGATTACCACATAAAATACAGGAAGCCCAGTTAAATTTGAATTCCAGATAAACAGGTTTTTTTTTTTTTTTACCATAAATATGTTCCTTTCAACTTGTAGAACATACTTACCCTAACAAATGATTCATTGTTTATCTGAAATTCAAATTTAACCAGCCATCTTGCATTTTAATTTGCTAAATCTGACAAGTCTAGTCATAGTGTCCTGCCTAAACTTGGCCTGAGGCCCCATGTCCTATCTCCAGATGGGCCTCCACACCCAAGACCCCAGATCCTGGGACCTATGTGCCGTTCTAGCAACATCAGCCACAGTTATTACTCTGGCTCTGAGTTTTCTTTTCACATTGAGAACTAGAAGATTTCCCTTACTTTTTTCAATACTGGTTGTAATGGACGGGTGTGGTGGCTCACGCCTGTAATCCCTGCAATTTGGGAAGCAAGGTGGGCAGATCTCTTGAGCTCAGGAGTTTGAGACCAGCCTGGGCAACATGGTGAAACCCCATCTCTATCAAAACTCCAAAAGTTATCCAGGCATGGTGGCATGCACCTGTGGCCCCAGCTATTTGGGAGGCTGAGGTGGGAAGATTGCTTGAGCCCAGGAGGTGGAGGTTGCAGTGAGCTGAGATTGCACCACTGCACTCCAGCCTGAGTGACACAGTGAGACTTCATCTCAAATTTAAAAAAAAACAAACAAAAAAAAACATGTTTGTATATTTTAAATTGCTGCCACATATTATCTAGATTTTCTATGTGACAGTGGTGGAGGGAAGGCTTCTCCATGTCAGCTAGTCTGCTAGTCGTCAGAAATATTTTAATTACTTCACATCTGCCCTCATCCTCCACGTGAGCACTGTACTATGCCATGAAAAAAAATGAAGCACAGAGTGGTGAATTCACTCAAATTAGTTGGAGACAAGGGAACGTCCAGGAACAAGTCCTCCTGACTTGTACTTCAGGGATGCCGCCCAGCTCATTCTTTCTACAGGACGGGTTCTCCGAAGAAAGGCAAACAGTTCCCAGTTTTGGCTAAGGTTGGACTTCCCAAAAACCTGGGTATTCAAGGATTTTCTTTATATTTTTTGGGCACAGGAAGGAAGTAAAATTCTGACTTGCTACATTTTACCGGGCCAAGTCATAGATGAAAGGCTAGATGATGAGGTTAAAATAGAAAATTATTAACTAAAAAGGGTTGAAATGTCTATTTTAAGACCTTAAATTAGTCAAAACCTAGGGAATGGAAGACATAGAGTCATAGGATGAGAAAATAATGTGGTTTTGTATTGAAATGTTTCAGAGAAAGGCCCCTTTCAAAACAATTCTAAATAAAGTTCTTGGAACAGAAGAAAACTATTTTGTTTTCACTTTAGACATGGAAAATCCCCTGGACCAGAAATTCCAAAATCCTCTCTGCATATTTTCTGATTTTTTTCAATAATTCCACATCCTCTGCATGGTTTCCAGGCAGAGCCTAATTTGGCCTTGACCCTGCATGCACCAAAGATCTCAAATTCAAGCCTTTGACATAATGTCACAATGAAGTTTTACTTTCTGTTCTTGTATACTGTGTGTTCAGGTATCAGTTTGTTCAAGATAAACATTTAAAGTCATCACAATTTTTGAAACTCTGTTTCAGCACATCTACAATTATTTCTACATTTTTCTTATTTTTATTTTTAGTATTCTAGACGTCTTAAAAATTAATCCATGCCCTGGGCTTTCCACCCACTCTGGCAGGCTCTGCTGCTAAAAATTCACGTTGTATAAGCCTTAAAGAGTGTGTGTCCCTCCCAAACAGCTCCCACATGAATATGAGTTTAAGAAAAGAAGGTACACATTTTGCTAATAGAAATCATTTATAATTCAAAAGAAAAATACTTCTCGTGTTTGTCTCTTGTCCCAGAACTTACTTGTCCCACAAGACCTTTGGCTCTAATCACCTCGTAGGATAACTCCCTCTAGGTCTATGCCACTCAAAGAAAAATCACGAGATGGCAGTCTAAATTATGACTATCCCAACTTTCAAAGCAAATTAAATCAGAGAACTGTAGAATTTTAATATATATCTTATTACAAAATAAACCATTTAACTTGGAAAACATTTGGAAATTTCACAAAAGCATAAAGAAGTGGAAATCACATATCACCTCACCACTCAAATATGTTTCTGTGTATAAAACATGTTTTATGCATAAAACACATTTTAACAAAACGGAATCATACTCTTCAAGTTTTCAAATTTGCTTTTTTCACTTATCTATATATTGTGAACATTTCCCACAACATTACGTATTTTTCTACAGTACCACTTTAGTGACTATACATTCCATTTTATAAATACGTGTTTATTTCATCAGTCCTCTCTTTGGGGGCATTTAGATTGTTCCCAGTTTCTCCTAACTCTGTGATAATTATCATTGTAGTAAAGTTATTCTTGCAGTCAGCTATGATTATTATGTCCTTAGGATAAATTCCCAGAAGTGAAACTGATTGGTTGAACAATATGCACATTGTCAAAATTTTAGGCACACATTGCCAAGTTACCTTGTAAAAGGTTCATCAATCCCACCAGTAGTATATGAGACTACCTATTTACTATTAGCTTTGAGGAATTTTGTATAAACTAAGTGATCATCAATAATGAAAAAGTATTTTTCATTTATGAAAAGGATTTACAACATGGCTCCTTCAAACAGTGAGCTTCCTGGAACATTTAAAACATTATTCAATTTAAAATATGATCTTAGGTTTCTGTAGAAATTTTCTATAACACAACTAATAAAGAAAATAAAATACTTCTCTATTTGATTTTTTTAATGGAGAATGCTACCTTTCAAAGGACTCTTTCTCTTTCTGTGTTCATCCAGCCTGAGAAGAGATACCACAGTTCAGCACCATTATTCTGCTCATAATCCATCTTCTATTTCATATTCCATTTCCCGTCATGCACTGGATAAACACGGCAGCACTGACATGATGAGAAGCCTTCCCTGAAGACTGCAGCCCACACTCATCTATCCCTTCACTGAACTCCTATTATACTTATTGTCTGTACCACACAATTAGCACTTTATTATATACTGTCTTGTTCTCTAATTGTCTGTACCACACAATTTAGCACTTTATTACATTCTGTCAGTTTCTGTAATTGTGTCATTTATTTTTATCATATCTCTCCAACTAGATTACAAGCACCAGGGTGGCAGGGACGCTGTCTGGTCCTGCTTTGCCATTTCACATGGCACCAAACACTGTGCCAGGCACAACAAGGTAGGCCTTCAATACATGCTGGTGAGTTTATGGGTTGATGGTGGGTGAGTGGGTTGGGAGATTTGTTGACTGACTTTCTGGTGGGCTTTAAGTAGACTGAGTTATCTGGAAGGTAGAGTAGGAAATATTAATTGATAAGGTACTGGGTAACAGAAGATTCAGGCACCATGGTCATTCCACCCACTGTCCATCTGTCCAATCTGCTTTGTTGCCTAGTAAGTCATTGGTTCTCTCCACTTAAATTTTTCTGTATGTAGTCACACACAACTTACAACAGGGATACATTCTGCAAAACACATCATTAGGCAGTTTCATTGTTGTGTGACCATCATAGAGTGTGCCTACGCAAATGTAGACACTGTAGCCTACTGCACATCTGGGCTATGTGGTATATAGCCTGTTGCTCCTAGGCTACAAACCTGTATAGCATGCTACCGTACTGAATACTGTGGGTGATTATAACACAATAAATATCATTATTTGTTTATCTAAACATAGAAAAGGTATAGTAAAAATACAGTACAAAAGATTTAAAATAGTACACTTGAATAGAACACTTACAATGAATGGAGATTGCAGGACTGAAAGTTGCTCTGGGTGAGTCAGTGAGTGAGTGGTGAGTGAATGTGAAGGCCTATAACAATACTGTACACCACTGCAGACCTTATAAGCATTGTACACGTAGGCTGTACTTCATTATTTTAGAAAATATTTCAACAATGATAAACTTGGCTAACTGTAACTTTTTTCCTTTATAAACTTTTTAATCTTTAAAAATGTTTTCTTTCTTTGTATCCTTATTCTATAAGCATTTTTGTATTTTAGTTATTTATTTATTTTACTTTTTAAACATTTTTGTTAGAAAACTAAGTCACAAACACACACCTTGGCCTAGGCCTGCACAGGTTAGGATCATCAATATCACTGTCTTCCTCTTCCACATCTTGTCCCACTGGAAGGTCTTCAGCGGCAATAACACACATGGAGCTGTCATCTCCTATGATGACAATGCTTCTTCTGGAATACCTGTGAAAGGACCTGTCTGAGGTGCTTTTACAGTTAAGTTTTAAAAATATAAGTAGAAGCAGTAGCCTCTAAAATAACAATTAAAAGTATAGTAAACACATAAGGAACACTTATTATCATTATAAAGTATTATGTACTGTACATAATTGTATGTGCTGTACTTTCATAAGGCTGGCAGTGTGGTAGGTTTGTTTACACCAGCATTACCACACCCACGGGAGTGTGCTATGTGACAACAGCTATGTTACTAGGCAATGGGGATTTTCCAAGTCCATTATAATCTTACAGGACCACCACCATATATACTGCCCATTATTGACCAAAACCTCCTTATGGGGTGCATAACTGTTATGTAGAACAGGGAAACAAGAACAAGTGACCAGACAATACCATTTTAAAAATCACCGGAAACCACATTTTTCCTCTGATGATTTTACACTATAACATTCTCTAATTGGGGAGGCACTGCTGTGTAGAGGAAAGAAGTCATGCTTTGGAATTAGAGAGGCTCCTTACCAGCTGTGTGATGTTCAACAAATTGTTTAACACCTCTCCCCCTCTCTCTGCTTCCTCATCTCTGAAATTATTGTGATTATGATTATTTGTGATATTGCCACCGAGTGTATGTAAGCCTGCTGGAGTATTCTTATTTTTCCCAATTTCTGTAACTATCATGCCTCTAAGAAAGCGTTAAGTATTATTATTACCATAATTAATACCTCTGTTTGTTTCACACACTACTTGAAGAGTTTCTGCCTAGGCTGTGATTAATGGGTTTGCTTCTCAGTATGTGTAGAGAATAAAGTCAGATAGACTTACATAAGTCATCTTTTTTCCTGGTTGAAGTCATTTACATATCATGGTCTATCACATGACATCAGATTATGTCTATAAATAATAAGAGAAGAAATGCCCAATATTCAGCATTAACAATTTGTGCCTCAATCTGTCACGTTCACTTCTGCTATAAAAACTTAGGTGAATTGAGCATTGAGTTAATTATATTTCTCTGAATTTGGAATGACACAAATAAAATGTCCTGTCCCTGTGTATCATCTGCTTTCCCCTGTCTAATCAGTATGTTTTGCCATGTTCTATCCTTTTGTGTTTTTGATCTTGTTTTTTTCAACTGGCAGGTACACAATAAAATGTAACTAGTCATCTGGCTGTTCAACACATTATTGTTTCAAAACAAGGTCAATGAAACCTCCCCCGAAAGTGCGGTTCTAACCCTGGGTCTTCTCTAACCCTGAGGGTCCAAGGAGTCTAGAGAGCTATGAGTGGCTGCTCTATAAGAAAGTGGATCCTCTTTAAGAAGAACTTCTCTCCCTCTGCATGTGTTGCCTGAATATCCTTTTGGCAAAGATGGGCTGCTTCTTTCTGCATATCTATGCTAATTGGGCTGTGTTTATTTATTCTTTCAAAAATATTTATCAAGGTCAGCTGCGTAACAGGCAGGGGACTGCATGCTGGAGATACAAAAATGAACACCACACAGTTAGGAGCTCGCATTCAAGGAAGCCACAGTCTAATGGGGGAAGCAGACATGTCTGCAGACAATTGCCACACAGTGAGATAAGCATTAACAGAATACGCATGGCCAGGCTATCAGCTTGAGCCCAGTAGTGCCCACCACAAAGGGTCAACTTGGTCTGATAAATCTAAGGGAGCAGTTGACCTGGCTGTAGGTGCTGATTAGCCTGAAGGGAAGAGGACTGCTGAAGATGGTCTCGTGGTATCTTAGGGTGGAGAAAGGAGAGTGGGAAAGGACAGCCTTGGGATGGGTATGGGGTGACTTTGCTTCCCTGTACTTGCTCCATAGACTCATGCCTGACCTCTACAGAGAGAGAACCTGCAGGTAGACGGGGAAGGGGCTCAAGTGAGACAATGAACACATGTCATGCTCGTTGGGGGCCCAGGTGAAAAAATGTGAGGCAAAGTGGAAGAGAAGAGGCTTCTCTCCACAACTTAGGAACAGTGTGGTTGATGGCCTTGGGGCGCAGGCAGAAAGCAACTTTGACTGAGACGAGACACTGCCCCCCAGTGGCCTCGTGGCAGGGGGGTCAACAAGAAGCTCAAAGTGGAAGAACAGGCAGGATTGGAAGCACATTGCAGGGATCACCATATCGTGCCTCCCAGTAATAATGGGAAGGGAGCAGTGTGTCTGCATTAGACAGGTGGAGGCTCAAGCCAATGCCATGTGAGTATTACCACTAATATAATAACTATTCTCATTAGGGCTGGTGTGTATAGGAAATCTAATTCTCCATATGCACAAAAGCTGTGGGAACACCAAAAAAAACAGCACTTATTTTCTGATCACAAGATTAAGCAGAGTGATGCCTATACTGGTTAATAATGGAATTGAGGTCTGGTAGATGGAGAGACAAGAGGCCCAAGATAAGTAATAAAAGGAGACTCAGACACCAGTGTTGGGGTTGGGGAGAGATGATGACAGGGAGTTCAGCCAGGCCTTCCCTTCCCCTCAAACAGAGGGGCTTAAGAAGCTTAAGGAGAGCTGTCAGTGGAGGAGTCAGCAAAACGGAACTAAAGGAAATGGCCCTGAGGCTGGAGACAGGCTGGAGGCAAATAACTAGACAGAAATGTCCACAAACAAATTCTAAAAATAAGACTTATCTCCTAAGCTAAACGAAATGAAAATCTACCTATGTGCACATAAATAGAATTCAAACAAAAAATAACCTTTCAAACAGCACTAAAGGGCACGTTGAAAAATAAGTCCCTCCTGCCTCAGCCCCTTCCCCAGAGAAGCAGTTGGTGGCTGCCTGGCATGGCCTTGGAGTGCTGCCCCCCAGAGTCTTGATCCGTCATTACAGGGTGAAAGCATAAATGTTAGGGGACCTCCAGGATCCCTAGAGCTCTAAAACCAGCATCCATCTCTGTGTATCAGTGCTGAACCAGTTGTTAAATATTTTGAACATCACTGGTATCCTTCTAGATATATGTGCACATATACAAGTATATCCCTACACACACCTCTTTCTTCCTTTTCATACAAATGGAAGAACGGAATAAATAGCATTCCACACTTTGCCTTTTTTTGTGCCTACTTGGTCTATCTTTAAATGCATGAATATACATTGTATGTTTTTCTTTCAGAAATAACAGAATTTAGGTTCAGAGATAACAGAATACCTGAAACTGAGAAATGGAGCACAGGAGTAACATGAGAGACTTTGGAATAACCTCTGGGAGCTTTCCATTAGGCACCAGTGAACCGGGACAATGGCAACTGGGGAAACCACTCTGAAAGATGGAATCTGAGTGCGCTGGTCCAGGCTAACAGCGCCCCGCAGGCTTAGGCAAAAGGGAAAAGGAGGGACAAGATCAGTCACATTTGCCCAGCAGGGATCTAAGCTTCCTAGAGCCCTGACTCTTAGTGCCTAAACACAGCAGTTACCTAGAATCAAACCAGCCTCGGGTGGCACCAAGTTAAATTTCAAATTTCACACTCTGAACTTTTTCCAGGGAGTTTTTCCTTCATTCAAAAGACACATAAAATGAAGTTCTTCATAAAAGACCTAAAATTTATTTCTCCTAATTGTTCCATTTTTACCTCAAATGCTGAAGGACACATAAGAGTTTTATTCATGAGAGAGAAAATACTTATAAACTAAAGTTGAACTGGATTTTAAACTATATGTATTGAAAAGTCAAGAGCACTAGGTGTACTCTTCTTACAGGTATGTTCATTTTAAAAACCCAAAGAACCAGCTGGGCGTGGTGGCTCACGCCTATAATCCCAGCACTTTGGGAGGTCGAGGCGGGAGGATCACAAGGTCAGGAGATTGAGACCATCTTGGCCAACATGGTGAAATCCCATCTTTACTAAAATGCAAAAAAAATAGCCGGGCATGGTGGTGGTACCCTCCTGTAGTCCCAGCTACTTGGGAGGCCGAGGCAGGGAAATCGTTTGAATCCGGGAGGCAGAGGTTGCAGTGAGCCGAGATCACACCACTGCACTCCAGCCTCGCGACACAGCGAGATCATGTCAAAAAAAAAAAAAAAACAGAATGGAACAGGAGGCAAGAGTGTTAATTTTCCATGTCTCATTTCTATGTTTCTAAACAACATATTTTCATTATTTTAATATAAATAAGAGAGAGGCAGAGATTGAAGGAGAACATTTAAAACTGAGGAAGTAAACTGCATAGGAGGAGTACACAGAATGGGAACAGAAAACTATTATCTAATACTTTTGTTGTTCCCTGATGTCCCCAGAAATTTTCAGTCTAGAAAAAGTCATAAAGGAGCAATTTGTGCTGATAGACTGTCACCTAGTGGTAGGTTTTTACCTTATTCATAATATAAGTAGCTGCTGAGCTTTGGAATGTTTTTAGAACACATGCTCGTTACTCTTTAAAATCTCCGGGGAACCTTTTGCAATACGTCACAAGCAGAATGTAACTCACTTTTGTGCTCCCCAAAGGTCTAATGTCCTTGTAGGCAATAGCTAAAACAGGTTGCACATCCTTCAAAAGGAAGTTTTGCCTCTGTAATTATTTCAATATTGTCAAAGAAGCCCTGTAGACAAAATTAATATTCGTAACTTTCTCTTCTGTTTACAACTCATAGCACCCTCAATGTTCTCCTTGCTAATAGTCAAACTAGGCCCATATTTTCTAAAGTTTTCTCCATTTTTAGGTGGTGACAAAAGAGTGTATGTAACCCACTGGCCACATCGGCCTAGAGATACAATTCAGAACAAGGAAGTCACAAACTCAGCAACAAGACAATGTTCCCCAGGTCTAATCTATGACAGGAATCCATCCTGCTTGGTCACAAAGAGGCATTACAGTCCTCTTTGTCCAGTCCTTACTCTCTGTGTGATACCAGCCCTCTTGGCCAGGAGGGTTCCTACTGTTGCCTTAACCCTAGTCAACAGGCAGGCACCCTGCTCCCATCAGTGATAAAGTCTATGTTCAGGCCACAGAGCCAGCACATAGCTCTCTGTTATCAACATCCATTCTGCATGCCATACTATTTCAACCATTTATGCAGTATAGGCACTACATGTGTCACATGAAACAGAGCAGATAGACCACATCCACACCAAGAAGTTGTGATCAGAAGGGAAAGCACTGGGTGTTATGAGGAGAGGTTGTCACCTACATTGGTGAGATCTGAGTGAGGTCCCTTTTAGAAAGATTGCATCTGAGTAGAAGTCAGCCAGATGAAAAGCATCCTTGTCACATGTCAAAGCCCTAATCTTGGTAAGGACTTGGGGCTTCTGAGGAACTGAACAGAGGCCAGATGCTATAAACTAGCTCCACAGAAATAAAGAACACCACAAAATTCCAGGAGGCTTAAAATCTGTAGTCACAATAGCAGCATTATTCATAACAGCCAAAGAGTAGAAACAATTCAAATGTCCATCAACTGATGGGTAAATAAAATGTAGTATAGCCATACAATGGAAAAGATAAATAAAATATGGTATAGCCATACAATGGACATAAAAAAGAATGAAATACTAACTCATTCCACAATATGAATGAATCTTGAAAATGTTATGTATGCTAGATGAAAGAAGCCAGACACAAAAGACCACATAGCATGGCTGGGTGAAGTGGCTCATGCCTGTAATCCCACACTTTGGGAGGTCAAGGCAGGCAATCGCTTGGGCTCAGGGGTCTGAGACCAGCCTGGGTAACTTAGTGAGACCTTGTATCTGCAAAAAATAAACAAAAAATTAGCCAGATGCACACGATTGTAGTCCCAGCTACTTAGGAGGTTGAGGTGGGAGGATCACTTGAGCCTGGGAGGTCAAAGGTACAGTGAGCTGTGGTCATGCCACTGCACTCTAGCCTAGATAACAGAGCGAGAATCTGTCTCAAAACACACACACACACACACACACACACACACACACACACACACACACACCCCATATAATTCCATTTATATGAAATGTCCAGAACGGGCAAATCTATAGAAATAGATTACTGGCGGCCAGGCACAGTGGCTCACACCTGTAATCCTAACACTTTGGGAGGCTGAGGCGGGTGGATCACCTGAGGTTGGGAGTTTGAGACCAGCCTGACCAACATGGAGAAACCCCACCTCTACTAAAAATACAAAATTAGGTGGGCATGGTGGCGCATGCCTGTAATCCCAGCTACTCCAGAGGCTGAGACAAGAGAATCGCTTGAACCTGGGAGCCAGAGGTTGCGGTGAGCCAAGATTGCACCATTGCACTCCAGCCTGGGCAACCAAAAAAAAAAAAAAAGTAAAAAGAAAGAAAGAAATAGATTAGTGGCTGCTTACGGCTGGCGGGGGGAGGAGGAAATAGAAAAATGAATGACTACTAATGGCTAGGGTTTTCTTGGAGGGAGTGATGAAAATGTCCTAAAATTGTGACACAAATTGCACAATTCTGTGAATATACTAAAAACTACTGAACTATTATACTCTTAAAATAAATGAATTGTATCATAGTGAATTATATCTCAATAAAGTTATTACTTAAAAATCTGGAGTCACAGATCTTAGGTTAAGAACGCCAAATATGGAAGTACATCTCTTGTGTTCAACTCATTTTTTTCCTTCTAGCTCTTTCTCCTTAAGAACCCAGTAGGCATTCACTAAAGGGCTAAGCCAAAAGACAGCTGAGCATGGCCGCACTATGCTGCCCCCTCCTGGGATTCCAAAGGGTCTTCTAAAACCAAGCTTATGCACAGGACTCTTCCCTTCTCAAGAGATGTCCCTCTCCTAGTTAGCACTCACACTCAGAAGATGAACCCTAAAGGACAAGGGTTTTTGTCTCAGGGCCAGCAATCAGTTCAACTTCTATTCGTGGCCTGTTCCCTCCTCTGAAGACCTCTGGACTCTGATGAAAAAATAAACCCTACCTTTTCCATCAGCCCCATTGACACACTAATACAAGCCAGAATTTCCAGAAGTGACTCTCGTACCCAGTTACGCGTTCTTCACAGTGAATGGAACAGACTTTTGTTCACTTGTGGACAGACCTTTTACTGGACCACAATGAGTAACAACACTTCAAGATCCAACTTAGGTCTCCTTCCTTCATAAGTGTTCCGCAATTTAGCAGTGTTTCAGTTGTTGAAAATCCGTTTTCTCTTTTCTGGTAAGTATAGCCTTACCAGAAGATAAGGGGAAACTTTCTGGGGGACCACCCCTCACCCACAGTCAGTTCAGGAGCCTGTGATGGGGGCATCACCTCCAGCTCCAAGGATAGAACATATGACTGTTCTGACCAAGTTCATTGCACCATATCTCCCAAGCTCTTTCCCCTACACCAGTGGGTTTCAAATTTGAATTGTAGCAAACAAAATCTGATACGAAACCCTGGCATACATTTGTTTTAAACAAAGGAGAGTTGATGGTAGTAATATTTCCAAATCTCACCCTCTTGGCCTGCACTTGGATAGACACTATGTCCTGCACTGTGGGAAAAACAAAGGAATAGGACATGGTGCCTGCCTTGAACACCTTGCAGTGGAGTTGGGGGCAAGAAATAAAAGCAAGAAAAGTAATGATGATTAAATAATACTACATAATAATAGAAGAAATCTCACAGAGGCTGCCGCTTATCAGAAGAGGGTTAGAGGCCTGCAGTTCAGCACTGAGCCTTTTGCTGCCTCTCTTCTTCTAAGCCCTACTCATTGTCTGATATTTAGCTTGGCTGTGACCTTCCCCAGTAAGACGTTTCTGGAACACCCTCCTGCCTTATCACACACACACATACCACCCCCTTCAGCCCAGATTAGAGCTCAGTGTTCCTGTAATATCTCTGTACAGGTCTATCACTGCATTTACCATATTTTAAAAGAACAATATCTCCCCAACACTTCACAGTACAGGCTCTGAGTTTCATAAGGGCACAGAGTGGATACTGTAAGAATGCAGTGAGATTCTCCCTACTCCATGCTCCTTTCTTCCGTCTTTTGTTCCACGGATGTCAGCCCTACATCAGTCTGCAGGCTGCTCCTGTCTGCTCCAACTCCCTCCCCCAATAAGTCTCTTGCACATCTAATCCCATCTTACCATCTTCTTTTTGGTAAACACTAACAAATTATTAAAAGGAATTACTTTGCACTACCATATTTATACAAAAAGTAGTTAGTTCATGCATTTAGAATATTGGTTTGTTGGTTGACAATGTTAAGCCTAATGACCTATACCTTTTGGATATTGACATACTTAATTTTATACTTATTAAACTGTGACTTTCCAGAAAAAAAAAAACTTTCATTGTACCGTTAGGATATAAGATTCTTGTTAATATTACAAAAACCAAACCAAAACAAAAAACCATGCTGTAGCCTTAGGAGAACTTGCTTCATGTAACTAAGGGTTTTTCTTTTTCTTTTCTTTTTGTATTTATTTATTTATTTTTTCCTGTAGGTTAACATAGTGTTAAAAGCACAAGCTTCTGGACTACTTGAAATCAAACCACAGCTTAACCAGCTCTATGGCTTTTGGCAAATTACTTCAACTCTTTAAACCTGTTTCTGATCTGTAAAATGGAATGATCCTTGCTCATCTGTAATATATAAATTTATAAAACAGGACCCACCAATGGGGTTATTTTATGAATTAAATGTTCAAACGGCTAGAATGGTGCAGGCTGAGTAAGCACTGAACACAGTACTTATTAGCTATTATCTCTGGTGCTGTGTGCAATGAAAGAACTATTAGAATACATTTAAAAGCACTTTGCAAACTGGAAAGCCCTTTGAACAATTTAGTTCCTCTAAATGTAATAATAAGCATCAGCCATCGCCTTTTATGGAAAATTGAGGTAGAATCACATCAGCAAGAGAAGACTGAAGACTTGTCTCTGGCTCTGTTCCTGATTTATTCACACAGTACATGATCCTAGAATAAGACTCCTGATACTCCTGAGAGTAGAGGCGGTTGGGTTAAAAATAATTCTCACTTTCAAAACTCTTTCAAATGTTCTCCAAAAGAAGCCAGGAAAGCTCCTGTATGAGCAGATAATCACTTTAAAATTCGCTCATCTCTCTTTAACACGAGAGTCTGCAAGGCTGGTGCAGCGGCGTCAACCCGGAGAGCTGAATGCCGATGGGCAGTTGGGGTTCTCCGTACGCCTCGGAAACAGCAGCCCAAATCTCACAACGCAGAACCACGAGATAGCGGGAATTGCAGAGCCCGGCGCAAGAGAAGGAAAATTAAGACGCAGCGGAGCCCAGGAGGTGCCCGCACGCGGGAAGAACTGGCGTGCAGACGAGGCAGGGGGAGGTTTGCACTCAGCGTGGCGCGGGCGAGCGGCGTGCTCTCGGGCACCCGGCCGCCAGTTCGGATGCTCCCGATCCTCGGGGAGCCGGGGCGCTGCGCCGGAGTCACTTCAGCCCACGTTGTTCAGGTGACACCCGGGGAAGAGCAGACTCCAGTGTGCAAAACGTTTCGGGGTTTCCGGGCCAGCAGTTCCGGGCGCGCCTCGCGGGCGGCGGCGCAGAACTACAACCCCCAGGCTCCCCGGCGTGGCGGCACTTGGGCCCGAGCCGGGCGGCCGCGGATATAAAGCGCGGCGGCGGCTGCCGGGCGGAGCGGCGACACGGACAGAGCGGAGGCCTGGGTGAGCGCGGCCCGCGGGCGAGGACCGACGGACGCAGACCGCCCGACGACCTGGGCGTTCGGGCGGAGGGTCGCTGGGGCCTGACTAGCGGGTGGGTGAGACGGTGACGGACCCGGAGGAAACGGGAAGGGCAGATACGCTGGGAAACGGATCTGGGGAAGGTGTGAATGCGAAAAGTTTAGGAACAGACGGGGGCAGAAGGACTTACTCCCCCGGATTGTTTGCAGACAGCATATCTGCCAGGTCCTTTCCTCAAAATAGAGTTAGCAATTGAGCAGAAGAGAGCTTAAAGTTAAATCTGATACATCCCCCTTCACTTTAGGAGAAATTGGTGGTTTTTTGCTTTTTTAAAAATCCCTATTTGTGTCTCCTCTTCTCCGAGTACCTGTCCCTCAAGATATTCTCTGCCCAGAGGTACATTCTGCCCCCACTTTCTGTCTCTTAAAAAAACAACTTTGCCATTTTAAAAAGAATTTGACTTAGGCAGCTTTAATTCTTTGCACCAAGTGTTCTTATCTGTGGATGGAGGTATAAGATTTCAAGAGTAATAGCCCCTCCCAATGTTTCAGTAATAATCTAAATTCACATTAAGCCTTAGGCTGGAGAACATTTGAGCCATTCGCTTTAGCTACTAGCTCTGAAAACTTCAAAGCATAACATTCCCAAGTTTATCTGAAACTTCAATCTTAAAAATATTGATAATTCTCTGTTATGCTTCAAAGCATAACATTCCCAAGTTTATTAAAAACTTGAATCTTAAAAATACTGATCATTCTCTGTTAAAGTCTTTTTTTGTCTTTTTTTTGTTTCGTTTTGTTTTTTGAGACGGAGTCTCGCTCTTGTCGCCCAGGCCGGACTGCAGTGGCGCTATCTCGGCTGGATGCAAGCTCCGCCTCCCGGGTTCACGCCATTCTCCTGCCTCAGCCTTCCGAGTAGCCGGGACTACAGGCGCCCGCCACCACGCCCGGCTAATTTTGTATTTTTAGTAGAGACGGGGTTTGGCCCTGTTGGCCAGGCTGGTCTCGAACTCCTGACCTCAGGTGATCCGCCCGCCTCGGCCTCCCAAAGTGCTGGCATTACAGGCTTGAGCCACTGCGCCCAGCTAAAGTCGTTTTTATCCCATTTCTTCCTGTAGGCGTTTCACAGTTTGAAAAGGCAGCAAACTTTTATTTAGTGTATTTATCTGTGCAAAGCTGCCATTGCCCCCAGATGGCAGACAGTCTAGGAGAGGAGCCAAAACCACCCTGCTTAATAACTCTGATGTAAGGTTTTTAATGAAAAGCCAGTGTTTGGCGGAATTCTGAGGTTTAAGAAATTATTTTCGGCTGGGGTATCAGGATATCCCCTGGCTTTTAAAATGAGGGGTTTTTTTGTTTTTGTTTGTTTTTGTTTTTAAGCTATACCTGCTGGAATGGATAAAGTGAGCTTTAAAAGTTGATCAGACTGAAGAGATTGAAGTGAGAGAACCACAGGAACAAAGGCAAGCAGACAGACACTGAAAGGTAGGTAGGAGGAACAGCAAACAGTTTGTTCAGCTGGGCAAGTACAGTGCAGGCACGAAGATTTCAGTAGAGACCCAGACCCCAGGGAGTTGGGTCTTTAGCCTACTGGCATTTTCTAAACAGGACAAAGACAAGACCAGAAATGCTGGTGTTACTGGAAGATTAATCTGACAGCTGGTGTGGATTGAAGGAGAAGAGGGATTAGGACAGTGATTCCTAACCCCTATCCTACACTCCCAACGGCCCCTTGTTTTGAATTTTTGAACTAATCAAACTACATTTGTGGTAACTAGTTTTATTTCTTTCCATCAAAGACACATATAAAACTGCCAATTTGAGCTTCTGATGATTCTAAGAACATCAGTGTTACTGTCCTTACTATCAAATAAATGCAGGCAAAAGCACAAGACTACGGAGTTTTATTTAGCCTGAACAGCCTAGTAGTGTTGGATTTAGGAGATGTTTAATGCTGACTCAAGCTCTCAGGACTCTTATCACTTGAACCTTCTTGGGCCCTGTGGATCTGGGGTTTTGCCTATTTGTCTAGATAAGAGATAACGAAGGGAAAAATTATAAAGGCGTAAGGAGGAAAGGAGGAATAGCAGGGGAAGAAGATAACAGAATTGAAATGACTTAGTCCCTAAATAGACAAGAGTAGTGAGTGTTGGAAAGGAGGCACCAGCGGAGCAAAGATGACTGGGAAGATGATGCGGTAAGGGCATGATAGTATTTTCTACTGTCCTATACACATCAGGGAAGACTTCATGGAGAGCACTGAACACGTACTCACTATGTGTCTAGCATTGTTGTTAATCACTTTACATGAATTAGTTCATTTAATTCTCTCAACCCTGTGAAATATAATTACTATATCCTCATTTACAGAAGGGGAAACTAAAGCAGAAAGAGGTTACTTAATGGGCTCAAGGTCACCTACCTGGTAAGTGGTGGAGCCAGGATGCAGATCCATGAGGTCTGACTCCAGAGCTGGCCCTCTCACCCCTCTACAGTAAGGAACAAAGGAGATGGCAGGTTCCCTTTGGGCATGTTAAGTTGAGATGCTTGTGGGAGTGCTAGGTGAAGATATACAGCAGGCATAGCATCAATCTCCTTTGATGCTTAAACATCCCTCCAGGGGGGAGATGGCCTAGGTTATGGGCCTTTAAGGCTCAGAGGCTAAGTGGCCTGTTTATTGTACTGAGGGTGGTCACATGAAGCTCAAAGATTGATTAGAGCCACATCTTATGAGTTCTTATCTTGTGTTTTCCCATGGGCCAGGTTATTGGATTCATCTTTCTAAACTTCCAATCTGATTTTAGTCTCATGTTTGAACTAGGAAATACAGAGCAAAGCTACATGCAGGACTTGGTCTTGATTTTAGGAGCAACTCTTGCTGAGAACATGTCTGTTTGCAAGGAAAGTATCATGTTGTCTTTCTACTGAAAGCAGTCAGTGTTTCTCAAGGGCTTACCTGAGCCAAGACTCTTAGGGAAGAAAAATAGAAGATATGGTCTCTGTACTTCAGAAGTTTATTCTCCTATTTGGGAAGATAAGATGAACAATTAGAAGAGCAAACAAAACAAGATAGCTCATAACTAAGTACTACATTATGTGGGTTAGATTTAAGTATAGTGGGCATTGGGTTTTTGAATGTGCCAGTAATGTCAGAACTATAGCATAACCCTTCTTGTTGGTCACCTACAGACATCACTTTATTTGCTACAAGGCCACTATCTTGTAGAATTGTCATCAAATACTATCTGATTCTATTTTATTTTCATTTTCAATTGTTAGACATTAAATTTGTGGTCTGAAATTGCATTTGTGGCTTTTTATGTCTTATAGCTCAAAAAACAATAATGCTTCTAGAACTAGCAAATGTCAGAGCTGCGAGTTGAACCAGGTGGTCTGCCTGTGGAACCAAGGCAGTTAACCAGTCTGCTCTGTTGCTTCTTGTGGCACATCCAGAGTCTTTTACACTGATTATGGGCAGGAACACTCTCTGCCAGATGGTGAGAGATCCTTTGCCCCAAATGAGTGGTGTGAGTTTGACTCTTCCAGCAGTGCGCTCCCCATCTGTGGAAGCCATCATCCAATCACAGTCTGAACACCTCGTTCAGTCACCCACATATTCTTCGCTCTTGAATTGAACACCTGGTGTCAAGCAGAGGGCTCACTGCAGAGAGCAAAGGCAAATGAAACATCCCTGTCCTGGGAGCCTGCTGTAGTGGGGAAGAGGGAGGTGAATATGCAGTCTACATGGTTAACTAGAACTAGGAAAACTGGACAAAACTGGGCAAAATTAGGATATGAAAAGATACGTAAATCATGATGAAACCTTAAGACAGTCAGGCTTGTTTTAGGTGACATTCTAAGAATGAAGACAATGGAAAGAGAAAATGTCCCCCTTTATGACCATATTTCAGTTTAAGTAATAGTACAGTTGACCCTTGAATTACGTGGGTTTGAAGTGTGCAGGTCCATTTACACAGATTTTTTTCAACCAAATACAGATAGAAAATCTGTATTTGCAGGATGCAGAATTCTCATATGCCAGGCTGGGGCTGACTGTGTGACTTGAGTAGGCATGGATTTTGGTATACACGAGGGTCCTGGAATCAATCTTCTGTGTATACTGAGGCATGACTATAATTCACTGTATGTTTTACTTACCTGAGTTAGGTTCAAACTCTTTCTTGGGTCTGCTGCTATTAACCTCTATCCTTTGAGGTTTTAGATTGCTTCCATCATCTGTATAGATAAAATGGGAGACTGTCCACATAGTATTTTCTCAGGTCTACCCTCTCCTGTCTTAAAGTTTCCTCCTCAATAGAATTAAGCTCTAAAATTTTACCATCTTGTACTTGCTCTGTGTGTTTGTGTACTTGTAAGCACATTTTACAGTTCTAAACAAGAAATGGACTTTGCCTGGGAGTTTTATCATTGGCATTCCTTGAAGAAAGAGAGAAATTACATTGTATGTTTTCCAGACCTACCAGCAGCTCAATGGCCTTCCCAAAGAAGAAACTTCAGGGTCTTGTGGCTGCAACCATCACGCCAATGACTGAGAATGGGTAACTATCATTTGGGGCCTTGAGGGGATCAGTTCTCGTTCAACCAAAAAGGAGAGAAGTTCTTTGTAACAACAGTCACTTAAGACCCTGCACCTCTGTGGAACTGTTGCCAAAAGTCAGCTTCTGTCTGTCATCCCTCTGCACTGTCTCTGATCCCCAAGTCTAAGGAGGCATTATATCTCTGACCCCAAAGTCAGAGAAGCACTGTATCACCTTGCAGAAAGGGAGAAGGTGAGAAATGGCAGCTTGCCTTTCTCCCAGTGTCTGTAGCGCCACAGAGCAAGTTCTTCTTGGATTTCACCACAGCCCTGGCCTTTCTAAACAGGGCCAGTAGCATTGGATGAGAATCCCATTTTAGCATAATTAGATTTCAAGCACTGACCTAGGCCCTCTCAGGATGCTGCCTCTAGACATCAGCATGATTCCACTTAAGGCTGTTCATAGACTTGATAAAAATGCCCTACCCTGAGGAAAGTGGGAGGTTATCTGCAAGATGGACTCTTTTTTCCTGTTTACAGCCTCATTTCAACATTGACTAGATGTTGGGCAGCGGGGGAAGGGAAGTAACAACAGTTCATTGTTGACTAATCATTACCCCAAGCAAGTATTTTGACCTCCAGATGAATACAGTGGCAGTCCTTCTGCTAAAAAATCAGATAACAAAAAGGCCCTGTGACATAGGGAGCCATGCACTGTGTATAACTCCTCCTTGAACATCACCCCTGACAAAAGAAAGTTCATCCACCTCCTGGATCTATATGTTTTTGACCCATCAGAGGAGTCAGGCTGCCAAAAAGTTAGAATGCTGGCTTATTTAAGCTTCTCCTTTCTTTCTGTGTAATATTATAATAATACACCTACATAATGAATTATAAGCATTAAATGAGATAATTCATACAACAGTGCTTAGCACAGGGTCAATATGCGCTTAGGTCAGAAAGTTTGAACTGCCTTTATGGCATAAGGCAGAGGCAAAAGGGAGATGTATTTAATACACCTTTTACAAGGGACTTTCTTTTTGGTCTTCTGTTGCTGAATTTATAAACGTTCATCTTACCCCTTTAAAGGAGATGAAATTTCTTATGTCTTTTAGTATTCTCCTTCAAAGTTGGCCATTTTGCAGTTCTGCCTTAGAGACTCTCCAATGAGTCCAAGACTTCTGGCTTCTAAGATCCATGAAAAATCACATCCTTACTAGGTCTAAGTAAGATTCTTGCTGATATGGCATTTAGATTACTCAGCTGGTTAATAATAATTTTTTTCTGTTACTTCCCATTTCCACAAGTTTTAAGAAAGACTGGCATCAGCTCTTTCTCAATGCATCAGTTACTTGTTCGCAGATCAAACAGAAGACATGTGATTGCATGAATCGGCAGGATTTACTTCCTGTTACAGAGTGAGATCCTTCCTGTAATCTCCTAACACTGCATCTGGTCCATGCTACTTTAACCTTTTAATAAGACCCCTCTTATCCTGAAAGTGGCTTCTTAAAACAGTCTTGTTTGTTCATCAGGGACCCACGGACAATGTCAGTGTGTTCTTCCTCCCTGTTTTGCTGTTTTCCTGGAAGGCCAGATCCCACGATTAGAGATAACTAAAATGACTTTTTCTGGATCTTTTTCCGTTTCCCAAAAACCTGTGGTCCTGCTGCATCCATTTTACTATTTTCTCATCAATTCTGTGTTTTTCTTCTAGGTACCTTACTTTCCTGAGGTGTGAAATCAAAAAAAAAAAAAAAGAATGCATTATGTATAGGCTCTTTAAGAAATAAATTAAATAGTGTAGGTCAGTGTATAGCACAGAGTAGGCATATGAGCCATGTTAGTTCCCTTTTCTCCCACCACCTGCTTCGTCAAACATTCCTGTAGGTACAAAGTAGTTTTGGAACACCCACCAGGAACACGTAGGCTTTAATGTACTTACCCACAAGGGAATCTGCACTTCTGGCATGTTTCTAAGACATGAGATGGAAAGAAGGGGCACATGGAATCTAATACCTGGAAATACTGCTAGGTGACCTGCCATTGTGGGAGTTCTCCTAACGTGGCATGTACGTATATATATCCTCCATAATGCTGAGTGGCTGAACAAGGACTATTTCCCTTCATCCTTTTTTCTTCTCAATTCCAATGAAAGCTCAGTAACATTTCAGCTTTCTGCATATAAGTTGATGTCTTAGAGTAGGGTAGCTGGCAGAAAGAACATGGGTAAGTAGATCTTAGCGAAAGGATCTGCGTCCTGGATCCCAAGCTTTGCCACCAGTTAGCTCTCCGACCCTGGGGAGAGCTTGTCACCTTTTAAGAGCTCTCTTGGCCAGGCACAGTGGCTCGCACCTGTGATCCTAGCACTTTGGGAGGCCGAGGTGGGCGGATCACGAGGTCAAGAGATTGAGACCATCCTGGCCAACATGGTGAAACCCCCTATCTGCTAAAAATACAAAAATTAGCCAGGCGTGGTGGCATGCACCTGTAGTTCCCGCTACTCGGGAGGCTGAGGCAGGAGAGTCGCTTGAGCCTGAGATGCAGAGGTTGCAGTGAGCCAAGATCATGCCACTGCACTCCAGCCTGGGCAACAGAGCCAGACCTCATGTTCTGTCACTGGGGATATTGTGGGGATCACCATTCAATAAGAATGTATAAAGTACCTATAATTCCAGTCCATCGTCCACACTGTAGCTCACTGAGCTTCCTAGTAAATAAATCTGATCATGTCACTCTCCTCTTTAGGAATCTTTTGACTCTCTTTTGTCTAAGCCTTACTACCCATCATATGGCCCATGGACCAGTTGCTCTACCACTGTGGGAACTTGGTAGAAATACACAATCTCAGGCTGTATCATACCACAGATCAGTCCTGCATTTTAACAGTGTCCCAGATGATTCTTTAGCACATTAAAGTCTGAGATGAGCCGGTCTAAAGATTAAAGCCCAGACTCCCTGGGATGGCACAGGAAGTCCTTCACAGTTTACCTTTCCTGCTTCATTTCTTTGTCACCATACCTCTTCTGCCCTTCATGCCTTTACTCATTCTCTTTCCTCTGCCTTTTTCTACCACCATCCTCTTCTTTCTTGCTCCACGTGAACACTTCTACTCATCAATCAAAACCATCCTTAGAAATTCTTCCCCAATTCTCTTAAAAGGAGTTAGATGACCCTTCTATAGTACCCTGTCCATACTCTTCCCCTGTGATCCCATAGCACCCTTTTTGTATTGCATCAAAATTATTTATTTATAATTATTATTACAATAACTTTTTGTTACTTGCCTATGTCTTCCATCAGGCTTTGAGCTGCTTAGCCCTGTTCAATAGATATTGAATGCCAGATAATACACAAGGACTGAGAAATTATCTTTGTATCTTAAGCATGTGGCGTAGTTGTGGTAGATTTTGTTATTTTATGAGTGAATATACTGCAGGAATTACTAGTGCTGATAGTCGACAAAAAGGGAAGGAAGCGAACGCTGATTGATGCTACTATGTCAGTCATCATGCTTGCATTTTCATTTACATGTTCCCACTTAATCTTGACAACAGCTATGTGAGGGAGCCATAGGTATCTCTGTCCTGGCAGTTGAAGAAACTGAGATCCTAAAGGCTAGCCCAGCTGCCCCAAGCCACACAGCTAGAAAGGGAGGATTTCTCTACCTATCCAACCCTTGCCTTTTTATACACTAGCAAGTCTAATGAAAGACTTGGCTTTTTTTTTTTTTTTTTTTTTTTTTTTTTTTGAGACAAAGTCTCGCAGGCGGGAGTGCAGTGGTGCAATCTCGACTCACTGCAACATCCCCCTCCCAAGTTCAAGCGATTCTCCTGCCTCAGCCTCCCGGGTAGCTGGGATTAGAGGCGTGTACCACCCTGCCCGGCTAATTTTTGTGTTTTTGGTAGAGATGGAGTTTCATCATGTTGGCCAGGCTGTCTCAAACTCCTGACCTCAAGTGATCCGCCCATCTCGGCCTCCCAAGGTGCTGGGATTACAGGCGTGAGCCACCGCACCAGCCAAGACTTGCTTTCCTTATTTGTTCTAAGAACTCACTTTTTCTTTGGGCAGGCTCACAGTCATTAGACCAGAAAGTCCATTTCAGATCTGGAATGTCAAGAAAAAAGTTGTTTTTTCCCTCAAATGTTCTTGGCATCACCCTGGGGAATCTTCACAACACCCTCTGGTAAAAACAAATCTGTTACCCCAGTGAGAAAAGGCCTGGCCTGCTAGAGTCAGACTGGCATAGATTATTGTCTTTTTAACAGTGTTTGGGAGACAAGGGGACCCAGACTCCCAGAACAGAACATTTTCCACCTCCAACAGGGTGGGCAGGTTAGTCCCTGCCTGCCTCCCTGCTGAAAGAATTTTAAAATAACCAGTGGCTATTTTGCCAAGAGTACATATAACTGCTATCTGATTGAATGCTGAGAGATATGTATAAAAGGCAAAAGAAAATGGAAAATCAGGTTTTCTGATATGCATGCCACATCATGTCAGGTATGAAAAAATAGCCTGTCCTGTGGATTCTGTCTTCTCAGATGAAGTGAAAGTCTTTCATGGTGGTTCGTGCACCAGGAGAGGAAACAAACAGCAATAGGGATTTCTCCCTGAAAAGCCACTTCAGAAAAATTCTATTACCCTTTTACCCTAAGAGAATAGTTGTAGAGTTTACCTGCAATTTCACAATCCACCCACTCTGGACCTCAATTTGTGGCAAAAAGAACAGAAGACTTTCTTCCGCTTATATAGTTTGGGCAAACTAAATGTCTAAGAACAGACAATTAGAAAAAGGAATTAGAGCAGACAATTAGAAAAAGTAATTATATTCATCCATAAAATAGAATGTTGTTTAGCCGGTATAGTAATGGACCATCTAAAAATGTGGGACGATGTTAAAATTAGAATGCTAAGTGAAAAATATAAAACTGTCTAATATGGCCATATTTATACAAGAAAATGATATAATGTGTATTTGTGAATAGAAAAATACCGAACTAAGAGGAATCATCTCCAGAGATACCCTGAGTGGGTTTTCTTTTTTTATTGTATGTACTTTCTAAAGTAAACGATATAGCTCCTGTAATTAAAAAAAAAAGTTAAATAAAATTAATGGGGCACAGTGGCACACATCTGTAGTCTCAGCTATGTGGGAGGATTACTTGAATTCAGGAGTTTGAGGCCAGCCTAGACAACATAGTAAAACCCTGTCTCCAAAAAAAAAAAAAAAAAAAGCCCCAAGGTATGAATCTAAACCCAACACAAAGAATCTGAATCCCCAGGAATTGAAATTAAGACATTAAACTGGGTTTAAATATAAAAATGACTACAGCGAGCATGGAATTTGGTTCTGGGTCAGTCTCCCCTGATGTGCCCAGTTGTTAGATGTGTTCTTGAGGCTCATGAAAGAAGAGAAGGTGCAGTGCAGCCTATTCAAGTGAATTGACTTCTGTCAACTCACTTCTGTGAGCACTGAGCTCCAAATGCCCAGTGGGTGGACAGAAGAATAATCCAATCTCATTGTTTCTGGTCTCTCTAGTGACTTTCTGGTAACTGATCGTGGTTAATGGCCTCCGGTGATGAAAATAGACCTAGGTACCCGGAGAGTAGGGTGGGAAAACAAGTGAAGGGACAGGCTGGGCATGATGGCTGACACCTGTAATTCCAGCACTTTGGGAGTCTGAGGCAGGCAGATTGCTTGAGCCCAGGAGTTCAAGACCAGCCTGGGCAACCTGGTAAAACCCTGTCTCTACATAAAATACAAAAATTAGCTGGGCATTGTGGCACACACCTGTAGTCCTAGCTACTGGGGAGGCAGAGGCCAGAGGATCACTTGAGCCTGGGAGATTGAGGCTGCAGTGAGCCGTGATTATGCAACTGTACTCCAGCCTGGGTGACAGTGCAAGACCCTGTCTCAAAAAAAAAAAAAAAAAACCGACAGAGTCCTCAAGGAGAATTATTTTCACCCTCACCCTGCCTTTTGGGTGCCTATGTAACAAATGTGGTAGCAGCCCTGGATGATTTCACCCCCACTTGTGCCTGGAGCTGCTGTGCATCCCAGCCCAAGGCTGCAAACTTGCACCTGGAGAGTCAGGCAGGGATCTGAAATGCCTGAGGGACCTGGGGGCATCTAGTCCTCTAAAGTAGGGCCTACTGCTGCTCTTTCTAATTTCCAAATCGATGGAAATGTAGCCCTGGCATTTTTTTTTTTTTTTTTTGAGACCAAGTCTCGCTCTGTCACCCAGGCTGGAGTGCAGTGGTGCCATCTCAGCTCACTGCAACCTCTACCTCCCGGGGTCAAGCAATCCTGCCTCAGCATCCCTATTCCAGGCCGAGATTACAAGTGCCCACCAATACGTCTGGCTCATTTTTGCATTTTTAGTAGAGACAGGGTTTCACCATGTTGGCCAGCCTGTTCTCAAACTCTTGAGCTCAAGTGACCCACCCACCTCAGTCTCCCAAAGTGCTGGGATTACAGGCATGAGCCACTATGCCCAGCAGCCCTGACATTGTTAGATTTTTCTGGCTTTTCAAATACTCATTTTTTTTTAAAGAAAAAATATAATATCAAAGTCAAACACATTTAGAGTTAGCCCCTTTTCAACCTAGATCTCTCTGAAGAGGTCTGGTAGTTCCAAAAGGACTTAAGTCCAAGAACATTTTCTGGATGATGACCACTGCCCCCAAAATTCTGCCATTAGTGTCACTCTTGTAGGTTAGGGGCATTTTATAAGAAGCAGCAACCTACTTTCTCCTTTCTTGAAGGGACAGATAATGCATAACCCATTAGACCTCTAACTCTGAGTGAAATTGTCAGCTGAATAGCCTGTCTCCCAGCAAAGCCTGAGGGAGAGAGGTGAGTGTAGGTCAAAGCACTCTCCACTGAGGCCATCAAAACTGTGAAGTTCATGGAGGAAAAAGGAGCTTCCAGTTTCACATACTGGCCTAGACCTGCCTAAGGGTGCAGCCAACTCCCTAAAAAGAGGATGATACTAGAATAGGACCAAGCAAACAGTATCTCTCAAGAATGTTGGAGGGGTCGGGCGCGGTGGCCCACACTTGTAATCCCAACACTTTGGGAGGCTGAGGCAGGAGGATCGCTTGACCCCAGAAGTTCGAGACCAGTCTGGGCAATATAGTGAGGTCTCATCTCTACTCAAAATTTTAAAGTTAGCTGCACCTGTGGTCCCACCTAGTTGGGAGGCTGAGGCAAAAGAATCACTTGAGCCCAGGAGGTCAAGGCTTGCAGTGAGTCACGATCATACCACTGCACTCCAGCCTGGGCGACAGAGTGAGACCTTGTCTCAAAAAAAAAAAAAAAAAAAATGTTGGAGGGAAGGGGGATCATAGGGTTTTGTCCTACTTATCCAATGTCTTCTTTCCAGCCTCCCTAGCTGTAATTTATCAGTCCCTCTTCTGAGCCCCCATACAATTTTTGCCTCAGTCATAACCTTCATTATATTTTGCTATTTTAATCACGTATACTATCTTCTTTACTCAATTAATGTAATAGTGAAATTTCAAAATATTATGCAAGCGTGGTGCTAAGCAGCTTGTAAAGGCAGAGCTCGTGGTGATTTCATCGTTGTAAGTTCCACATCACCACTCCTTTGTCCAGCCTTTGCTGAACACCTGGGCTGTTCCAGGTGCAGACTGAGGCCAGGAGGGAGCAGTGTTAGGATATGGGGGCATGTGCCATAATGAGGGAGTCTGCTCCGCTTATGGGCTTTATAATTGTATTAACACACCTTTTCCCAAGCGGCAGGCTCAGGCCTGCTATCTTTTCTCTGAGCTTGTTATAGGCATCATTGCCTGTGCATTCTTTGCATTTAGTAGCTTTCCTTTTAACCTCAGAGTCAGCTGTTCTGTATCTTTCCTCTTTTTGTTCTTATTCCTTTTGACATATACAATTTGATGTCTTTGTTTCCTAGATGCATCAGATTTTTTTTTGTTTTATTTTTGTTGTTTAAGGAATTACAGTAGGTGAAGGTGAAAAGAATGTTAATAAGGCCAAATTTCAATTAGGATTCTCTGGCCCTACGGACAAAAGTGCAGTGGCAGCCAGCTAGCACTCTGTGTTCTTGGCAGGGTAACCATGGGCACAGTGTAACCATTTAACCCAGGCTTGCTGCACCATTTTCCTTTGGATTTCACTCTTCATTACCCGTCATTCCCCTCCTGCATTTTGATTGAGGATAGGTTGCCTAATACAACTTGTGAGTGAGTTTCTAGATTTTGAAATCAATATGATTTTAAGAGACCTTAACCTTAGGCATCAGATCCTTACAAGGTTAGTGTGCCTCAAATTGCCAAGTGCATGCAGATCACACGGCGATCTTGTTAAAATTCAGATTCTAACTGGGCTGGACTGTGTGGGGCTTGGGATTCTGTGTGTCTAATAAAGTCCCCCAGATGCTGATGCTGCTGTTCCGCCTTTGAGAGTCAAAGTGATGACAAAGTTCCTTTCTAACTGCTAACCTTGTTCAATATAAAACCAGCAAATACTGATGGGCTTAAGACTCCATGTGTTGTCCCAAATATTAAGTGCTAAAATTCTTATAATATTAAGATTGACTTTTCCTATCTTGTGAGCCTTAGAAATGAATGTTTCCATCCTCTGTAATGACTTCCTAATAACTGATCATGGATAATGGCCTCCAGTGATGAAAATAGACCTAAGTACCCTAAGAGTAGGGTGGGAAAACACAAGAAAGGACAGGCCAGGCATGATGGCTCATATTTGTAATCCTAGCACTTGGGATCAAATGGCAAATGTTAAGTTCTCATTCAACCATGTCTCCAACGATCACTCTTCCCCCAAAAGGGCAAAAGATTTGTGGCCATGTGGACTTTAAAGAGAGAGCATTGAGCAAAAGATAGTTCAATAACTACTTTTTAAATACTGCTTGTCATGAGGTGTAAATGTAAAGCCTCTGTTGATAACTAATAGTGTTTTGCTCATAGAAGTGAGGCATACATGGCTGAGTGAAGAAATCACCAGATTCAGGGGGGAAAAAAACCCAGGCATTATTTACAGCAGGCTAAGAATTTCACAAATTGAGTGAATTTTTAATAACTATTAGCAAGAGGGAGCAGTTTATATACCTGAGGATTTGTTGAATAATAATCTGAAAAAGACTAAATATGCCTTTTTTTCCCCATGTCTTCTAGAGAAATCAACTTTTCAGTAATTGGTCAGTATGTGGATTATCTTGTGAAAGAACAGGGAGTGAAGAACATTTTTGGTAAGTCAACTTTGGGGATGTCTCTGCATGTCTCCAGCTCAGTCTTTAGAAGGTATATCTCACCTGGTTACCAGCCAAGAGGTCACACAGTCATGGGGTCACAGGTTATGATGGAGCCTGGCTAAGCTAACTAAAATTTGTGAATTTGTAGACCCACCAGTGTTAGACCTACAAAGCACCTCAAGAGATTGCCTCATTTGATAGTGTGCCAACACTTATGGTATTATTTTTTATCCCCATTTGGAGATGAAAATATATGACTCAGATATACTCTAGGTTGCCGCAGGCCATTCAGTCAAGAAGTGACAAACAACTAAACCCTCTTAAGTAACAACTAAACCCACTTCTCTGTTTTATTTATTTATTTATTTATTTGTTTATTTATTGAGATGGAGTCTTGCTCTGTCGCTCCCCCGGGCTGGAATGCAGTGGCGCCATCTCGGCTCACTGCAACCTCCACCTCCCAGGTTCAAGTGATTCTCCTGCCTCAGCCTCCTGTGTAGCCGGACTATAGGCGCACACCACCACACCCAGCTAATTTTTGTATTTTTAGTAGAGACAGGGTTTTGCCATATTGGACAGGCTGGTCTCGAACTCCTGACCTCAGGTGATCTGCCCGCCTCGGCCTCCCAGAATGCTGGGATTACAGGTGTGAGCCACCGTGCCCAGCCTCTTCTCTCTCTTAAGAATGGGCTTTATTCTGTCTTCCCCTGGCCTTTCAAATTGTGAATGGAACAAAGACTCTAAATGTAGCACACAAAGAAATCACAGGACTAGTAGTTATCCCCTTTTATTTCATAGAAGTGAAAGTTTAAAAAAATTAGATCTTGAACATTTTAAGCCTGACAACTATACTTACCTGCGATTGAGCTGTCCCTTGCTTGGTGTTCTGGGCTCTCGGACCCTTGGATGCATTTTTATTCTGAGAACACTACACCTTGGCCCTGACCTACTGCTCTACCAACAGGAGCCCCTCCAGAGCCAGAGGTACCTGGTAATAATAATCAGAGCAGATTAAAACTTGTGTGAAAAAGTGTCCTGGGCCACATGTCAAAACCGAGACCTGATTACAAAACCTCTCAATGTCCCTCTACAGTGCTAAGCCATAGTGGGGAAGGTAGATTCTTACTCCACAAAGGGCAGCAGATCTCCCCTGAGTATGAGGAAAAAGCAGGAACATCCCTATGACCAGAGCACACTTGAAGTCAAGACTTCAAAGGAGTGGTTAAAAATACTTTCCGACTCCCCTCCCCTGCCTCCACAACCTCCCCTCTTCCAACCCAGTGCTGCGTACTTAGAGATTCAGAGTGCCACCACATGCATGAGACCTCAGTAATGTATCCTACTGCCATAGGCATCTTTCTGTGATCCATTAAGAAATGATTGTAGTAGGCCAGGTGTGGTGGCTCACACCAGTAATCCCAGCACTTTGGGAGGCTGAGGCGGGCAGATCACCTGAGGTCAGGAGTTCAAGACCAGCCTGCCCAACACGGCAAAACCCCATCTCTACTAAAAATGCCAAAAATCAGCCGGGTATGGTGACAGGTCCCTGTAATCCCAGTTACTCAGGAGGCTGAGGCAGGAGAATCACTTGAACCCGGGAGGCAGAGGTTGCAGTGAGCCAAGATGGCGCCACTGCACTCCAGCCTGGGCGACAAGCAAAACTCTGTCTCAAAAAAATAAAAAAGAAATGATTGTAGTAGAAGGAAAAGAGGAAAGAGGATGAGTTTTGGAATCACACAACTCTGGATTCAAACTTAAATTATTTACTGTTTTGGACTTTATCTTTTCATCTGTAAATGAGAAAAATAATTTCTTCTTTGCTGGGTTGTTGTGAGAGTAAGTGGATATGTAAGAGCACTTGGTATAAGAAATATTAACATCCTTTGTGCTTATTTATGAAATGTTTATTTAAAAAACGAGTTGTCCTAGAGCACTACCATCATGTCAAACTGTAAATGGAGATAGTTTGAGATCTGTAGTATACAAAAGCACCCGCATGAGTAACTCCCACTTATTTAACATCCCGGTACTGGATGGTGTTGATTTCCCTGCCATTCAAGCCCAGATATAAAACTGGGTAGTGTGTTTGGAGATTGACGTAAAATGTGGGCAGTCATCTCTGTCTTTATTTAAAATATTTGTGGACTGTCCCTAATATCAAGGTCAGATTTATAATTACAAGTCACAGTTAACCTTCCCACTGCCTTTGACAAGGTGAAAGTGGAAAAAAGTGCCTGAAATGAAAATGGAAACATGGCATTTTCCCCTCCTGACCATCCTCAGTGCAGCGGTTTCTGACCCTGCACTTTCAGACTCGGGGGTGGAGGAGCAGAGGTGCTCCTTGGTCCCACTGATTTACTCTTTGTTTGAACAGTGAATGGCACAACGGGAGAAGGCCTGTCCCTGAGCATCTCAGAGCGTCGCCAGGTCGCAGAGGAGTGGGTGACAAAAGGGAAGAACAAGTGAGTGGCTGCATGAGGATAAAAATGCCCTTTGGCAACAGCTGTATCCAGTGAGCCTCTTCCCCAGAGGATACGCCCTCCCTGCTTTCTGGTCAGAGCCAGGGCGTGAGGTCAGCTGGTGATGATGACCTCAGATGAGCAGGGCCCCGGGGATCCTGGCTTCTTGGAGAAGAGCCCCCTCCCTTTCTGTGCAGAAGGGCAGCCAAACTGCTAGACACACCTGCCACCCAGAGGTTCCGTTGGGAAACTGCTTCTTACCTGTCTACAAGGCCAATCAATCCCCTCACAGTTACCCATCCTTGGGCTGAAGGGTAAGAGGGGAGGGTGGTGATGGACTCTGCTGGTTATTTGGCTCTTCCA
The DNA here is from genome assembly GCF_009828535.3 of Hylobates moloch. NCBI lineage: Eukaryota > Metazoa > Chordata > Mammalia > Primates > Hylobatidae > Hylobates > Hylobates moloch. The sequence continues at coordinate 30,652,153 of NW_026652293.1, read as the reverse complement.
CTGAGCAACTCACACCCCTTCCCTTCTCGAGATGAGCGCCTGATGCTTGTATTGGCCCACTTCTCCTTACAGGTCTCTGTGCATCCAACTCAACGTGTTCTTTTGTGGTGCTTCCTCTTGCACTGTTGGAGGACTTTCTGTAGCCCATAAACTTCCATGCAGTGATATATTTTTGTAACACCCAATTCATGCCATGGTTCAACAAACAGGATAGTATCAGTTCCATAAGCACTTCCAGTTAACTAAGTTTGTTTTTTTGTTTTTGTTTTTGTTTTTCTTGAGATGGAGTCTCGCTCTGTCGCCTAGGCTGGAGTGCAGTGGCGCTATCTCGGCTCACTGCAACCTCTGCCTCTGGGGTTCAAGCAATTCTCCTGCCTCAGCCTTCCGAGTAGCTGGGACTACAGGCGCATGCCACCATCCCTGGCTAATTTTTTATATTTTTAGTAGAGACAGGGTTTCACTGTGTTCAGTCAGGATGGTCTCCATCTCCTGATCTCGTGATCCGCCCACCTTGGCCTTCCAAAGTGCTGGGATTACAGGCGTAAGCCACCACATCTGGCCAACTAAGTTTTATTGATTTGTCTGTTACATTGTTATATGTTATGTACTGTGCTAGACACCAGCATTATAAAGTAAGGGCTCTGCCTTCAGGTTGCTGACCATCCAGTAGGGGTGTTAGATCAAGAAAACTAACACCCCAGCCCTTCTGATGAATGTATAAACAAAAAGGGAGTAATTGATGTTGTCTTAGGTGGGAGTAAAAGATTAGAGGTAAGTTCCAAGTGAGCAGAAGTTGTCAGTGTGAAGCCCATGATGTCCTTGGGAATCCTTCAGGGCACCTCCAGTACTCTGAAATTATGTGCCAAATTTGAGTGCATATCCACAGAAGCATTTTCTGGTATGCCATCAGCTTTCAGTTAATGTGAGATCTAGGGTCCAAAAAGATTAAGGACCATGGGCAGAGTGTGAAAACAGGAGGGCTAAGGGCACACATTAAGAACTGGCCGGGCACGGTGGCTCACGCCTGTAATCCCAGCACTTTGGGAGGCCGAGGCGGGCAGATCACGAGGTCAGGAGATCGAGACCATCCTGGCTAACAGGATGAAACCCCGTCTCTACTAAAAATACAAAAAAATAAAATTAGCCTGGCGCGGCGGCAAGCGCCTGTAGTCCCAGCTACTCAGGAGGCTGAGGCAGGAGAATGGCGTGAACCCAGGAGATGGAGCTTGCAGTGAGCCAAGATCGCACCACTGCACTCCAGCATGAGTGACAGAGTCAGACTCTGTCTCAAAAAGAAAAAAGAACAGTACCAAAAATGAGGGATAGGGAAGTAGGCAGAGACAGAAAGCCCTCAGAGGGTAGGAGGCCAATTGGGAGTGAGTCCTGTCACTGCAGCCAGGGAAGAGAATGATTTCAGAGACTGTCAGTGTAGCAGGGGCCATAGAGCCTGACTGCCTGAGTTTGAGGCCCAGCTCTGCTTATCAGCTCTGGGAACTCAGGCACATCACCTAACTTCTGTGTGCTGCATCCCTAAAATAGAAGTAATAATCGTACCTCACTTATGAGGTTGTAGTGAGGATTAGAACAGTGCCTGGCAGGCACAGTTCACATAACACATTCACACTAATGTAAGAATTCATTGTAACTATTTAGATGCAGTAGATGCTAAGTTCATTATAACATTTGTTATAATAACTCTTAGATGCCATGAAAGTCAGCACACAAAAGACAGAAGACCATTAGGTTTGACATATCATAAGAAGTCACTGATGACCTCTGAAAGAGCAGGGCCAGTCAGGTTATTGTAGAGAAGCCAGACTGCAGTGAGTTATAGAATGCAGCAGACATCTGCAAGTGGGAGCGGTGAGTGCAGCTGATCCTCACAAAAAGTTTTCTGACAAAGGGAAGGAGAGATGGAGTCATACATTAGGAAGGAAGGAATAGGCAAGATTGAAAGAAGGATAGTTTTGTTAAGTGGAAAAATGTTGAGTGTGTTTCTATGCTGAAAGGACACTGCCATGGAATGAGAGATTAAAGATACAGAAAAGACTGGTAAACCTTGGCTGGGTGCAGTGGCTCATGCCTATAATCCCAGCACTTCGGGAGACCAAGGCAGGCAGATTGCTTAAGCCCAGGAGATCAGGACCAGCCTGGGCAACATATGGAGACCCTGTCTCTACAAAAAATAAAAATAATAATTAGCCAGGCATAGTGGTATGCCCCTGTGGTCCCAGCCACTTGGGAGGCTGAGGCAGGAGGATCATTTGAGCCCAGGGGGACAGAGGTTGCAGTGAGCTAAAATCACACTACTGTAGTCCAGCCTGGGTGACAGAGCAAAACCCTGTCTTGAAAAAAGTGGTGAATTGATACCTTTGATGGAAGGTCTTGGATAGGGGGATTTGGCTAGGGGTTTGACATACAGATGCTCCTCCACTAATGACAGCATTACATCCTGATAGATTGATCAGAAATTCATTCAACTTACAATTTACATTGGGTTTTAAAGACATAACCCTGTCATAAGTCAGGGAGTGTAATGATGCTTTCACCCCATTGTAAGGTCAAACCATCGTAAGTTGGGGACCATCCGCACAACCCAAAGTAGACAGAGTAGCTTTAGAAGACAGCTGAAGGCCTGGCACAGTGGCTCACACCTGTAATCCCAGCAGTTTGGGAGGCCGAGGTAGGCAGATCACCTGAGATCAGAAGTTTGAGACCAACCTGGCCAACCTGGCAAAACCCCGTCTCTACTAAAAATACAAAAAATAGCCAGGCATGGTGGCAGGTACCTGTAATCCCAGCTAATCAGGAGGCTGAGGCAGGAGAATCGCTTGTACCCTGGAGGTGGAGGTTGCAGTGAGCTGAGATTGCACCACTGCACTCTAGCCTGGGCGACAGAGTGAGACTCCATCTTAAAAAAAGAAGCTGAGAAGCTCGGAGGAAAGCAAATAGTGATATAGCCCCGCACACAGGTGGAGAGGAGGAAGAATAAGGGAGTCTGTGTGAAAGCTTCTTCATCTTTGGTCTCTGGGACTCTAGGACATCTGCCCAGAACAAGGAGTTGGGTAGAATTTAGAGCTTGACAGGAATAGTCAAGATTTGGAGTAGCCACTCCAGAGAACTGAGTCATGACAGCCAGAAGGCTCGTTGGAGCCTCCTCCTGGATTGGGAGATTACTAGGAAATGTGTATTTTAAATTTCCAACAGTGGTAGCTGTGCCTAGCAGCCCAGGAGAAAGAGGAAGAGCAAATGGATGATTGGCTTCACCTAAGCCAAGAGAAAGGGGTATTGAAGGGAGGGGTCGTGCAGTAAAACTGCTGGTGAGAGTTCAACAGGTCAGTCAGCCCTCCTTTCTCCATTCAGAAGTCTTCTATTATCCTTTATAAATACAAACCTGATGATGTCACTTCTCAGCTAGGTCCTGTTTTACCTAAGACATAGCTAGCCAAGAACCCCTGGAGGACTCTGTGATTGGGCCTAAACAAGAATGTGGTGTCTCTGTCTCATGAGGGCATGTGTTATTCAAGGTCCTTCAGAAGACTCACTGGGATGACTGCATTCACAGCTGAACATTATTAATCCCAGTTTGAGAAAACCAGTCTCACTGGCCTTTCTCTCCCCAGATAGGAACATGGAGTACCCCCAAAAATGAACATCGTGGTATCAGAGCAAATATCCCCTTTTGGCCAAATTCTGAGGAGATTTGCAAAATAGGAAATTGCTTTTCATAGTGAATTCACTTCTCACAGGACTAGTTCCTGGTTGTGAGGAAACTATTTTTCTCTCCAACCAAAAATATCCCCGTATCATACCTATCTTCATTTATGTGGTACCACCAAATACAGCATCTAAACAATGCTTAACCAAAATAAGTACTCATGTATTGGTTAATCAATTATTGCTTTTCAAGTTCTGCTTGGTTGAACCTTAAATTCTATTCCCTAGACATTTTTTAAAATCCCTAATGATTCTTTATCTTTACTGTTTTCTATATTTTTGCAGCATTAAAAGGCTCTATTCTTTTTTCTCTTTTTCATTCTCCCAAACTTGTTTTTTTTCCTTTAAGTCTCTATTCTTAAGGCTTAACAGTAATAACTGCTAATATTTATTAAGCATTTACTGTGCCATGTACCATGCTGTGTTTTACCTGCATGAACTCACATAAACCTTACAATAGCCCTGTGTGACAGGTAATGCTATTATCTGAATTATTCCAGGAAATTGAGGTATAAAGGTGTTAAGTGCCTTTCTGAGGAGTTCACAGCTGGTTCGTAACTGTCAGGATTCAAGCTCAAGACTCTAACTCTGGGATATAAGTTCTTAACAGCTATGTTGCACCACCTCCCAGTTAGATTTCTTCCCTAGTGCTTGATTCACCATTGGCATCTTGATTTTTTTTTTAATTTACATTTGATCTAAGTCAACAAATATTAGCCAGTGCCAGATATATGCAAAGCACTTTTATATAAATATATGCAATATCATTTGCTTACAAAAATCATATGTAATATCTGACACATAAATTGATTCTAAACATGATTAAACTAGGTCATTTCTTTCCATTAGAATTTATTTGTTATTTATTTTATTTTTATTTTTAATTATTTTTTGAAACATGGTCTTGCTCTGTTGCCCAGCCTGGGGTGCAGTGGCGTGATCTTGGCTCACTGCAGCTTCCACCTCCTGGGTTCAAACGATTCTCCCACCTCAGCCCCCAAGTAGCTGGGACTACAGGCACACACCACCACACTTGGCTAATTTTTCGTATTTTGGGTAGAGACGGAGTTTTGCCATGTTGCCCAGGCTGGTCTTGAACTCCTGAGCTCACGCAATCCGCCCACCTCAGCCTCCCAAACTGCTGGGATTATAGGTATGAGCCACTGCACCTAACCTATAATTGATTTTTAAATTTTGTGTCTTTTATCACAACTTAGAAGTGTTTTATGTAAGCATGTATATAAGACGAATTTCTATAGACTCCAATTTAAGATAATGGGCTTGGACTAAATTATCTTTGTGATCCTCTGCCTGTAACTTAATGAGAGATGAATCCCATTTCTGTACACGTTTAACGATTTTCAGCATATATTTCTGCTGTTGGTAATATGAAACCTCCATGATACTGTATAAACATACCACCTTCCCACTGGCTGTAAATGAAGTCATTGCAGAAATGGCTGTATTCCTACAGAAAGGAAGAAATGAATACCATTTTAACCTTGCCTTTAAATACCTCCTTTGAGGGCTGAATATTCTCTGCTGTGAAATCAGAATCATCCTAGGCACAGTCAAATCACAACCAACCTCTCAGTAATATGACAAGACTTTGATATCCATGACCTATGTTAAAAAGATCACCATAAGCCCCTTTAGGTAGATTAAATATATTGCTATAGAACTTAATAAGTGAGATTAATAAGGCATCAGTTAACTGCTAAAACCAGCACAAATCAGGATAGTGCAGCCCTTCTGCATGCCTCTAAACTCTAAGCGATGCAGCAGTGTTTTTTCTTTTGCAGGCTGGATCAGGTAATAATTCACGTAGGAGCACTGAGCTTGAAGGAGTCACAGGAACTGGTATGTATGCAGCTCCATCTGGGAGAGACTACTCAAGGGGCCTCCATTTTTATGCTGCAGTTAAAATCAGTACTATATTTGCTATGAAGTGGATGGTGTGCCTGAAAAAATAAGGTGTGGGATCTCAGGGGCTCACTGCCTAGAAGCAGGCATTGAGCCATAAAGAAAAGGTTGTAGCTCCAGGTGATGATGACTGTAGGATAGGAGATTGAAGCACCTTCCTCCAAGGAGAGTAAGGATGGATGCAGCTGTAGCTGAGTTTGCAGGTAAGGAGCAGAACTGAGCCAATTTCAGTTTTCTCTGGGAAGTAGAAGGCAGTGCCATCTGCAGGGCACAGAGGGACAAAGGATAGAGTAAAGGCTTGAAGAATGGCAAATGTGAATTCTGCATTGGAGAAAGGAGGAGGGAGCTAAAACGCAAAAGGATTGCTTGGTGGTGCTGAAGACCAACTTAAGTTGTAAGTTATAAATTTGTCATACCACCCTTCAGCACAGTTGTGGATTTTTTTTTTCTGGGTACACTCTTTAGCCAGAATATAGGAACAAGAACACAGACAATTGGATTGCTCCCACTTTAGAGATTAGCAGGTTAAGTGGAGCAGAAGCAAGAGAGGAAGGGGTTAAAGTTCCTGGCAGAAAAGCAGGTGGTGTGGTGATTCTGAGGCCTGGGTGAATTGGTTAAGAAAAGAAGGCACACACTTTGGGAGGCCGAGGCAGGCAGATCATGAGGTCAGGAGTTTGAGACCAGCCTGACCAATATGGTGAAACCTTGTCTCTACTAAAAATACAAAAATTAGCCAGGCACGGTGGTGGGCGCCTGTAATCCCAGCTACTCAGGAGGCTGAGGCAAGAGAATTGCTTGAACCCAGGAGGTGGAGGTTGCAGTGAGCCGAGATCGTGCCACTGCACTCCAGCCTGGGCAACAGAGCGAGACTCCATCTCACAAAGAAAAAAAAGAAAGAAAAAGAAAAGCACAAAGATGTTTAAAATTGTTTATCAGAAGGCCCTGTACCTGGACTGCTACAAATTAACCAAGTTTCCAGAACTTAGATACTCTACCTCCAAAGATTACAATGACTTTTTCTGGCTCAGCTTCCTCTTTTTTATTTTATTTTATTTTATTTTTTGAGACAGAGTCTTGCTCTGTCGCCCAGGCTGGAGTGCAGTGGCGCAATCTCGGCTCACTGCAAGCTCTGCCTCCCGGTTTCACGCCATTCTCCTGCCTCAGCCTCTCCGAGTAGCTGGGACTACAGGTGCCCGCCACCACGTCCGGCTAATTTTTTGTATTTTTTAGTAGAGACGGGGTTTCACCGTGGTCTCGATCTCCTGACCTCGTGATCCGCCCGCCTCGGCCTCCCAAAGTGCTGGGATTACAAGCGTGAGCCACCGCGCCCGGCCTCAGCTTCTTCTTAATGGGTTTTCTTTGATTGTTTTGGCTATTTAGATTTAGAAATGGGATATATAATATATTTGCAAAAAATTGCAACTTAGTGCTTTAGGCAAGATGCAAAGGAATATCTATCATTAGCCATAATAAGTGTGGAATCAGAATTTAGAGACTCGATTTATTCCTCTTACATTTGATTTGCTTCTCTTACAAAAGGTTTTTCAACTAAGGCAGTGTGGTGTAGGGTATATTTTTCTTTTTTCTCTCTTTTCAATTGCTGCTTTTCCAATGTATAATACAAATTTTAAAATATTATCATGTAATGACATGAATGACAGTATCATCCATTGGGCTGAACACCGAATAGTATAGAGGTAATCTTAGAATGAATAATCCTCTGGAATAGGGATAATCTCCTGGTATAGGGGTAGTCTTGCCAAAGAGACAATAACATTGGCATCTGCTTAGCCGTAACTCTTTATTGGATGATGCTTGAATGGACACTGCCATCAACTCTCTTAGGTGTTTCCTCTTTCCTTGCTTTCAGCTAAGGTTACTCTTCTACTCTTTTTCTAAACAGAGTAGTAAGCAAATGATTTAAATATGTCACATTCTGATCCTGTGTTAATGAAATTATTCCCAGTGCCTTAATTGGGCTATATCCCAGTCTTCTCCTTTTAACTATTCTAGTTTACTTCTGCAGAAAGATAATCACGTCTATTAGATATAGATATTACAAGTCAAAGTCTCAGAAGGAAGGCCCATTTCCCTTTTTAGATAGTGGGGCACGTTCTGAAACAACAAGTATCTACTGGTTCTTTGCTATGTGCCCAGCATCATGATTAACCTGGACTCAAGGGTGAGCAAGATCTGAGCCCTGCCCTGAGGGACTTACACTCTAATTGAAGGACAGTCACCATACACAACTGCCTTAGAACCTGGTAGGTTTAGGTACTTTATTTGAAATAGATACATAGTGTTATAAGGGTCCAGCAAGAGGAAATGTTACTTTTTTCTGGAGGAATTTGAGAAAATATCAGAAACATGGTGCAGAGTATCTTCTGTGATGTATATAATCTTTTCCTTTTCAGCATGTCTCAACTGCATTCCCAATCTAATATAAATTTTACAATATGACTGTCATGTCATTGGACAGAAAAGACAGTATCATCAACGGACTGAACAGAACAGAAATTACATGAGCAGATATCTCGATTAATGGTTATAACTTATCAAAATGAACCACTTATGTCTCCTTAGCAAGGTTTTTTGTACTGACAAAATATGAAGTATAAGATTAAGTGCACAGCTCACCTTCATCAGGGAGCTCTACTTTGTGACCTGGGATTTTCCTGGCAGTGACATTCATTAAATTTGGTTAATTTTCCCACTCTCCAGTGGTACATCAGTTAGCAAATTTGAAGAGCTTGTTACTGATCTTAGTATCTAAGCTATAGGTGACTATAGTAAATCACTTGCTCCAATATGGTCTTCTTTCTTCCTTTAAAGGCCCAACATGCAGCAGAAATAGGAGCTGATGGCATCGCTGTCATTGCACCGTTCTTCTTCAAGCCGTGGACCAAAGGTAAGTGGATAGATCTGAATGCATGGCACTTCACATGGTCCACTTCTTCTTGCCTCTATTCAAAATGGTTATATTTAATTTGTGAAAGTAAAGCAGTATAGATTGGAGGCTTGAAGTTGCAATGGTACAGTGGTTCTCTGAAATATTTGCTCTCCCTGGATCCATAAAAGAGACTGCATTAAAGTACTTCATTTCTTTTGCCCATTAATTGATCTGATTGGGTCATTCGCTGAGCCTGGTTGATCTGTAGATGCCTGTTTGGGTCAAGTGTCTGCTCCTGGACCAGTGAGTTGCATAGGGTGTCAGTCACATGGTAAAGCATGGGACCATTTTTCTTAAAAGAGAAGAATATAAGTGATGGGCATTTTGAGACTACACACCCTATTCAAGGTTGAGTGAATGATGAATTTTAAGAGATTTCACAGAAATATTCATTGCCTTCTAGAATACAAAAGTATTGCTTTCTCTTTCTCTACTGTCTTCTCTGCGGAAACTATTTATGGTGTCTAAGGATATCAAGTCTTTTTAATCCTTTTTGATTAGCAAAAAAAGAAGTATAAATTTTAGAAGGATAAAAACAGACATTATTTGCCTACATGATTAAATAAATCCATAATTAAATGCATAATAGGTCTAAATCATCATGAAATATCACCTATTATTGATACGTAGAAAATAGTTCATTTAGTTAAGCAATTTGATATTTATAAACTGGGAATTTAAAGTGAACATTTTTTAAGTTTTAAAAATTTTTTTAATTATTTTTTAGAGATGAGGTCTTGCTCTGTTGCCCAGGCTGGAGTACAGTGGCATGATCATAGCTCACTGCAGCCTTGAACTCCTGGGCTCAAGCAACCCTCCTCCATTGGCTTCCCAAGTAGCTGGGACTTACAGGCACATGCCACCATGCCAAGCTAATTTTTAAAAAACTTTTTGTAGGGACAAGATGTTGGTATGTTGCCCAGGATGATCTTGAATTCTTGGCCTTGATCCTCCTGCCTCAGCCTCCCAAAGTACTGGGATTACAGGCATGAGCCACTGTGTCCAGCCCAACATTTAAAAATTTTTTCACATGGCTTTACAAATTTTTACGTGAATATTTTTCCTAAAAGGAAAAATAATATATGCATAATAATTTGTCAGAAATATTATCATAGACTTGAATACACATCGTAACAGTATTAAGATGAGTACGTAAAAATCTCCTATTACCCAGTGGCATCCAAAGCAGGAGGAGTGCTGCTGGACCTATATCTGCAGTAGTGTTGCAGGCGAAGCTCACATGAGATGATGCAGGAAACCCTACTTCCTCAGCAAACCAGAGTGTGCTCTCTTTTGATGTATCTGGATTTCTCCCCAAAGGGAAAAGTACCAAATTTTGCTGGAATTCTTGCAAAATGTGCCACTACTGCTATAATTTCCCTCTTGAAGCAGATATTGTTATCTTTTTGTTACAGGATTTTCTCAGTTAAAATCTTATTATTATCCTATAGTAGTCTCTGTTGTTTACTGTTCACACTTAGCCTTTTTGGGGTAAGAAGACAAGAGTCTCACATGATGGACTTATGTTTTTCATGATCATCTCTTAATATATGGGAAGGTTTTCATCAATTTTTTAATAGAATTTAGTATGGTAGGAGAATAATCGTCTTATTTTGGGCTTTCTACAGAAAGGAAAATAAAACTCGAAGGAAGTGAGTTGCAAAAACATTGCAGTAGCAGTAGCAGGGATAGTAAAAGTGGTTGAGAATTTGAGGCTTCTGAGAAACATGGTTGTGTTTCATCAGATGATTCTCTTTTTTACTAGGGAAAGCCACTGTTTTACACCTGTTCACACCATGACTGTTCTACTGTTCTTTCAGATATCCTGATTAATTTCCTAAAGGAAGTGGCTGCTGCTGCCCCTGCCCTGCCATTTTATTACTATCACATTCCTGCCTTGACAGGGGTAAAGAGTAAGTACTGCTTCTTTTGATATTTCTTTCCTTCCAACTCTCACATCTTACCCTATTATGCTAAGAAACTCCACTCCATCCCACCCTACCCCATACCCCAAAAGCACACCACCACTGACTGAGCAGTTCCAGTTGTTTCTAAATGTCACTCTAAAGTCCCAGCCCTTATCAATCATTCACACTGCCGTATAATGGAAGTTGTTAGGTATGAAAGGAAATTTGATCTCTGGGCACTTGTAGCACATACCTTTCATCTCTATCACACACACACCCTTCTTCTTATTGAAAAGACATGAGTCTGTAAGCCTCACTAGGACAGGAGTGTGTATACCTTGAACCTGTTGTATTCTTAGTGCCTATAGCACATAGGAAAGTCCTCTGATCTCTTCTGACTTCTCTTCTAGCTTTTCTTTTGTTATTACTGTATTTCTCCAGAGAGAAGAGTTTTACAATTAGCTGAAATTTCTTAGATTATTTTTAAAATCCCACTCTTTTCTAAATTCCATAAGAGGAAAAATTGAGACTGTACTTTATAAATATTCTGAGGAAAAAAAAAACAAAACTGCTTTTCCTATTCTCTACTCTCATACTTAGCAAACTCAACGCAAAACATTTTACCTCTGGCCACCAAAATGTATGTGGGCATTTCTCCCCACCAACAACCAATTCTTCATCAGAGACGAACTGGGTGTCCTCTAATTGGATTCAGTTCTGACACTGTCTATTGGAGTTAGCACTGGATCCCACAGATTAAGGGCTTAGTCCCACAGGACTGCCCCCACTTCAGTGCCAGTCTCAAGTCCCAGGTTGTGGCCTGTACTTCCCACCAGCTGGCTACAAATCAGGGTTCCAACTACCTCCTCCTTCGGTTCAATTAATGTGCTACAGCAGTTCACAGAACTCAAAGAAACACTTTACCTACTATTGCCCATTTATTACAAAGGAAACAGATAAACAACCAGAAGAAGAGATGCATAGGGTAAGATATGTGAGAAGGGGCATGGAGTTTCATGCCCTTTCTGAACAAGCCATCCTCCAGGCACCTTCATGTATTCAGCAACCCAGAAGCCCTGTCCTTTTGAGTTTTTATGGAGGCTTCATTATGTAGGCATGATTGAGTACCTCATTGGCCATGGGTGATCAACTCAATCTTTAGCCCGGCTCTCCTCCCCAGAGGTCAAGGGTGTGACTGAAAGTTCCACCCCTCTAAGTACATGGTTGGTTCCCTTGGCAACCAGCCCTCATTCTGAGGCTATCTAGGCGACCTAGCCATCAGTAAACTTCATAGCATACAGAAATATACATATCACTTTGGAGATTCCAAGGGATTTAGGAGATTTGTGTCAGATGCTTCTATCTCTCAGGAAATTACAAAGGTCTTGGGAGCTCTGTGTCAGGAATCAGGGTCAAAGACCAAGTATTAGAATAAAATATTCTCCTAGCACCCCTGTCTACAAGGTTTTGGGTACTTTGTCTCAGAAACCAGGGACTAAGACCAAATATGTATTTACACTTCACAAATATCCATCTACTGCCTTCAAGGAATGGGAAGTTTAGGATTATAATTGGACAAGCACATAGGAGCTGCTAGTCAGGGACCAGTGATTATGCCTAGTCTGCTGTCAGTTCTGGCTGACAGCAGCATGTGGCAGCTCACTGCAGATGCATGGCACTATATGAGATGTTATTTCCTAGAGATGTGCAGATTAATGAGGCACTTATTATTTTGAGCAGTTCGTGCTGAGGAGTTGTTGGATGGGATTCTGGATAAGATCCCCACCTTCCAAGGGCTGAAATTCAGTGATACAGATCTCTTAGACTTCGGGCAATGTGTTGATCAGAATCGCCAGCAACAGTTTGCTTTCCTTTTTGGGGTGGATGAGGTAAGTCACCCCCTAGCATGTTGCAGCAGGTCAGTTCCCTCCAAAACAATTTGTGTAGCTATATAGTAGCATCTCTTCTCTTTCTCTTTTTCATAAAAGCGAATATTCTTTGTTTCTGATTAGCAACTGTTGAGTGCTCTGGTGATGGGAGCAACTGGAGCAGTGGGCAGGTAAGCATGACTCATTTTTCCCAATGGTTATAAAGTCCCCCATAAAGGCATTCATCACCAAAGTAGCTGTATTTCTTGCATGTGTATCCTTTCTAATAGAAGTTTCCTTTCTTTTCTACATTCTTCCAGTGAAAGGGAATTAAATAGTGCTTAGCTGTTTGTTAGAAATTCAGTCATTGGACTGGGCATGGTGGCTCAGTCTGTAATCCCAGCACTTTGGGAGGCCGAGGTGGGCGGATCACTTGAGGTCAGGAATTCAAAACCGTCTGGCCAACATAGTGAAACCCCATCTCTACTAAAAATTTAAAGAAATGGGCTGGTCACAGTGGCTCACGCCTGTAATCCCAACACTTTGGGAGGCCAAGGTGGGTGGATCATGAGATCAGCAGTTCGAGACCAGCCTGGTGAAACCCTGTCTCTACTAAAAATACAAAAATTAGCCAGGCGTGGTGGCGGGCGCCTGTAATCCCAGCTACTTGGGATGCTGAGGCAGGAGAATCACTTGAAACCTGAAGGCGGAGGTTGCAATGAGCCGAGATCATGCCACTGCACTCTAGCCTGGGCAACAAGAGCGAAACTCCATCTCAAAAAGAAAAAAAAAAAAAAAATTAGCCAGGCATGGTGGCAGGCACCTATAATCCCAGCTACTCGGGAGGCTGAGGCATGAGAATCACCTGAACCCAGGAGACAGAGGTGGCAGTGAGCTGAGATCAAGCCACTGCACTCCAGCCTGGGTGACAGAGCGAGACTCCATCTCAAAAAAAAAAAAAGAAAAAAAAAAAAAATTCAGTCATTGCTTAGAAGCATCTGTTGCAGTTAGGGGTGAGATACATGAGCACATGAATTGAGTACACGCACAGGGCCTACACCTTAGCAGGAGCTGACCGGTAGTGCTATAGTCACTGGTGACCAGTGTCTCAAGGATGGACTCACACTTTGTGAGTTCTATCTTTGTCAGAAATTATTTGGTTACAAGTAACAGAAACCCATTTAAACTAGCTTATGTACAAGAAGATATGTTATTATAAAATACTGGGAAATCACATAGAACCCAAGAGGAGGATGTACAACCAGGCCTCAGAGAAGATGAAAGCCAAGAACTGCAGAATCTCAACAGCCAAGGCAGATTATCTTTTCTATGTGGTTTTTTGGAGAGACTCACCTCCACATCTTTCTGCACATCTCTTTTATTTATCTTCTCTCTCTCTGTGTATCCAGATAGGCTTTCTCTGCTTCAGCATGCACATGGCCAGCCATGGCTGCCCAAGCGTGGCATCTCGGGACATCATTAGATAGCACTACCTAGGCAAGTGTCCATGTCAGGTTCAACCAGAATCATGTGGCCCAATGCCTACTTAGCAAAAGACAGGCAATTCAATTAGCATGTCCACTGCACATGTTAACCTGACTCATAAGAATATGCTTCCAAGCAGATTGAATGAAATGTTTGCATTAACTGAAAGGTACCAGGGGAGCAAAATAACATTTATAACATGTCTTGGTGAGCCTGGCTGTGAGGAAGAGTGACTGAGTTGAATAATATAAATGGCTTGTTCACCAAGCCAAGATGGCCTATGACAGCCATTGTAACTACAGGGGTATTTCTACTGAGGAAATCTGAATGCTGTATTTGCTGACCATATGTATTAATTCATTCTCACATCACTATAAAGAAATACCTGAGAAATTTATAAGAAAAGAGGTTTAATTGGCTCACAGTTCTGCAGGCTGTGCAGGAAGCGTGGCAGCATGTATTTGGCTTCTGAAGGAAACTTTCAATCATGGCGGAAGGCTAAGCAGGCACATCTTACGTGGCCAGAGCAGGAGGGAGAGGAAGTGAGGTGCCACACGCTTTTAAATAACTGGATCTCACGAGAACTCACTATCATGACAACAGCACAAAGGGGGATGTGTTAAACCATGAGAAACTGCCCCTGTGATCCAATCACCTCCCACCAGCCCCACCTCCAGCACTGGGGATTACATTTCAACCTGAGATTTGGGCAGGGACACAGATCCAAACCATATCTCCATTAAACCTTTTTCCGACGGAAATTCTTACTTTTTTGGCTCCTGCTTTTTGGCCTCCATACTAGGCATTTTAATTCTGTTAACATAATCTACAATCAAAGTACATTTGGTTAGACTTCGTTTCTCCCTAGTTACAATCATCTTTCTGTCTAACCAAGGATACACCTAAGACCACTGGGATTCAAATGTTAGTATTCTGAAACTCCTCAGACATTGTTCTTCCTTACTCTATTGCCAGAAGATAACATGAGCTTCACATTCCCGGAATCCCTTGCTGTTGACCCTGGTTCTATATATACAAGTCCAACAACATTTCTGTTATTGGTACATCAAGATGAATACATTTTCTGATACCAACTTACTATGAGAGAAGCCATTTGAATTTAAAGAACTTGGGGAAATGTCCTTATTATGAGTTTCTATAACCTTCTACCTTGCTGGTTTCTCTAAGAATTCAGTGACTTATTTAAGATATTTATCTTTATAGGTAGAGTTGGAGAGTTTTTTAAGTCCACAGAAATATTTTGTCAGATCAAATTCTCACCATTTTTGTTGAATTGTTATAGAAGACAACATGAAGCAATGGAAAGCTTTCATGGAAACTCTGAAGCCCTTCTTTAATCAAAATAAAAACCAGGCCTACCTTGCAGGGTTTTACAAGGATTAGACATGATTTATGTCAAGCACCTATAGTATAATAGGCACTTAGTAAATGATCCCTCATTTTATTATCATCATTATTAATACTACTATCTAGAAACTAGTCTTTAAGTAATATACACATTAGCAAGGAATATAGGTAATTTGTTGGGATTTGCCCCTATTTTCATGGTGCTCCATCCACCCAGTTTTTCAGCATAAGGCTTTTAGGACTCACCTCAGATGCTACCTTTTATCCACAGTTCTTGTCTAGCATTGCACCTGTGTGTACCCTAGGGCAAGAGCTGGCCGCAGTCGCTTCCTAGCAAATACACCTCCATCTTTTTTTTCTTTATCTTTTTTCTGCTTTTCTTCCTTTATCCCCTTTTGCCTGTCTTCCTTCTCTGTAGTCCTGCTTAGTATTGCTGGAAAACTCAGAACTGAAGACAGTCTGATCCCCTAATAGATTAGGATCCAAAAACAGACTTTAGGAGGACTAGGTGTATTTTTTCCCTTTTAAAGAGCAGAGGGATTTGAAGATCTGGACCTTTCCGGTTGAGTTACTGAACCTGCAGTATTTGTTATTGTCTTGCCAGTACCTATAACTACCTGGGAAAAAAGACAAACCAGATGTTGGAGGCTTTTGAACGAAAGGACTTCTCTTTAGCCCTGAACTATCAGGTAAACGTTTTCTTCCCTTCCCATAAATCACAGCCTTTTTTCTTCCCCATTTGAGGATTCTTTTTCTTCTCTCTACTACGCCTGCCCTCATTAAAATTGCCCAGCCACTTCTTTCTTTACCTTTCTTCTGTTTTGTACTTTTTCTTGTTTAAAACCAAAGCTGTCCCCATTGTCTGTGTTCCCGACATGTCTAATCAGGACAGGACCCATACGGGGATGGCTCCTCTCTTCCTCCTAGAAAGGATCTTATTTTTACTCTATCTTCAAAGTACTTTTGTGACTATAACATTTTCTGGGAAAATGACCACAGGCTGTCCCCTTGAGGACATCACACCAGAGTTATCACAGAATATGAGGAAGCTATGAAGATGGTAACCTAAAATGGGGAAGGCTTCATTCAAAGTCAGGGCAGGTCAGTCTTGTCCACCCCTGAAATGTGCTGAGAACTAGGAACATCCACCAGGAAGGAAATAAGAGCCTAGTGGGTGATCCAAAGTAGATACAGGATTTGAGACAGGAAGGAAAAACCAGCAGAAGCTGATATGTTGCAGGGAAGACCCCAGAGGACATGGTGGCTGCTGTGAATGTTCCATGGAGGACAGCCTAGCCATCCAGCGAAAGAAGAGCCTCAATGAAGGGTGGAACAGTCCCAACAACTGGTTCTCTTTTATTTGGAGATAGGCTCTTGCTCTGTTGCCCAGGCTGGAGTGCAGTGATGTGATCATAGCTCACTGCAGCCTTGAATCCTCCTGGGCTCAAGCAGTCCTCCCGCCTCAGCCTCCTGAGTAGCTGGGACTACAGGCATGCGCCATCATGCCCAGCTAACATCTGGTTCTAACACATGGTTCTAAAGTGTAAATGGAATGAATTGGAAGAAAGTAGGGTGGACATGAGAGCAAGACTTTTGGGGTCTGAGAGGCATGAGGATTTTCAGGATAGTATAAGTGGTTGAGAGGAGTATCCCAAGAAAATAAGTGGGAATGGAAAGACAGAAGCAAGATTGGAGCAAGTGGTTGGTCCTAATAAAGCTTGGCTGTGGGATCTTTCTGAACAGGACAGGCTGCCATCAGGGTAACCAGAGATTACAGATCAGAAGTACAAAGTATCCTGGGGGTTAAAGGAAGTGACCTGCAGCCCCAACCCAAAGAGAACATGAAGAAGCAGAATCCAGAGTGGTTAATTATTCCCTACCCATAGGCCTCAAAGTTGAGCCATCATAAATCTACTTCCTCCTTAAAGTTTAAATACCATATGTAATATTCACCTTTGTCTATCCTCAGACCAAGTGAAGCTAAGAACAGGAACAGGGTAGGGATCTAGGAAGCTATGCCAAATAAACTAAACATTGACAAGACTTTGGTTTAGATAAGGGTAAGAAGAATGAATTGTGCAGACTCTGCCATCTCCTTGCATTGATGGTTCCCCCCACCCTGCCCAGTTTCCTAGAAAAGGTTATTTCTGAAAATTCTAACCTGTTCTGAGCAGAACAGGGAAATCACAGATGGAGTAGACTGAAGCAACTATAATGCTGACCCTTCCATTCAATGGCTTCTCTTATTGGTTAATCCAGTCTCCATCTTTTTTCCCCTCTTAGTCCCACTCTAAATAAATCATCCTATTGAAAACAATGTTGGTAAGGAACTTAGTTTACCACATTCTCTGTTTCTTCTTAAGAAGGCATGTGTGAGTGAGTCTTATTTGCTCAGTACATAATTTCAGTAAAGGTAAGGTTTCTGCTCTTCAAGAGCTTTTAGTCAAGTGAAGAAGCAGACAAAAAGTTAGGGCTAAATTTATCTCATTCACTTTAATGTACTTAAGTGCCATCTGTTATATTTACATGAGTGAAATTACACATGTACAAAGATATTCTTTGCAGCTTTGTTTGTAACAGCAAAAGATAAAAACAGCCCAAATATCATCCATAAGGCAATGGTTAAATACATTTTATTATGCAATTGAATTATATATAGCTCTTAAAATGAGATAGCTTTATGTATTCTGACCTGGAAAGATTTACATGCTATGTTAAATGGAAAACAGCAAAGTATAAGATAGTAAATGTAATGTGCTATATTGTTCATGGGGTAGAACACATATGTTTATAAGACTCTGGGTATTAAAATTTTATTCTACATTAAATTTTATTTCTAGTATACAGTCAATTAAAACAAATATGTTAAGCATTTTGAAAAATACTTTTAAATATAAAGTAAAATGTTAT
Organism: Hylobates moloch; assembly: GCF_009828535.3. NCBI lineage: Eukaryota > Metazoa > Chordata > Mammalia > Primates > Hylobatidae > Hylobates > Hylobates moloch. The sequence continues at coordinate 30,634,025 of NW_026652293.1, read as the reverse complement.
TGAAAATGCATCTCTTAATAAGATGCATGAGGCTCTAAGGCCAGGCGCGGTGGCTCACACCTGTAATCACAGCACTTGGGGAGGCTGAGGTGGGTGGATCATGAGGTCAGGAGATCGAGACCATCGTGGCTAACATGGTGAAACCCCGTCTCTACTAAAAATACAAACAATTAGCTGGGCGTGGTGGCGAGCGCCTGTAGTCCCAGCTACTTGGGAGGCTGAGGCAGGAGAATGGCATGAACCTGGGAGGCAGAGCTTGCAGTGAGGTGAGATCATGCCACTGCACTCCAGCCTGGGTGACAGAGTGAGACTCCGTCTCAAAAAAATAATAATAAAATAAAAAAGATGCATGAGGCTCTTTTTTTAAAAAATCAATTTGTCTGGAATCCGTGGATGAATGTTACTTAATGCTAGGATAAGTTGAGGTTCGGCATCAATACTATTTTTGTTTTTAGAGAAATAAGTGCTACAAAACTGTGTTCATGTAAGTTAGATAATAATGGAAGGAATTTTGTTACAGCAGTGTCACCCAGTTCTTTGAACATTTTTTGAGTCATGTCAAAATCACAGAATGCTTTAATGATTTCCAGCTGAAACCTGAGTAGCAGTGTAGAAAGCAAATCATTGAAAAACCTCTGATTTTTAGAGGACTTATTACCTATTAATTAGAGGAATCACTGTCCCTCTCTTTATCAATACCAATATTGACATTTTGATTTGTATCCCAAGGCAATGATATAGAAGGCATGTCTTTTTTTTTCAAAAGTAGAAAAGACTGTGAAAGGGGAAGAGAAAAGAACAACCTGCACCTCCATTTCATGCAGATTCTTATGCTGATCAATTTTAGAAAACAGCATTTATGGAAGTTGAGGATCTAGAAATTGATTCCCATAAATCTTAGCCTTGGCCACGTGCTCCTTAGGCATCCTGGAAGGTGCCCCAGAGCTTATATGCACCCGAGTTTGGAAACCACCGCACTAGCTGATAAGTTTACCTATGTAAGCCAGATGGATAAGGGGTGTGATTCCCATCTTTACTCTCTTGTAGAATTCCATCATTGAAGCTTCTTTTCTGCATGGGCCCATTCTGTAAAGCCTACATGTATGAAAAGATCTTACCTTCGCCTGGATGGATCCCAGTCATCTTCACTTGGCTGTTTTTCTCCACTCTGACAGACCTTCAGTAAATGAAGGTGTGCAGACTTTTTAGGGTTTCTGTAATCTGACTTCTACATTTTTTACATTGTTTACACAGTTCAATAATACTAACTATAGATATGTTTGTTCTTTTCTAGTTTTGTATCCAGAGATTTATCAACTTTGTTGTCAAACTAGGTAAGTGCCACCCGTCTTCTGCTTTGTCTGCTGCTGGAGACTGTAAAGAAAATGGAATACCATCACTTTCTCTGAGGGTTCAACAAGAATACCTTTTAATGGTCTGTTGCAAGCAGAGTCCTGTTTCCCTTATTAACCCTTGGGGCCAACCATATAAAACTGTGAAGTAAACCTAGTTGGAAAATCTTTGGCAGCCTTCTCCATTTTAGCACATACCTACCCCATTTTCCATTCTTTCTCTCCTAAACCGTTAGCACTCCCTCCCTTTACTTGCCTCTGCTCATTAAAATTCTACTACTGCATTGAGGTTGATTTCAGCCTAAGTGCTTGGAGGAAGGCAGTCTAAATACAGATTTTACTAAATTGTGAATGACTGACAGCTCTCCCAAGAGTATTTACAATTTAAACAGAGTTTATTATCACAAGTAAGCCTAAATGGATGGAGGTTTGGATAATATGACAAAGTAAAATTGGGGAGCAGTTGTGGGGAGAAATACAGTGAATTTGAGTAGAGAAACCTCTCCAGAGTGTCTTAAATCATCTATAACAAATGACAAATGCCACTATCCACTCTTCTGCAAGAGATTGGCCCTTGGGCCAATTGAATCTGCGTTAATGCAGGAAAATTTTTAAGTTTATTTTTGGCAGACCTCCCTGCTCTCTGTCAGAGTCCTGCATAATCCTGGCAACTCCTCCGTCTCCCCCAAGCACCTCTTGTGTTATGCCCCTCATTCTTGCAGGGTTCTCAACCCACTCTCTTACTCCTTCAAGGACATTTCTGTTTGTTTTTCCACTTTCATGATTTTTGCACATTTGTGTGCTGCCAGTGCTATGAACTACCTATTATTGTTCCCTTGTTCTAAGCAATGTTTTCACAAAATTGTGGATTTGGTGTGATAATTATTATGTTCCTAAAGTACATTAAAATAGGTATTGAACTATTAAAATTTTAGACAAACTAAAAGATTGATGTGTGTAGTAGTCCCCCCTTATCTCAGGGGGATATGTTCCAAGATGACCAGTGGATGCCTGAAATTGCAGATAGTATGAAACCCTATATATACTATGTTTTTTCCTGTACATACATACCTATGGTAAAGTTTAATTTATAAATTAGGCATAGTAAGAGATAAATAGTAACTAATAATAAAATAAAACAATTATAACAATATACTGCAATAAAAGTTATATGACTATGGTCAGTCTCTCTGTCTGTCTCTTAAAATACCTTATTATTTTTGGACTGCAGTTGACCACAGGTAACTGAAACCATGGCAAGTGAAACTGCAGACAAGGGAGGCCTACTGTATATTCAATCATGCTAATATTTTCCCTCCCAATGCTCAGTTTTTACTGTAACTAAGTTAACTTAGCAAAAGAAACATTTCTTATATCTTGAATCTGAAAGCAATAGCCAGCTAAGAAAACAAATTACAGACATTTTAGAAGATGGGGATTGGGGATTATGATGGATAATTATTAGTTATGCTTTTTACATATTAACGGTATACCTGATCTTCCATCTGCCTCTCCAATCTGAAGGCTTTGTCTTTCTTTAGTTCTGAAAAAATTCTCTGTTATCTGTAAAGAATGTTTTGACTACATTTACTCAAATCTCTCATTCTGAAAGTCTATTAGTTGTATTTTGGATTTTCTCAATATGTATCTCAATTTTAAAAAACATTTAACATATCTTTCTATGCTGTATTCTGGATTATTTCCTTAGATATACCTTGAAAATCACTAATTCTTTCTTTAGCTATGTTTTTACTGTTTGATTTCCCTAAATATATATATATTTTTTCAGTGTTTCTTGTTGTTTTATACTCTACCATTCTTTACTTCTCTTAGCCTGTGGCTTCTATTCCTTCTTTTATCTCTGAGAAGTCTCTTTCAGAATTTTCTGTCATCTACTCTCAGGATGTGAGTTTTGTTATTTTTGAATGTGCTAGTTCTCAAGCTGCTGCTTTTCCTCATGGGTTTTGTAATTTTTAGCTTTGAGCTTGTCTTCAGAGACTGTTGTTTTCTGGGTAACCAATGGGTTGTAAGGTGCCCTATCAAGTGAGTTTACATTTGCCTCTGCTAGGACACTGTAGTTCCATCAGTTCTAACCAGTCTTTGGGTTAATTTCTTAGTATAGTACCTATACTAAGTGTGTGACGTACATTGAGATCCAGCATTCACCTTTGGCTCAGGCTTGAGTTTCTTTCATGAGATCTGTTTCCATCCACACGCCTAGTAGAAGTCAAGCTTTCTTCTTTATCCCCAGACCAGTGGGCTGGGTTTTTTTCTATTGCTTTTCATAGAACGCTGACTACCAGTTTTACATAGGTAGTTTAATTCCAGCTTCTCACCATGCATAGATCTAAAGCTTCATTTTCCATTCCCATCCCAGCCGTATAACACCAGCATGAAAACAGCAGCGTTGAGTCATAAGCCACCTTAAGTACTGCATTTCTCAGGGACTTCCTAAACAAGCTTAAACTAAATTTCATCCTGACAATAAAGTCCTACCTCCTTTGATCAACAGTAGTATATTCCTAAATCAGATTATCCTCAAGGGCTGTTTGGCATCAGCTTCTCCTCACCCTTCTGACCTCTTTATTCCTGACACCTTTGGCTTCACCTTCTTGGGTTTAAGGTTAACCTTGAGTCTTCGTTTTCTTTTACTGTGATCAACTTTTAAAATTTTCCAGCGTTTCTATGTGTTTGAAGCAGGAAGAGGGATTTTGAATGATTGCTCATCTGTCATATTGACTAGAAATGTTCCCATCTTTTGTTTTAATCTTTTCCTGTTGTAGTAGTTGCTGTTAGCATATGATCTCCTTCTTTGGGATTTTTGTGGAGAGATAGACGGTACCAGTCATGTTTCCTCATTTATTTTTCCCGTCTAGGTTTTGGAGTGTCACAGACCAAAGCCATCATGACTCTGGTCTCTGGGATTCCAATGGGCCCACCCCGGCTTCCACTGCAGAAAGCCTCCAGGGAGTTTACTGATAGTGCTGAAGCTAAACTGAAGAGCCTGGATTTCCTTTCTTTCACTGATTTAAAGGATGGAAACTTGGAAGCTGGTAGCTAGTGCCTCTCTATCAAATCAGGGTTTGCACCTTGAGATATAATCTACCTTAAATAGTGCATTTTTTTCCTCAGGGAATTTTAGATGAACTTGAATAAACTCTCCTAGCAAATGAAATCTCACATCAATCAACAAGCATTGAGGTACCTATTGTGAGCCTTAAAAAGTCTTATTTTGTGAAGGGGCAAAAACTCTGGGAGTCACAACTCTCAGTCATTCATTTCACAAATTTTTTTGTGGAGAAATTTCTGTTTATATGGATGAAATGGAATCAAGAGGAAAATTGTAATTGATTAATTCCATCTGTCTTTAGGAGCTCTCATTATCTCGATCTCTGGTTCCTAATCCTATTTTAAAGTTGTCTAATTTTAAACCACTATAATATGTCTTCATTTTAATAAATATTCATTTGGAATCTAGGAAAACTGAGCTACTGCATTTAGGCAGGCACTTTAATACCAAACTATAACATGTCTCAACTATATACAACTTGAAATACACCAGCTCATTTGGCTGCTCAGTCTAACTCTAGAATGGATGCTTTTGAATTCATTTCGACATTACCACTTTTCGCTCTTCGAAAACACTGGGTCAGGTGAGGACTTGTTTCAGTTCCTATAACTAAGTAAATGGCGGCTTTCTCATAACAAAGGAAAAGATCTTCCCCAAAGATGAATTTAAGTCTCCACTTTTTGCTATACAGAAAACTCAAAACTCAAAGTTTCAAAGAACCAAAGGGCTCTTCCTCTAGGCACCAAAAACTTCCCCTTCCTCCATTGAGAAGACTGTCTCTCCCACAGGACCCTGAATTATTGAAATCGAAGGCCGACTTCCTTTCTGCAGTGAGCCTGGGGGCTACTGTTATTATCCTGTCACACTTGCAACTAGTTACTTTTCTTTAGTGATAGAAGATTTGGGGAGGACCCAAAGGACTCACAACTTTTTCTCCATACCTCCTTTTACTCTTTTCTTTCTGTGTAATGTATCAACAACTGTTTAATCTCCCTTCTAACAAACCTTGATGTAAGCTTTCTGATATCAAAGTATATTGACAGATTTTAAACTTGACTATCCAGTCTGTTAATTACCTAAGATTTTGTTTTCATTTCATCTCTAATTGTTTTGATCATTGGCAGAGAAAGAGTATTTGAAATTCATATCAGTTTTGCTCCTTATTTTAATCTCTTTGAATTAAAAATAAAACTTCTTCAAAATGCAAATTTGAAATTATAGGTAGACTTCAATTATCTTTGCTAATCCTCTCTTTAATTAGTCAGCTAGTTAAAAGTTGTTATATTCATATATCCTCAACCCTCTTTTTGCCTTTGTAGCTGTTAATTTCCTGAAAGAAGAAAATGAGTTTTTTGTTAGTTTTTGGTTCTGAGGATGTGCTATCCTTACTTAATGATACTAAAGCCAAATTTAAATTTTAAAATTAAATCTTGGGTATCCAATAAACAAAGAACTATTTTTCTATTTTTGCTTTTGTGAAGTCAATGCTTAGAGGATTTTTAAGATGGTTAATGAGCTTTTGTGAACATAAAGAGAAATATGATTTTAAAATGACCAGGTCTGAGTTTAGCTCTGTTAACATCCAGTAGCTTAGAAATGAATATCATGGCCGGGTGCAGTGGTTCATGCCTGTAATCCCAGCACTTTGGGAGGCCGAGGCGGGCAGATCATGAGATCACGAGATTGAGACCAGCCTGACCAACATGGTGAAACCCATCTCTACTAAAAATACAAAAATTAGCTTGGTGTAGTGGCGCACGCCTGTAGTCCCAGCTACTCAGGAGGCTGAGGCAGGAGAATCGCTTGAGCCCAGGAAGCGGAGATTGCAGTGAGCTGAGATTGCGCCACTGCACTCCAGCCTGGTGACGAAGCGAGACTCTGTGTCAAAAAAAAAAAAAAAAAGAAGAGAGAAGAAATGAATATCATATAGCACTAGGCTATTAATAGTGCACTTAACAAGTAAAATTTTGGAATACTATGAACTTATCGTTTTGTTTATAATCTATTCCTAAATTGTTTTTAACATTAAAACTACAGTAATGGCATGTGAAATATTTCATTCAACACAGTACTAAAAGCTGATTTCCAACCTCTTTGTTTCAAGATAGAAATCTGAGATCAGTCCACTGGGGATGGTTGGAGGGACAGGAGTGATTTTAGGAATTGGTTTTACTTAAGATCTCTCTTGCCAGGTGCGGTGGCTCACGCCTGTAATCCTAGCACTTTATGAGGCTAAGGTGGGCGGAACACGAGGTCAGGAGATCGAGACTATCCTGGCTAACACAGTGAAACCTCGACTTTACTAAAAATACAAAATATTAGCCGGGCGTGGTGGCGGGCGCCGGTAGTCCCAGCTACTCGGGAGACTGAGGCAGGAGAATGGCGTGAACCCGGGAAGTGGAGCTTGCAGTGAGCCGAGATCACGCCACTGCACTCCAGCCTGGGCAACAGAGCAAGACTCCGTCTCAAAAAAAAAAGATCTCTCTTGGGTTTATTGAAAGATGTAGGAAAATGCCATGGGGGTGAGGTGGAAGTAGGGTTGGGGGGCAGTGGGAGTAATGTATATTCTTTCCTAGAAAGGGTATTTGCCACAACTTGAGAGAAATTTCTTCTTTCTGATCACCTGAAGGGCACGGAAAATCCAAACTCTTAGGAGGCTGATGTCTAAGGCTGGGTCAAGGGGCTTTGCAGAGTGACTGCAACCCAAGTTTAGGTACCCACCTGGGCTCACCAAGGCTTTTAATACAGAGGAAATGGAGTGGGATCTACAAACCCATCAAATCAAGTAGAGGAAACAACATATCCAAGCCATTTAACCATTTCCTTATCACATGCTGACTCAACCCTCAATTTCCTCCAGTGGAAGTAAGAGGGAAACTTGGAACCAAAATTATGCAAATAGCAGAGCTAAGCCCCAGGTAGAGGCAGAGCACTACCTCACACTTTGTTTCTGGGGCTGAGAAATGGCTATCTGGGTGGACAAAAAAACCCAAATCATAGTTTCTCTGTGAACCCCCTTGGTGACTCTTAGGAAATTGTTTGATACATAATACATTTTAGCATATTAAGTTACACAACTAGAAGGAAAACCCTAAAGCATTTTCTTAAGTCTTAATCACACAATTAATAAATATAATGGAATGGATTCAACAAAATACATACAGAACTATATCCAGCAGGATGTGTTACCTTTATCTGTAGACCAGTTACAGAGAGTGTTCAAGTTCTATTCCAGAGGGACCACCTAAGGAGATTATACATCAATCACACATTCACTTCTGATATATTTTCTCTGATATATTCTGCTAGAATGCTGTTAATGAATATCAGCATCCCACGTTTGAGCCAGATGTTGGGTTAGGCCCTATAGGCACAGAAATTGTCACAAATGCCAGCCTTTGGTGTGAGAGACAAGCCTTCTCATCTATCAGCAAGCACACATAACAAGGTTATCTTTGATGTCATGGGGAAGTGGGTTCCCACAAGCGGGCACGTGCATCAGCATCTCAGTGTGGTCTACAGTTCAAGACCAGTTTGCACCATTTTAAGGTTATCCTACCTCAGGTAGAAGGAGGTGGGATAATGACCACTTACTACATTCTTGAGAATCCTCAGACTAGGGTGAAACAAAGTGATCCACCCTCAGAGCTTGAATGAGTGGACACATTTAAAGCATGTTAGAGTGGCAAATAATATTCACAGGCTGTATTAGTTCATTCTCATGCTGCTAATAAAGATGTATCTGAGACTGGGTAATTTATAAAGGAAAGAGGTTTACCATTCAGCATGGCTGGGGAGGCCTCAGGAAACTTTACAATCATGGGAGAAGGGGAAGCAAACACATCCTTCTTCACATGGCGGCAGCAAGGAGAAGTGCTGAGCAAAAGGCACCCTTGTAAAACCAGCGGAGCTCGTGAGAACTCACTCTCATGAAAACAGCAGCATGGGAGTAACCACCCTCATGATTCAGTTAACTCCCATCAGATCCCTCCCACGGCACATGGGGATTATGGAAACTACAATTCAAGATGAGATTTGGGTAGGGACACAACCAAACCATATCACAGGCCTAGCTGGTCTTCAGGTTGCAGTTACTATCTGAACTCCCCTGAATATTGACCAGTTAGTACTGTCCTTTTCCTAAGGTAATAACCTCAATCAGGTTTGACTTCCCAATTTGAGCAGAACTCCAGAATCATTCAGTTAAAATGCTAAGTATATTCTGCCTTTTGCTCTTTCATTTGTCTATATAGAACTGCACCTATCTGTATGTCTTTCAAGATCCTTCAGTATAGCCAGAGGAAAGTGGTGGGGGATGGAGGTGCAGAAGAGGGACCAATTTCCACAAGGTAGTGAGAGGGGGCTTCTCTGGGTCCATTAGACTTAATCTGAAATTAGAATGTTGGAAAGAAACCAGTCAGGTGAAGAGTAGCAGAGGGTGCATTCCAGGTGGTAGGACCCACATATTTGACAGTTCTGAGCCATGGGAGAGTCTGGAGTGTGAAAAACTGAACAGAAGCCAATGAATCAAAGCTCAGACACCAGGGAGAAGGAGTAGGAAGTGATTAATTTAAAGGGACTGCAAAGGAGCCAGCTCCTGTAAGGTGTTGTAAGTCATAGGAACATTAAACTCACAGTGTTTTTCTGTGCTGTAACTTTAAGTGCTATAAATTTAGAGTGTAAAATAACTATAGGCCCCTCTAAAGACTGAAAAATTGGTACAGAAGGAAGAAAGTTTACAACAAGCCTTCATTACATTACAGTTTGTAAATAAACTGTCTATTATTTCAACTTGTTGATATAACCTTGTCTCTGGAAAAATTGATTTTTTTGGTCTGAAATTGTTTAGTTTTCTTGGGTTTACACAGAATGCATCATGATTTTCCAGTTAAAATATTATTTTCATTTAGTGGCTTTTCACTTAGCAGTAGAGTTTTCAGGAGTGAATTAAACATAATAACGAGGAAAAGGTATATTTCTATTCAGTAGCAGATAATTCTAGTATCTAAAATATTTATATATAATTCTGTCAGTTTTCTTTTTCTGCTGGCACTCAACTCATTGGACTTTCTTTTTTAAGAACAGAGACAGGGTCTCACTATGTTGGCCAGGCTGGTTTTGAACTCCTGGCTTCAAGTGATCCCACACTTCAACCTCCCAAAGTGTTGGGATCACCCACATGAGCCACTTATACCCTGCCACTCATCAGAGGTACTTAAGATCCTTACCTGTTCTATGATTTTTTTGAACTTGAGCTTATGTTCAGTGGAATTTTATAGGAATTATTTGAGGTCTGGATAGAAGAATATTCCACCAAAGAGAATATAATTTTAATCCTTCTAAGTGATTTATCTCTGCTGACTAATAACCACTTTAAATAATTGGCTTGAGGTTTTTTTGGATATCATAGGAAGTGAGTCTTTTTTTATTCTACCTAGCATCTAGTTTTTGATAGACAAGTTTCCTTATTATACCCCTCTTCTGGTTGGTTTGGTTTTTCATTGTTGCTATTGTTGTTCACTTTTCACTGAAGATATAAGGCATTCTGGCTTATGTGTAGGTCTCCTCTTAGCCTCTGCATGTTGGGCAGTCTCTTTTGTCTCCTTTCTCCTAAGGCCCAATGCAGCTTTTATTAAAAGGAAGCTCAAGTTCATTAAAAATCGGCAGACCCTTTCAGGGTAGGTGCTTACGTCAGGGTTCTCTTGCCTCTCCGGATTCATTCATTCACTTATGTTTACCTCTAAAGCATTTTCTTTCTTGGCAGTACAGCAATACTTTTTTTTTTTTTGTATTCAACATTTTCTGTTATTTTTCAATGGTAAGTTTATTGAGGGCATCTCCATTTTTTTCAAGCTTTTGGAATCTTTTGCTTTCAATTACTCTTAAATACAGCAAATTTATATTTTGCTACAGGTTCCACTCTGAGTCATTTTTTCTTAATAGATTATTACATCCCATTTACCTTTATTGAAAATCTTTCTAAAGTAGTTTGTAGAGGGAAACATTAATTTGTTCAGGTAAATAAATACAGTAATTCTATACTAGTATCCAATAAGAAATTACAAATTCTAGATATGTGAAACTAATTAACACTGGAAAAAAGTAAAACCCCATAACCTTATAGAAATGTGTTGTTCTTGTGGTGGCTCATGCCTGTAATCCCAGCACTTTCAGAAGCTGAGGTGGGAGGATCAGTTGAGGCCAGGTGTTTGAGACTAGCCTGGGCAACATAACAAGACCCTGTCTCTACAAAAAGAAAAGAAAGACATGTATTAGTCTCAGTTAAAGCTTGTATAAAGCAAGCAACAAAAATGCTCAAATATACAAATGCATGGGTAAATAAAGCCCTGAACCTTAATATGGGAACCATAAAAACAAATGTGAATATCGCATTTCAAGACTACATAACTAAGAAGCAAGCCAAACTATAAAATAAATTAATTCCTGTAGAATAAATACAGAGAAAGCAAATGTAACTGTAAAAATGGAGCAAAACACATTCCAAAATGCTGTGAATGTGAATAGATTTCTATATAGCCATAGAACTTGTAGATTAACAAATGGTTCAAGAAGAACTGGTACGATGGAGACAGAAAAATGACTTCCAATGTTACAACTGCTTATAGAAAAGACAAATATTCACTTATACATATGTACAACAAGCAATAAAAAAGGAAGAAGTCTAATAGAAATTGGCTTTTGAATGACCATAATTATTAACAAGAAAATAATTTTAAAAGTATCAGATAGGTTCTATTCTTCATTCTCAAAATCTAGACTACCATTTCTGCTGGAATCCAGATTATATACTTCATCTGTGTCACTCATTGCATTGAAAGAGTCATCAGTCCTTTAAACCAGTGGTCCCCAACTTGTTTGGCACCAGGGACAGGTTTCGTGGAAGACAATTTTTCCACGGACCAGGGGCCTGGGAGAGATGGTGTCAGGATGAAACCGTTCCACCTCAGATCATCAGGCATTTTCTCATAAGGAGCACGCAACCTAGATCCCTTGCATCTGCAGTTCACAATAAGGTTCACACTCCTGTAAGAATCTAATGCTGCTGCTGCTGTGACAGGAAGCGGAGCTCAGGCGGTAATGCTTGCCCGCCCTTTGCTCACTTCCTGCTGTGCGGCCCCGTTCCTGACAGGCCATGGACCAGTAGTGGTCTGCAACCCAGGAGTTGGAGACCCCTTCGTTAAGAGATCAACCAACTCTTCAATATGTGAAGGTTTATGTGGGTAATTATATCAGAGGAGAGAAGGCTCTGGTCTTGTCCTCTTATAAGGGCACTAATCCCATCATGGGGGCTCTACTTTCATGACCTCATCTAAACCCAGTTATATCCTAAAAGCCCCATCTCCAAATACCATCACATTGAGGATTAGGACTTCAGCATACAAATTTGGGGGAGATACAAATATTCAGTCCATATCAGCATATGGATGGTGGTTGGAATATAGGAAGAATAAGACTCTCCAGGTAAAGGGTATATAGAGTGCTAAGAACAGAACCTGGGTGTGACTTGCAATTGGAGTGCACACAGAGGAAGAGAAGTTGAGTAGGAGTCTAGATGGAGTGATCAGAAATATGAGAGCAGAACTATGCTCAGAGGAACTCCAAAGGTCTTAAATTTGAGCAACAGTGGTACTCAGAGAACATTTGCCTTTGGGAGTCTCATCCTGGAGGAGAAGATATCTTTGTATCTCTCATTTCCCACCAAACTAAGTGAACTTTCATCAGTTATTTCTAGTCAAAAAGGTAAATGTGAAATGTTAAGTAGTCCAGTTGAAGCAGACCTTTCATTATTTGATCATTGAGTGACCTATAGCCTCAGTTCCAAATTCTTAAGATAGGGACAGTTACCTGTTTTATAATAAAGCTTAAAAAAAAATTCCCTATCCTGCTCTGTCCCAGTTGACTAACCTCTGAAATCTCCTAGTTGGTCAGCTACTGGGAACAGGTAATGGTTGTGTTGAAATCGGCCCACTTTCCATACTTTTGGGACATGTTTTAAGGCTTCATCTGCAAATGTTAAGATCTTAGATAGTGCTAGTTGCCAAAGGCCACCTACAAAGGTAATGCCAGTCCTCGGACCCAAATCCCAGGGGACTCTAGGTCTCAGGTGCAGAGCCTGAATTAAGAACCAACTCAGTAACAAAATTCTCCTTAATCCTTGGAAGCTAAAGATCCGGCTTTGAAAAATGTATTTCCATATAATATATTGATACTTTTGTTGTGCTCATTATATGCTATAAAACACTTGCAATTCATTTATGCTAGTTGAGTCTCTTTATTTATTTACTTATTTTGAGATAGAATCTCACTCTGTCACCCAGGCTGGAGTGCAGTGGGACGATCTGAGCTCGCTGCAACCTCTGCCCCCGCTCCAGGTTCAAGCAATTCTCCTGCCTCAGCCTCCCAAGTAGCTGGGATTACAGGCACCCGCCACCTTGCCCGGCTAATTTTTGTATTTTTAGTACAGACGGGGTTTTGCCATGTTGGCCAGGCTGGTCTCGAAGTCCTGACTTCAGGTGATCCACCTGCCTTGGCCTCCCAAAGTGATGGGATTACAGGCGTGAACCACCACGCCTGGCCTTGTTGAGGATTCTTGCATCTGTGTTCATCAGGGATACTGGCCTGTAGATTTTTTTTCTTGTGTCCATATCTCGTTTTGGTATCAGGGTAATGCTGCACTCACAGGATGAGTTTGAGAACAAATGGTATGAGTTCTTCTTTAACTGTTTGGTAGAATTCAGCAGTGAAGCCATCAGGGCCTGGGCTTTTCTTTGATGGGAGACTATTACTGATTCAACCTCATTACACATAGTTGGTCTTTTCAGGTTTTCTGTTTCGTCTTGGTCCAATTTTGGTAAGCTGTATCTGTTCAGGAATTTATCCATTTCCATTTAGTTTCCAATTTGTTGGCATATAGTTGTTCATAATAGTCTCTAATGATCCTTTGTATTTCTGTGGTATCGGTTTAATGTCTTCTAGGCCCCTGCTGCTTTCAACACCCTGAAGGGTACAAAAAAAAATTAAGGTCTTTCCTTCAATGATTTTATTCTTAATTAAAGAGAACAATCACATGAAGAAAATGAGTAAATGCTAAACTATGTTGTTCTGATTTTAAGAATGACAGTTTTAAAGGGAGTGATCACTATCAGCTAGAAGGATTAAGAAAAACATAAGGAAAGAGGTGAAAAATAAAGATCCATAGATATGAGCCCAGATAATTGATTAGTCTGGATTCCCTGGAACAATCCCAGCTGGAAATGTTTTGTATCATTACCTTCATGGGAAGCACTGGAGTTCAAAATTTAACAGTGACTAGTTTAAGGATACAATTATTCCAAAGACTTGGAACACAAAATTACTCCAAAGACTTGGAACACAAAAGGTTATCCAATTTAAACAAAAGCAACCTTGCGGATTTTATTCCTACCTTAAAGTAGTTTGCTGAGCACTTAATGTTCCAGGCACAGCAAGGAGCGACCTGCGTTAGCCCGGCAGAATGCCCGCCTTCACTGAACTTATTTCTTTCATGGTTTTTTGTTTGCTTTTGAGATGGAGTCTCGCTCTCTCGCCCAGACAATGGCGTGATCTCGGCCCACTGCAACCTCCGCCGCCGCCCCCGACCCCGGGGTTCAAGCGATTCTCCTGCCTCAGCCTCCCGAGTAGCTGGGATTGCAGGAGCCCGCCCAGCCACCCAAGTAGCTGGGATTGCAGGCGCCCGCCCCCAAGACCGGCTAATTTTTGTATTTTTTTAGTAGACACGGGGTTCCACCACGTTGGCCAGGCTGGTTTCAAACTCCTGACCTCAAGTGATTCGCCCGCCTTGGCCTCCCAAAGTGCTGGGATTACAGGCACCGCGCCCGGCCAGTTTCTTTCTTTCAAGAGACAGTGGCGTTCAGACTCTCTGAATCAATCCGGTAACTACGCCCACTGAACACCTACTACGTGCCAGGTATTGAACTAAGCCCCCCTTCATATGCCATCTCATGTAATTATCTCAACAACCCTACCAAGTTAGCAAGGTTTCCAGTTCTGCCTTCGAAGGGAACCTCCTCTCACCGGAGATCCCTATGACAGACCCTGCGAAATATTTTGCTGCATCAGAATGCTACAGGCCGTCAACTCCCTAACATGCGCAAAAGCGGGTAGCGGATTATCCAGGGTAGTGGATTATCCAGAGTACCAGGTCTGGCGCGCTGCCCGCCCGGCTCTGCGCATCTCCCTAGCAACGGAGCCCTTCCGCGCCGCGAGGTGGCTGAGCCCCGCCCCCTCCATTGGCGCGCCCCCGTCATCCCCCGCCCCGGCGCGCGTTCTGCGCATGCGTACGCTCGCTGGCCCCGCCCCCTCGCGCCGCGGTCGGAGCCATTTCGCTGATTCCTCCATGCGAGTTGCTGTGCGTTTCTCTGTTGTCTCGGTAGAAGGCCAGAGTCACACACGATCCTAACAGCTGGGCACCAGGAAGCGAAGGCTGGTAAGGGAGAGATGTTCCGGCTACCGTGCGGGGCGGCGGGGTCGCGGGCGGGCAGCGTGGACCATAGCTCCGCAGCCGGCTTTGTTGCGAAGCGCGGGCGGCGGCGGCGGCTGGGGGTGGGGGAAGGGACAAGCCGCCCGCGGGTCCCCGGATTGCGGGTTGCGTGCGCGCCTCGCCGCGATGCGCTTGCGCCGCCCGGGCAGCTTGTGGCCCCCTCCCCTCCCCTCCCCTCCCCTCCGCCCAGCGTTTTCCGCTGCTGCCTCTAGCCGCCAAAGCCCGCTTCCTCCTCTGGCCTGCGTACGCCGGGGCACCGCGGCGGCTGAGGGAAGGGGGTGCATCGCCTGTGGTGGTTGCCGCCGGGGCGCCACTAGTCTAGGGCCCTTCAGTCATTCATTTAAGCCACGAATAACTGGCGCCGTCGTGCAGGCCTTGTGTGTAGGGCAAAAAGAAATTAAAGAATGTAAAGGGAGAGCGCCTTTGGCTAGTATAGCGAGGTAAGGCGTCTCGAAGGAGGGAGGCTTTGAGCTGATAACCTCGGCCAACGCGAAGGAAAAGCAGAGCCTGCAGAAGCGGAAGGGATTAGTTATCGCTTAAGGGCAGAAACTGGGCGGGAGCTGAAAGCAGGCCATGTGACTGGAGTGTGGCGAGAAGGCTTTCAAAGGAGAATGTGTTTTAGGGTGGCAAGAGTGGAAACAGAAACCGTGTAGGACAATATTTCAGTAGCCCGGCTGTGCGGTAGTGGTGGTAGGAGAGATGGGGGGAAACGAATGGATAGGGGACGTATTTTGAAGCAGAAATGCGTAGTGGTGGAAGGTAGTAGATCTGGAGTCAGGCTACGTTTTTTGGAATTCTTGTGCTTTTTTTTTTTTTTTTTTTTTTTTTTTGACGGAGTCTCGCTCTGTCGCCAGACTGGAGTGCAGTGGCGCGATGGCGGCTCACAGCAACCTCCGTCTCCCGGGTTCAAGTGATTCTTCTGCCTCAGCCTCCCGAGTAGCTGGGACTGCAGGCGCGCGCCACCACGCCTAGCTAATTTTTGTATTTTTAGTAGAGACGGGGTTTCATCATGTTGGCCAGGATGGTCTCGGTCTCTTGACCTCGTGATCCGCCCGCCTTGGCCTCCCAAAGTGCTGGGATTACAGGCTTGAGCCACCGCGCCCGCCCGAATTCTTACTCTTATAATTAGGAGCTCTGTCTTCCTGAGGCAAGATATTCTTTGTCTCAGTTTTCCCTTCTCTAAAGGGATAGTGATCTTACCTATACAAGATTACTAAGGATTAAGTAAAATAGTCCATCATCCATTTAGATGATCTATTATGGATATTGTTTGACACACATTAAGGGTTCTACAAGGGATACCTATGGAAAATCTTCAGGGAGTGGACGACTCTCAACTTGTGCCAGGAGTAACTTGGTGGATGTTGTACCGTTTATGGAAACCGAAATGCAGGGGTAGGGTGTTGGAACAGATTAGAGGGGAAATTTAAAATTCTGTTTTGACTGAGGTGCCAAGTTAGCATGCACATAGGTGAGTTAGTGCCACAGTTGGACGAACTTAATTTTGGACTTTAAAGAGAAACGACGGGCGGGCGCGGTGGCTCACGCCTGTAATCCAGTACTTTGGGAGGCTGAGGCGGGCCGATCAAGAGGTCAGGAGATCCAGACCATCCTGGCCAACACGGTGAAACCCCGTGTCTACTAAAAATACAAAAAATTAGCTGGGCGTGGTGGCGGGCGCCTGTTGTCCCAGCTACTTGGGAGGCTGAGGCAGGAGAATCACTTGAACCTGGGAGGCGGAGGTTGCAGTGAGCCGAGATCTCGCCCCTGCACTCCAGCCTGAGCTACAGAACGAGACTCCGTCTCAAAAAAAGAGAAAAGACTAAACTTTCAATATATATATTTGGTCATCGATAGCATGTAGTTGGTATTGAGCATTATGGGGTTGTATGATACTAGGGAGACAGGAGTTTGATAGTATAGTCCTTTGTATTTCATATTACTCATTCACCATGAGGGCTTGTTGTTTAATTATTCACGAGGTGGAATTTCCAGATAAACATTTTCAGCTTTCCATGGCTTTTTTGTTAATAGGACATTCCCTTCGCCAAATGGATGACCAGAGTTAGACTGTGGCCACTCAGACGTAACAAATTTATGCTAGGGGTGTAGTTTGATGACGTTAGACTTAGGTGCTAACAAAATGCATCAAACGTGAAACGTGAAGCAGACGGTTTAATGCTGGTAATGGGATTTCTTCTCACAGCAAACTAAATTCATAGCATATTTTATTTTCTCTGGTTATAAATGTGGTCTCACATATCTTACAGTTTAGAGTCAGCATTTTGACTGATAGGCTCCATATCTTGTGGTATCTTATAGACTTGTTGCACTTCAAGAAAACTTCAATATCCTCAAATTTTAATAAATAATAAGGCCTAAAGGAGAGATTTGGTATAGAACATTTAAGTTAATAGGTTACTGTCTTCAGTACTGAATGCTTAATGTATTTGAACTTTATTATATTATTAATACATGGCCTACAACTTTGGGGACAATGTGCTAGTGATCATAATCAGAATGAGAATAAAACATTGAATTTATATGCAAATGATAACTATTTCTTAATATATAGTAGTTTGGATTTTAATTTAGGCCTCCACTGTGGGTGACTTGGAAGTTACTTTTCTAAATCTTAGTTTCTTACTTCCTGAAAAGACAATGATAGTACCCACCATATCTGTGTGCCATTGTTGTGAGGATGAACTGAGTTAAATATATAAGGTGCCCGTTGTAGAATATAGGGCCTTATATAAAATACTTTGTAAGAAAAGATAAAAATCACTCTTAGTCCGCAAAGATAACCATTTTAAGGGGTATTTCTTTCCAGTCTTGATCATGTATATGTCCTTTTCATGAAGTTCAAATCATACCGTTTTGAATCCGTTTTCTTACAACATATAAACGTTCCAATTATGTCAATAAAGTTTATGGGGAGTCTTAATAGCAACATGATAGAATATCCTATGTTTAACCCAGATTCAGTAATCTACATAATTGGTTCCTCCCAGTTTTTGCTATTATAAATGCTGTTTTTAACTGACTTTTGTTTTCTTAGATCTGAAGAAGACACTTGAATCATGGGTGACGTTAAAAATTTTCTGTATGCCTGGTGTGGCAAGAGGAAGATGACCCCATCCTATGAAATTAGAGCAGTGGGGAACAAAAACAGGCAGAAATTCATGTGTGAGGTACTAAAGAATACAGTTTGCATTTATGTGATTTACGGGGTTCCTTTTGGGGTTAAAAGAAAAATGTTTTCTGTTTGGAGATGTTAACGTGTTGCACATTAGGAAACGACAGTTCTTTATTGTGACTTGACTGCTATTCTAAATCATTTTCAAGTCAGCATTACTCTTAAAACAATCTGACAGGTAAATTATTCTAATTAGAGCCTATATCTTCCTCAGCTTCCTCAGTACCAGTAGTGGGTTTGGGAAAAGTTGGATCAACTGTTTGCAGTTTTACAAGCACCTTTAGAAAGCAGAGCAATTCTTGATTGCTTCAAATCAAAGTGCTTAAATACAAATGGAGAGCTTGTTCGTGGATATTACAGAATCAGATTTTAATATGAACCTTCTGTTATATGAGAAAAAAAAATCTGAGCCACTTAAACATTATTTTTGGATACAACACAATTCAAGCTTTTTCTTTCAGTAGCTCATGAATTCTCTTAGGTGTATTATTTTCAGTGTATTTATAGAGTATATTTCCTAAAGTTAGCTGTTTGTTGTCTCTTAATGGACTACTGAATTACGAATTTTTTAAATCTCAGAATTACCCAGGTCAGTCTCTTAGTATTTTTTTTTTTTTTTTTTAAGGTTCAGGTGGAAGGGTATAATTACACTGGCATGGGAAATTCCACCAATAAAAAAGATGCACAAAGCAATGCTGCCAGAGACTTTGTTAACTATTTGGTTCGAATAAATGAAATAAAGAGTGAAGAAGTTCCAGCTTTTGGGGTAAGTACCTATGGCGAAGCACTTGAGATGTATGTTGTAAAGTTGTACAAACTCAATATGTGTTAAGAGACTCGAGATAGTAATTTTTCACTGTTTTCAGATATATCGTGTTTCATAATGAAATTTGACATCTTGTTTTCTCTCAGCACTGGACAGAATTTCTGAAGATGTGGATTGCATCCTTATTATATACCTGTCCTAGGGGCTTGAGAAATTCCATTAATCTTTGTGTCTTATGGTTTTATTTATTTCATGTAGTTATACACCAGAAATTTTAGAGTTTGTTATGTTCCGTTCATTACCAATGATAATACTTTAAATAGAATAGAAAAATCAGTAATATTTTAGACACGTTTGCTCCCATTGACACTCCCCCCCCCCCCCCGCCCCAAGTAAGCAATGAGGTCTTGCTCTGTTACCCAGGCTAGAATGTAGTGACACAACCATAGCTCACTGCAGCCTCAAACTCTTGGGCCCAAGCAGTCCTTCATCCTTACCCCCCTCTTCGTAGCTGGACTACAGGTGCGTGCTACCACTTCTGGCAAGTTGTTTTTTGAGGCAGAGTCTTGCTCTGTCGCCCAGGCTGGAGTGATCTCGGCTCACTGCAGCCTCCGCCTCCTGGGTTCAAGCGATTCTCCTGCCTCAGCCTCCGAGTAGCTGGGTTTACAGGCACGCTCCACGATACCCAGCTATTTTTTGTGTTTCTAGTAGACATGGGGTTTCACCATGTTGGCCAGGCTGGTCTTGAACTCCTGACCTCAAGTGATCCATCCACCCACTTCCGTCTTCCAAAGTGCTGGGATCACAGGCGTGGGCCACTGCACCTGGCTGACATGTCCTTATATAACAAAATAGTATTTTATGCAATGGAGTATTTTTGTGTTTTTTACATCATGATTATTTTAATTATATTATGTAAGTATGCAACAACTATCTGTCTAGTAGGTTGTTTTTTGGGATTTTTGTTTTGTTTTTCTGCCTTTTGTTTTTGAGGCTCCGTCAAACTCTTGGCCTCAAGCCATCCTCCCACTTCAGCTCTTCCCAAGTAGCTGGGACTGTGGGTGTGTGCCTCTACACTGGGCTCTAGTAGTTTTTAAGAAATAGGCTTTTTTTTTTTTTTTTAAGGTGGAGTCTTGCTCTGTTATCTAGGGTGGAGTGCAGTGCCACAATGTGGGCTCACTGCAACCTCCGGCTCCTGGGTTCAAGCAATTCTCCTGCCTCGGTCTCCTGAGTAGCTGGGATTACAGGCACCTGCCATCATGCCCAGCTAAATTTTGTATTTTTAGTAGAGACGGGGTTTTACCATTTTTGGCAGGCTGGTCTCGAACTCCTGACCTCGGCCTCCCAAAGTGCTGGGATTACAGGCGGGAGCCACGGCGCCCGGCCCAGGCCCAGCTAATTTTTGTGTTTTTAGTAGAGACAGATTTTCACTGTGTTGGCCAGGCTTCTGTTGAACTCCTGACCTCAAGTGATCCGCCCCCTTCAGCCTCCCGAAGTGCTGGGATTACAGGCATGAGCCACTGTGCCCAGCCTGTCTATGCCAGTTTTAAGAGGGTCCTGTTACTGAATTTTTGTATTCTGAATTGTTTATGACAGTATTTTGACTCGCTATGAAAGAAATCTTATTTCCTTCCATTCCTTTGACTTAAGAACCCGATAGACTTACTTTCCAGTAGATTAACTGCTGGGTGATTATCGTGTCTTACAGTCTTTAATATCATTGGTTTGCCTATCCGTAAAATGAAGGGATTGGGCAAGATCATCTTGAAAATGCCTTCTGATTGAGAAAGCAGTTTTGCAGATATCTTTTACGTGTTTGAAGTCTCCCTCCATTCTTTATCTTTTAGGCTCTACGGTCTTGTAGATCTGCTAGTGACAAATTCTCTTATTCTCTTTCTGAAAATACTTTTATTTTACCTTCTTTAAGAATATTTTCACTGGATATAGAATTCTGGGGTGCCGGATTTTTTTTCCCCCTTTTGGTATGTAAGTGGAAAAAAAAAAACAGTTTTCCTCTTCTCTCATACCACAACAATCAACACAGAAGATTCTGTGACTAAATGTGGGGTGGAGGTGGGGGGCTTTTTCCACACACCCCAAGCAAACAATCAGTTCTGCAGCAGACACTAGCAGGGTATCCTCCAGTTCATCTCTGACACTACCTGGAGATAGCGTCAGATCCCACAGAGTGAGGACTCAGTCCCACAAGACTCCCCAGCCCCTTCAGCCACCACTTGCAAGACTGGGCCTCTAGAACTTCTGACTAACTAGCTTCAAGTTACGGTTTTCATGACTGCCTCTTTGGGGTCAGTTAATTTGCTAGTGTGGTTCACAGAACTCAGGAAAACATACATTTACCAGTTTATGATAAAGAATACTACAAAATACAGTTGGAGAAATACACAGAACAATATATGGCGGAGGTGGCAGGGAACTCCCATGCCCTGCCTTGAACACCGTTCTTCAGGAACCTCCACGTGTTCAGCCATTTGGAAGCCCTCCAAACCCTGCCCTTTGGTTTTTATGGAAACTTCATTATTCAGTGTTGATTAAATCGTTGGCCATTGGTGACTTGACCTTCAGCCCTTCTCACCTCCCCAGAGGTTGGGAGGTGGGACTGAAAGTTTCAGCCCTCTAATCTTTGCTTGGTGGTTCCGGTGACCATCCCCCACACTGAAGCTACTTAGGGCCTGCTAGCCAGCAGTCAACTCATTAGCATACAAACAGTCTCCACTTAGGAGATTATAAGGATTTAGGAGTTCTAGTGCCGGGGAAATGGGATTGAAGACCAGATAATACTTTTTTTTTTTTTTTTTTGAGATGGAGTTTCGCTCTTGTTGCCCAGGCTGGAGTGCAGTGGCATGATCTCAGCTCACCGCCACCTTCGCCTCTGGGTTCAAGCGATTCTCCTGCCTCAGGCAGGAGCATCTGGGATTACAGGCATGTGCCACCATGCCCAGCTAATTTTGTATTTTTAGTAGAGACGGGGTTTCTCCATGTTGGTCAGGCTGGTCTCCAATTGCCAACCTCAGGTTATCTGCCCGCCTCGGCCTCCCAAAGTGCTGGGATTACAGG
Organism: Hylobates moloch; assembly: GCF_009828535.3. NCBI lineage: Eukaryota > Metazoa > Chordata > Mammalia > Primates > Hylobatidae > Hylobates > Hylobates moloch. The sequence continues at coordinate 30,612,026 of NW_026652293.1, read as the reverse complement.
TGTGAGCCACTGTGCCCAGCCAGAGACCAGATATGCTTTAAAGATAATATGACATTTTCTACTTCCTGTTTTCTGTAAGAAGTCAGCTATAATCAAATCACTCTCTCGCATATGTAATGTGGTAGTCTCTGTTTTTAAGATCTTTTCCTGTTATTTTTGGTTTTTAGTAGTTTGACTGTGTGACCGGGCATGGGTTTTTTTGTATGTATGTTTTCTTTTTTTTGAGACGGAGTCTCGCTCTGTCACCCAGGCTGGAGTGCAGTGGCGCAATCTTGGCTCACTGCAAGCTCCGCCTCCCTGGTTCACGCCGTTCTCCTGCCTCAGCCTCTCAGAGTAGCTGGGACTACAGGCGCCCGCCACCACGCCCGGCTAATTTTTTTGTATTTTTAATAGAGACGGGGTTTCACCATGGTCTCGATCTCCTGACCTCGTGATCCGCCCGCCTCGGCCTCCCAAAGTGCTGGGATTACAAGCGTGAGCCACCGCGCCTGGCCTGTATGTGTGTTTTCTAACTTGTTCAAGGTTTGCTGAGATTCTTGAATCCATAGATTTATGTATTTCACCAGCTTTGAGAGACTTGGCTATTATTTAAGGTATTTTTTATTTTTTCTTCTTTCCTCTTGGTGTTTATATTTAAGACTTGATATCCCACAGGTCCCTGAGGCTCTCTTTTTTTTTTCCTATCATTTTTTCCACTGTTCTTCAAATTGAATAATTTTCATTGATTATCTTCACATTCTTTGATAGTTTTTTCTGTCCCTTCCATTTTGCTAAGCCTACCCAGTGTATTTCAGACACTACCTTTTTCACTTTTAAAATCTCCAGCTTATTCTTTTTTTGTATATGTTTTCTCTGATGGCATTTCTTTTCATTCGTTATAAGTGTATGTTTGTAATGTAAATATGGATTTCCTTAATTCTAATAGCTGCTTTAAAATCCTTGCCTACTGCTACTAACATCTGAGTCATCTCAGGGTTGGATTCTGTTGATAGGTATATTTTCTTGAGGTTGGATCACATTTTCCTCTTTGTGTATCAAATAATTTTTTACTGGATTCTGGGCATTGGAATATTATGCTGTGGAGACTCTAAATAATGTTACGCTTCTCCAGAGAGCATTGATTTGGTTTTTTTTGTTTCGTTTTGTTTTTAATCAGGCATTTAATTTGGACTCAAACTGCAAATGCTGTCTTTTGGATGTTAACTCAGATCACCTCAGTTTTCTGATCATTTAGGACAGCCATGGAAGAGTCCTTCAGGTCTCCTTTGCTGGGCAGCTTGGAATCTGCCCTGTACATGAGTGGTTTTCAAGGGTTAGCCAGAGATTTCATATACAGAATTTGGGGCTCCTCCTCTCTGGCTGTTTCCTTTCCAGCATTCCCTCACTTTCTAGCAGCTTTGCTTTCCCTGAACTCTAATTCTGATTCTTCAGGCCAAAAAGATGGTTTCATTGGAGGTTTAGCTGCCTGGGATGGCTTCTCGGGCTAAAAGCTACAGTAAACTGGAATTAGACCCTTGATACTCCATGCCTCCCCTTTTTAACTTCTCTCAAGAATCTACCTGCTTTTTTTCGTTCATTTTTTATTGCCTGCATATAGTTCTGGTGTGTTGTGTGTGTGTTTGTATTTTTTCCCCCCTAAAGTTTATGTTACCCGCAGGAGGGTCAGTCTTACAGGAACTTACTTGGCTACAACCAGAAGTAATCCCCTATGTGATTTTTTTTATTAGTGTTTTAACATGGCTCAGGTGTTTTCTATTAAATGCTCCGTGGATTTCCTACTTTCTTCCTTATTTCCTCTGTTCTAGCTACAGTAGCTGTACTTCTTCATAGGTCTTCAAATATGCCCTCATCTTTCTGCCTCAAAACTTTCATACCTGTTTCTTCTACCTGAAGGACTCTTCCCCAGCTGTCCTATTTAACATTACAAATTCACTGTCACCCTCAGGTTACTTCCTAAACTCCTTCAATGCTTCATTTTTCTCCGTAACACTTACTTTCAACTCAGTGTTTCTCAACTGGAGACCATTTTGTCCCTGCAAGGGACGTTTGGCAATGTATGGAGATAAATTTTTGTTGTTTTAACTCGAGGTGGCCACTGACATCTAGAAGGTGAAGGCCAGGGATGCTGCTAATGACCTACAATGCACTTGACATCCTCCTACAACAAAGAATTAACCAGCCTAAAATGTCACCAAGATGTTGTTCCAACGTAATTTATTTTTGTTTGATTGTATTAGAATGTAAGTTCGTGAGGGCAGGGATTTTTTTGTTTTTAGTTTGTTGCTGTGTCCCCAACATTTAGAATGGTTCCTGGTCTATAGCAGATACTTAAATGTTTTTTGGTTGACTGAATAAATGAATGGATGAATTTGGAAAAAAAAAATTATAACAACCCATTTCTACTTTTAACCCCACTGTATTATTAGTCCATTCTTGCATTGCTATAAAATACCTGAGACTGCATAATTTATAAAGAAAAGAGATTTAATTGGCTCACAGTTCTGCAGGCTTTACAGGAAGCGTGGTACTGGAATCTTCTTGGCTTCTGGAGAGGCCTCAGGAAACTTAGAATGATGGCAGGAGGTGAAGGGGAAGCAGGGATGTCCTACATAGCAGGTGCAAGAGAAAGTAAAGGGGAAGATGCCACACACTTTTAAATGACCAGATCTCAAGAGAACTCACTCGCTGTTGCTAGGATAGCAGTACCAAGGAAAGTGGTACTAAACCATGCATGAGAAACCCACCTCATGATCCAGTTACTTCTCACCAGGCCCTACCTCCAACATTGAGGATTAAAATTTGACATGAGATTTGGGCAGGGAGACGTAACCAAACTTACCAGCTACCATCTTTATCTTACCTCCTCATTCTAGGGAAATCCTTTTTCATAATCAGTTATTTCATCTGGAGCTTACCCTTTCATGCCATAAATTGCATTTGCCAAAAGTGAGCATGTAGAGGATATTTTAAAATTTTTTTGCTGTGGACAATTGTAGATGTGTATAAGAGAATAACATAGTGAAACTCCATGTTTCCTTCATCTGGCTGCAACACTTTCAATTTTATTCATTTCTAACTACTCCCCTTTCTTAGATTATTTTGGAGCATCCCAGACATCTTATTCATCTGTTAATATTTCAGTTTTTAACTAAAACATAATTTAAAAAAAAAAAGTATTATAATCAAACCTAAAAGAAAAATTTAAGAATAGTGTCTTAATATAATGAGATATCCAATTAATGTTTACATTTTTCTGATGGTTTTATAAACTTTACCCCTCATGGGAGATGTGGTAATGTCTGGAGATGTTTGAACTTGAAGAAGGTGTGCTGATGGCATCTAGTGGGTAGAAGCCAAGGATGTTAAAAACTATGGTATTCAGAACAGCTTTCTGCAACAAATAATTACCTGGTTGAAATGTCAGTGGTGCTAATGTTGAGAAACGTTGGTCTATAACCTCACCACTAGTTTTAGATACCTTAGTATTCTTTTAATTTGCTTTTTAAAATTATGAGTGAAGTCAAACATCTTTTGGGCTTTAAGGATCATTTACATATATATTTCTGTGTACTGCCTCTACATATATCTTCCGTTTTTTTTATTGGATTCTTGGTCTTCTCCTCTGTGTTAATATATTCACAATATTAACTCCTTATCTGTGATGTGTCACAAATATTTTTTCTCAGTTTGCCCATTATAACTTTATTTTTACTTGTGTTTTTTGCCATATCAAAAAAATTGGTTCGATGTAAAGTGTACACACGTACCCACCCCCCCGCCTTTTTTAATTTCATCAGCGTTCAGCTTTACTGATCACATTCTCCAACCCAACAAAATTTTTCTGTCTTCTCTGGCACCGGATTCTCTAATTACCTTTCTGTCTCTGACTGCTCCTTAATTTTTTTTAATCTTCCTCTTGGTAGAATGTGGAACCATATCCTTAAGTATTCATTCATAATACTACTACAAGCTTGGGTATTCTGTCAGATACTTGTGTCTTTTTGTAATGAATACATCAGTACTTGACTATTACCTAGGCTAAATCATCCAGCCTGGGTGACAGAGCCAGACCCTGTCTCAAAAAAAGAAAAATGGCATGGTGGCTCACACCTGTAATACCAACAGTTTGGGAGATAGAGGCAGGAGGATCGCTTGAGTCCAGGAGTTCAAGACCAGCCTCAGCAACATAGACCCCATCTCTACAAAAATAAAATAGAAATATTAGCTGGGAATGGTGGTGGCTGCCCGTAGTCCCATCTACTCGAGAGGCTGAAGTGGGAGGATCACTTGAGCCCAACAGGTTGGGGCTGCAGTGATCTGTCACTGCACCATTGCACTCCAGCCTGGGTGATTGGAGTGAGACCCTGTCTCAAAAAAAAAAAAAAAAGTTTTTAAATGGGAACAGATTGTGAGAATAGAAAAAGAAATAAATGGACTAGCATTGCCAATGTTGCTAAAATCTGTGTATTTTTGTTTAGATAGTTAAATGTATATTTTAATGTGATAAAATATATATTGTGTATACTATTTTATAACCTACTTGAAAAAGTATTTTCTCATATTGCTGACTCCTCCTTAGGCAGAGCCAAGATTATGCACTGTGACACTTTCAATACTCTTAATACCTCACCTATTTTAATTGATTTTGAAATGTTAAAAAAGGAAATCTTCCCCATCACTGGAAAATAGAAGTTACATCAGACACGTCAGTTCTCATAGGTTAGGAATTTTCTTTTAGGTTGGTGTAGATAGAGAGTGGGGTAGAGAGGAATTTGAGGTCCTGGAGTGGCAAGGTGGTAGAAAGAGGAGGACAAGTTAGCATTGTGATGCCAGGACTGCCCACTGAATTTTTCCTGTGCCTTGGTTATTAGGGCTGACCCTTGAGTAGGTTCTACTTTGTCTCCATAACCCCAACCTTGGAGGAACACTATCCTTCAAGGTATAAGCTCCCTAGAAGAAAGCAGAAAAGAAAAAAATTCACAATGTACTAATAACACCTAGCATTAGAAATGCTGCTGTATATGTTGGCAGAAGCAAAGTGGTAATGTGAAAAAGTAACAAAGCGCCCAAAAAACCCTAATAGACAATTGGAAATTTCAATTTAGATCTAAGTGAAAATTTTAAATTATGATCATAGACTATTTAGATAACAGTGTCAAAACTCTGGAGTGGTCAGAGGAACAGTCATTTATTCAAAATAATATTAGTTATACTATTGCACAAAAAGCAGCTTTTTGAATGAATTAGCTTTCATCTCAGAATGAAACAGGAGAAATTAATAGCAATAAAATCAGAAATTGCTGAATTAGAAAGTAAAAATAAGTAAAATTTTTAAATGTTCTTTGCAAACAGAAATATTCCATCCCATCTAGTTAAGGAAAAGGTTGCATAGATCTCAGTTCTTCATCCTAAAACCCATGTGGTTAGATGGGTTTAAGAATTCAGAATTTTCCTTAGTTTAGAAAATGAATATATTTTATGTAACAGCACATCCGAGGCAAAACCCTGTAAACTTTCTTAATACATCGCATTAATGACTTTATAAGAGAAAAATATCTACTCCATGATCATCTTAATAAAGGCTTTTGAAAAGGCATTTGATAAAATTAAACACTAATGACCAATAAAATACTTAAGAAATGGAGTAGAAAAATACTTTCTTGACTGCTTTAAAAGGTATTAAGGTAGTAAACACTGTACTAAATAAAAATGAGCCCCAGAGCAGTGTTACTCAAAATGTTACAGTTTGTGAGGAGGTGGTAAGTACAGAAATGAGTAAACATTTAGAAATACGGTATTGTGACAGGTTGTTCCCAGTGGATTAGGGGAAACAGCCAGTTCTTCATTGCAGACATTTTGAGATGCACTGCTCTAGAGACTTAACCTCTAAACAAAGATGGTAATATTACAAAGAAAGGAGGTATGACACCTGGGTCTCTCTTAAATGTTAAAAGAATTTACTAGTCCCTGTGAAGGCAAAAGCACTGACAACTGCCTTGACTTTTTCTTTTGCAGGTAGCATCTCCTCCCCCACTTACTGATACTCCTGACACTACAGCAAATGCTGAAGGAGATTTACCAGCAACCATGGGAGGACCTCTTCCTCCACATCTGGCTCTCAAAGCAGGTAAGGAACTTGAATGCATGCACGTGGTGGAGAATAAGATGTACACAATCTTGATCACCATCTCTGTTTCTCATTTTGGGTAGAAAGAACTGCAGTAAACTCTTTTTTTTTTTTTTTTGAGATGGAGTCTTGCTCTGTCGCCCAGGCTGGAGTGCAGTGGCGCGATCTCGGCTCACTGCAAGCTCCGCCTCCCGGGTTCACGCCATTCTCCTGCCTCAGCCTCTCCGAGTAGCTGGGACTACAGGCGCCCGCCACCACGCCCAGCTAATTTTTTTTTTGTATTTTTAGTAGAGACGGGGTTTCACCGTGGTCTCGATCTTCTGACCTCGTGATCCACCCGCCTCAGCCTCCCAAAGTGCTGGGATTACAAGCGTGAGCCACCACGCCCGGCCTGCAGTAAACTCTTGATGTTAAGAGACAACCCAAGGCCTTCATAAATTTGCACATACTACCAGATCATTTATTTTTTTCATAGAACATGTGGTACAGCATAGTTCCTTGCTGTCATTAGCTTTTACTAAATTTTTCTCTGAATAAATAGGTTTTGCACAGGCTAGAATATTTGGTGAAAGAATCTTATGAATTGCCTTTTCTTGTTCCTTATTCTTACTAAATACATTGTTGACTTGTCTGTTTACCCTGTGGATCCAGGCCATTGCAGAATGACTTACAGTAGGTCCTTGAATAACTGTTTCCTTCAATGTTATTATCTTACAACATTGCTTATAGTCTTCGTTTCCAAGAACCTAGCAGTGACATTAATTGAGGACTTACTGTATAGTCACAGCTTTTATTGGGATGTCTACCATATGGTAGATTAGGATTTGGGTCATATTGCTTAAGTCTCATATCTACTGTTTATTAAATAGCAGTAGTATCTACTTCATATGATTGCTTCGAGGGATAAACTTTTTTAAATGCACGTAATAAACTTAGAGTTAATAGTGCTGGCTGCTGTTTTTGCTTATTTGGAATTTTCATCAATAGTTACCTTATTTCCATCACTAGTCCTAGCAGGTAGCTATCTCTTCAGAGTCATATTTATCAAAGAAATGGTTTTATCATTTAATCTGTTGTTACAAATGTAACAAGTTTAAAACAAAGCTATATTGATAATACATGCTAAATTATCAGCCATTTCCTGTAATTCAACACTGAGATAGCTTCCCCCCTCTCCGAATTGAAACCATGAATTTCTAAACATGGGGAGCCAAAATATAAATTAGGATAATTTTTTTTTTTTTTTTTTTTTTTTTTTTAAATGAGGCAGAGTCTTGCTCTGTCACCCAGACTGGAGTGCAGTGGTGCAATCTTGGCTCACTGCAACCTCCATCTCCCAGGTTCAAGTAATTCTCTACCTCAGCCTCTCTAGTAGCTGGGATTACAGGCATACGCCACCATGCCCGGCTAATTTTTGTATTTTTAGTAGAGACGGGGTTTCACTATGTTGACCAGGCTGGTCTCAAACTCCTGACCACAAGTGATACCCACCTCAGCATCCGGAAGTGCTAGGATTACAGATGTGAGCCACCATGCCCGGCCATAAATTAGGATAATTCTTTCGTGTATTTAGGATTTTTCTACAGTTATGACTCATTAAGAGAACAATTTTTTTTCTTTTAACAGAAAATAATTCTGAGGTAGGGGCCTCTGGCTATGGTGTTCCTGGGCCCACCTGGGACCGAGGAGCCAACTTGAAGGATTACTACTCAAGAAAGGAAGAACAAGAAGTGCAAGCGGTAAGGCCAGCACCCTGGGTTACGTCTCTGAGAATGTGATTTGGGACTTAGTTAACAGCAAGGCTTAGGATATTCACAAGTTAATAATTGGGTGCGTCTTTTAAAAGGTTATTTGAGACTACTTATTAGCACAAGTCATCATAAAGCTAAACTACCCATTTACTCTTGTTATTCACATTGCCTATGGAGGAAAAACAGCATTTTTTCTTGGTAGTAATAAAAAGATCTCTTCAGATTTATAGGAAATGTAATTATCTCAGGGGACCTTATTTTATGAGCATTTAGAGTAAAAAAAATGTCTTTAGTAGTATAGCTTATTTTTCCACTTCATGTATTCAGAGTGTTAAAACAAGCACAAAGAAGTTGTCATTTTTTTTTTTAGGAAGAATTTAAATGCAATGTATTAACTAATAGCTTGTTTATATAATAGGGCCTTTAGATGCAATAAAAACTAATTCTGGTTCAGTTTTTGACTAGGACTATAAACTATCAAAAACAGCTTTTGCATCATAAAGGATAGTACAAAGACGACATTAAAAATTTCTGTGCCTTAAGTTTGTATAACTAAACAGAGCCAAATTTAATTATCATTGATTCTACAGACTCTAGAATCAGAAGAAGTGGATTTAAATGCTGGGCTTCATGGAAACTGGACCTTGGAAAATGCTAAAGCTCGTCTAAACCAATATTTTCAGAAAGAAAAGATCCAAGGAGAATATAAGTACACCCAAGTGGGTCCTGATCACAACAGGTTTGCTTGTTTCGTTCTTTTCCTTCTGTAGTAAGTTAAGGTGGTTTTGGATATTCACTGTTGAATATAATCTATTTTTGTACGTTGTCTGGTTAATTGTGTGGATTAGAAGTGAATTGTTAAAAGATAACGTTAATTTGCACAAGAATAATTCCTGATTTGTATTGTGCAGTTTCCATGGTTTTCATATGAGTGCATTTTAGCTGTGTAAGAAGTTCAGCGTAAATCTTTTTTGTCATGCTACTCTTTTTTGTCATGCTACACATTTAAGATGCTCATTTGAATCTGAAAGGCAAAAGTCATAACCACAAGTGCTGGTTTGTCCCTAGTTGATTTAAAAGCCAGCCGAAGGTGGTGATTTTTTTTTTCACTTTCGTATTGTTAGAGGCAGTTACTATTTCTTTAATGGGTCAGGTTAGATACTTAAGTTTTGAGTCCCAGAAGTAAATTGTATTGCATCTACATCCACATTTCACTTAAGCCTTGAAAACTGCCAGCTTTTCTAGGAGTTCTAGTGAAATTTAAGGGTTTATCGTAAGGTCGAAAAGGAACAGCCTTGGTCTTTGCATGTGGGGTGTCCTTTTTTCCTGTTAAATGTATAAAACTGAATATAAAGGGAGGTCATTTTAACAGTATGTTTCTCAGCCTGCTTGCTGTTCTTCCTGAGAGCATTCCAGGGTGTAGTAATTATTACTCCCAGGAAGGCTCATATGGGTTAGACTTTTCTGGGGAGCGATGTTATTTTTATTAGAACGGAGGGGTGGTTGTAATGGAAACCTTTTTGAATGATTCCGTTTGCTGTCCGTACTTACGAAATAAATTATCCAAATACATTAAAAATATTTTTCTCAAAAATCAAAGTGTTCTCCCTTGGATGCATCTAGCGACCCTGAAATAATTAATATTAATACAAAATTTTGTCACTGATCAAAATGATATTTAGAGCATGGTTCCCCCTTCCTCCCACTGTTTTGTTCAATCCTGAATTCTCAGATATTTCTGGTGTCAGCCTTTTTGAAACCGTCAGGTTGCAAAGGAGTGATACATTTGTTGATGATTTGTTTTCTTTCATATTTTGTCTTTCTGAACGGATTGGGCTTGGTAGCACTTGGTGACTTTAAGAACAATAAGATACCTAAGTGTGCCTGAAGCTCATCGTTGCAGACATTTTTTGTTATCAGTATCTTATCATAGATTTCTGATACAAAGCAGTGAAGAATTCAGGAAAAGACAATGTGGGAGGCACAGACATTTGGGGGAGCCAGGACAGCATTGCTCTTTGTATGTCCTTTTATTTAAAGGCATAACAGACAGCAACACCAGAGATCTGTGTTCATACACACATGTGCTGCTGCTTAGGCTGAACTAAGCAATCACATGGGAAACTATTGTAAACTGATTTCTGGTGTCGCTGTTCCCCCTAGGTGGAGGAGAATGAGATTGAGTGCTGACTTTAAGCCTGGCTGAGAAACATACTGGCATCGATGTCATTAATGAAAGGGTGGATGTTGTTCCCCTGAAAGCCAGTGGCCTTTGACCCCTGAAGCCGCTGTGCCTGAAGGTCAGTTCACACGAGGTATAGGAAGGAGTCTATAACATTTATTTTTTTCTTAAGCCTCACCCAGCTTTTATTCACACCACCAAGTCTAGGTTAGAATGTATCTGAGCAGTGAAAGGACCAGAATGCAGTTATCAAAGGGCAGTTTTTCCCTTGCTAAAACCTAAATTCATTTTTTAGACTCTGCTAGCAATTTTAGATATAATGTTACAACATGTGTTTTGTTCTCCAGGACCTGATTTAAATAAATGTGATAAAAATAGGCTAAGTTTTTTGTCATCCAGGGCTGCTTCCAACTGCAGGCAGATGTGAGAACTCTGCCTCAGGAGCCATTGATATGCACAAAGTGTAGGTGCATGTGTGAGTTTGCATATATTAGCTTAATAGATCGCAGTCATTAATGGGTGGCCTATGCAAAGGAATCTTAAAATAATTATAACCGTAATGTAAAACATTCGGGGCCTACTTTATTTCTTGGCTCCAAGCTAAGTGGAAAATTCCTTTTCATTGAATGTATTCTAGCTCTTGAGACTCCAGCCTTTGGAATAAGAGTAAGTAAATATAAAATCTAATACCCTAACGTTTTCCTTTCATGAACAATTGGCTCATCAACTTTGATTATAGTTGTCTTATGCCATGTTGTATATTATTTGAAGTTTATATACTTCATTTGTTCTAGGGTTGGGCAGAAATAAATGTTGGTAATTTTTTTTTTCTGTGATTTGCCTAAGCAGTTGGAAAGCCTGCCTGACTTGGGAGACCTGGATTTGCCGGTTTCTAACAGTGAAATTTCTAACCTTGCTTGTATATGTTGTTACAGGAGCTTTATTGCAGAAATGACCATTTATATCAAGCAGCTGGGCAGAAGTAAGTGTACTGTTTCCCCAATATTCCAAGTCTTTGTATAGAGAAGGAATCTTCACATTTTAAGTCTTGAGCCACATATACAGAAGCTGTATTGAAAGAGCACATGATATAAGACAGCATCTAGGGTATATCTTAGAGTATTAGAATATTAGTAATTATATAAATTAGAGGCAAAGTCTCCCAGTTTGCATGTGAAAACAGACATGTTAGTGTAATCTTTCAAAGATAAGACACAGTGGGATGATTAGGAGTCTGCCAGTGTCAAATAATTTTAAACCTTTCTTGTTTTTTGAGACGGAGTCTTGCTCTGTCACCCAGGCTAGAGTGCAGAGGTGTGATCTTGGCTCACTGCAAGCTCCGCCTCCCGGGTTCATGCCGTTCTCCTGCCTCAGCCTCCCCAGTAGCTGGGACTACAGGTGTCCGCCACCACGCCCTTCCGATTATTTTGTATTTTTAGTGGGGGCGGGGTTTCACCATGTTAGCCAGATGGTCTCTATCTCCTGACCTAGTGATCTGTCTGGCTCAGCCTCGCAAAGTGCTGGGGTTACAGGCGTGAGCCACTGTGCCCGGTCTTAAAACATTTTTTCATTTTTATGTATACAATGAGTTATTTTGAGTGGATGGGTAGTACTAAGGGAGAGAGGATAAAGGCAGGCTAACTTCTGTCAGCTCACTTATCAAGGTTAATTTGGCTAGTTAGGCAGAAAGATACCTTTGTACCCCTTTGTTTTATATTCATCTCTCCTAAAGATGAATGATACTGGAGGAGAGAAAACTTTCTATTAATATTTTCTTTAAGGATATGAGTAACTTAGCTTTAGTTTAATGCTGAGGTCAGCAAACTATAGCCCTCTGGCCAAATCCAACATACTGCCTGTTTTTATAAGAACTGTTTTATTGTAACAGCTACACTCATATTTTAGACTTTACAGGTCACACATTGTTATTTTCATTTTATTTTTACAACTCTTGAAAAACGTGAAGCCATTCCCAGGCCTGTGGTTTGTCAAACTCTATTGTCAGTGGCTGCTTTCACACATTAAAGGCAGAGTTGAGTAGTTGCGACAAGATACTATATGGCCTGCAAAGCCTAAAATATTTATTAATTGACCCTTTATAGAAAAAGTTTCCCAAATCTTGGTCTAGGTAACCACTCTGGACCCAATTACTTTTACTGGTTTATTTTTTACTCTTAGTCTTTTCAAACTATGTTTTCTTCCCCTATTTTAATGTCTGATATTAACAGTGACAACTTCGTTGAAATAGGTTATTTGCTTTCATAATACTGATTTGTATGAGTCCTAGTATCAGCCAGTAATCAAAACTGTTGGTTATTTAGTTGATACGCTGTTTGGCAATTTCTTTTGTTTAGCAGATATTAATAGAATAAAAAGGAACTAGAAGCCATGGCATACCCTGTATTTTAGGGCTTCTTGTGTACGTAAGCCCGTAGTTTCTTGTGATAAGATGTTTCTTTACTCAGGTGATTTCTTTCTGTCTGATAATCCTGACCTTATATTATAGGGATTTTTGCACGAGAACATGGATCAAATAAGAAATTGGCAGCACAGTCCTGTGCCCTGTCACTTGTCAGACAACTGTACCATCTTGGAGTGGTTGAAGCTTACTCTGGACTTACAAAGAAGAAGGAAGGAGAGACAGTGAGTCTTTAGATTTAATAGACTTATGAGATAGTGTGAGATTCAGTTTAGCTCTTGTTTAGTATTTGGCTAAAGAAGTTTAATTTTAAGAATCTTACCTCAGGAAATGAAAATGGCCCTGCTAATCATCTCTGTGTCTGGCATGATGTTCATAATAGGCAGTGAGTAAATAATCATTGAAGTAATTCTCTCACTAAAGGGAACTGACTATTGGTTTAGGAATATTGTAGACCTAGTGTTGACTGTATAGTCTTAGCCCCATTATAGTAGATTTGAGTAGTGTTGTTATGTGTTATCCTTTTTCCATAGGTGGAGCCTTACAAAGTAAACCTCTCTCAAGATTTAGAGCATCAGCTGCAAAACATCATTCAAGAGCTAAATCTTGAGATTTTGCCCCCGGTAAGCATAAAGCTGTTTAGTTCACATTTACATAGAACTCTCAGTAGACAAGCAAATCATATTTTTTTGTTTGTTTTTCTTATTTTTTAATAGCCTGAAGATCCTTCTGTGCCAGTTGCACTCAACATTGGCAAATTGGCTCAGTTTGAACCATCTCAGCGACAAAACCAAGTGGGTGTGGTTCCTTGGTCACCTCCACAATCCAACTGGAATCCTTGGACTAGTAGCAACATTGATGAGGGGCCTCTGGCTTTTGTGAGTGCAATATTGTTTTTGAGATTGGACTCTTGTGTTTTACTCTTGACTATATTTGATTAGTATGTCTAGGTAAAAAATGGATTTATTTTGAAGCAGAATTATGTTTTTGTTTGACTGTGTTGGCTTTTTGTTTTACAGGCTACTCCAGAGCAAATAAGCATGGACCTCAAGAATGAATTGATGTACCAGTTGGAACAGGATCATGATTTGCAAGGAGTAAGTCTGAATTATTTAGACATATAGTGCTCAGAGCTTCAGAATGTTCTAGGTATGGGTAAAAAGTCAATGAGCAATACATTTTGCCCTTTTAAGGAGGGCATATCAAAAGATATGTACCAAACTGCTAATCGTAGTTACCCCTGAAGTTAGTGGCTATGAGTTGAGGGCCTATGAGAGAATTTCACTTCTTAATGTAATTTAATAAAAGTGGAGAAATTTAAGGCAGTAACTCCTTTTGCTGTTGGTTTTTTTGTTTTAGTGTTTTCCAAATAAAAAATTAAAATGTTAAAAAGAATGCATGTGCAATGTTCAGGGACAATGAGAAAATTTAGTTTTTGGACAACACCAAAAGATACATTCTTCAGAAGTTTAGTGAAAAGAAGTAGTTCTATTAGAGATATAAATATATACACATTCTTTTTTGAAAAAAACATTTTCATCACTAAGCCAATGGAAACGAGTAAGTTTTTATAGAGGTGGAAGTTTGGTTTTTTTGTTTTTTCTCGAGACAAAGTCTCGCTCAGTTGCCCAGGCTGGAGTACAGTGGCGCAGTCTCGGCTCACTGCACCCTCCGCTTCCTGGGTTCAAGCAATTCTCCTGCCTCAGCGTCCCAAGTAGGTGGGATTACAGGCACGCGCCACCACACCTGGCTAATTTTTGTATTTTTAGTAGAGATGGGGTTTCACCATGTTGGCTAGGCTGGTCTCCAACTCCTGACCTCGTGATCCTCAACCTCCCAAAGTGCTGGGATTACAGGCGTGAGCCACCGCGCCTGGTCTCTAGAGATAGAAGTTTTTTAAAGGATCAAGACAGTTGCTTCTAATGTGTTGGTGACATTTGACTAAACTGTGACTTTTCTAATGCAGATCTTGCAGGAGAGAGAGTTACTGCCTGTGAAGAAATTTGAAAGTGAGATTCTGGAAGCAATCAGTCAAAATTCGGTTGTCATTATTAGAGGGGCTACTGGATGTGGGAAAACCACACAGGTTCCCCAGTTCATTCTAGATGACTTTATCCAGAATGACCGAGCAGCAGAGTGTAACATTGTAGTAACTCAGGTAAGTGGTAAACCAACCATGAAATACCTAGAGACCAGACTATTTCTAGTTCTTTAACTAATTTTTGTAATTATTTAAGATCGAGAGAGCATTGTGCCCTTGAAATTAAATTAAAAAAAAAAAAAAAAACATAAAAAGAACTTAGTCTTTTTCTAATCTCCAGTATGCTACACTAGTACGCTAAACTGGACTATGTGAGGGATTCTTTTTATCTTGTCTAAAGAGTCTCTGGGCCTAGAATCAGACTGTCGAGATTAAGAATTCTTTGTCCTAAAGTTCATCCAAATCTTGGTCATCTCTATCTTACCACCTTGATACTGAATAAAAACCAGTCAGACAGGTAATGGTTAACTTTTACTGTGTGCCATGTTCTATTCTAAGCAGTAGCTTTTTAGAAAAAACTCAAAGTTCATAATGACCCTAAGATTTAAGTACTATTTCACATAGTATTTCTCTTTCAGTAAATTAAGGCACAAAGAAGATAAAATGCCCAAGGTTAACACAGAAAGTGGTAGAACTAGGATTAAAAAACCAAGCAATCTGCCTTTTAGGATTCTTCCTTTTAACTAACACTGTATTACCTTACTAGCAGTGAGCAGCGCCTGCAAGTTTGTCCCAGTACTTAGGGAAGAACTGATTAGCTCTTCTAAGTGCTCTGAGGTTAAAGCAGTTCCGCTGGCTCTACCCTGTACTTCTGGCACTTTGTGGGAGAGCATTGCAAATAGCCAGGTTCCTACCTCTGAGGTAGGCTTACATCTTGACTTAGAAATTATTTTTTTCCCCAATGGGTTAATGTTGCTTAACCTGGGAAACATAATCAGTTTTCAGAGGAGAGTTACCAACTTTGAAATGTGTGCATGTTCATTTACATTTGCATGTATAAAGCATATATCTGAAACTTTTTAACATTTCTGAAAGTGAGATACATTTTTATAATTGTATAATTGTATAATTAGTATAATTGTATATTTTATGTGAGAATTGGGTTTTCTCCTGAAAAAAAAGAAAATTGCTATGAAGGAATCATGTTGCATCCTAAGGCTGATGATACCTTAGGCTTGAAAAAATATGATAAGTTGACATTTTACTGGGAAAGGATTCCTAGCTTGTTCACAAAATTTTCTTTGATTTTCCGACTCACCCCTAAAAGTGGCTATGGATTTTTTGACTTACAGTGAAGGCTGCAGCCCCAGATGTCATCATACTCCAATAAAATATTCTTACTCTTAATTCTTACCTCATCTTTCAGGAAGAACATTGTTCAAGAGTGTGCAATTTTACAGAAGAGAAGCCTTGAGCTCAGCTCTGCTCTGCTCTTCCCTTCCTCTCCCTTTTCCTACCACTATGCATTTCTAATCTCAAAAGCAATTCCGGCATATAGCAAAAAGAAGTGCAGAATTTAACAAGCGAGCTGAAGACAGGAGTCTCAAGTTGTCTGCATGTCATAAATAGAGTAAAAGTTCCTGCCCAAGTGAGAAGTGCTTTGTCTCACTGTCTTTTAAAATGTTCAGTGGCATGGAAATGTATTAGCAAACCTGTGTCTTCTGATTTGGGGTGAATTACTTACAACTCATATTGCATCTACATTCTGTGGCTTGCATGTTTTTGTCCTAGTGTTTGTCCCAAAATCAGTCTCATACCTCTTACCTGTAACAAGTCTTCAAAATTTTAAAAAACTATATTGTGTCCTAGTATGTACTTAGTTCGAAAGTCTCAACTAAACATTTATAGTTCAGCCATGAAGGTACAGTAAGTCTAAGATTTAAACACACTCAAATTCATCAGCACCTACCTGTAACATGAAAAGTAGGCCTGAGCACGCTGATTGGTTATTATAGAATACAGTTTTTTATTATTTTTGTTTTTAATATACTGTACTTCTGTTGGCACAGTCTGACATAGCATTAGTTATTTTTGTAGTAATACCACTGTTGAATCATTTTTTCCTTATCTTGCACTTGTAGCCATCTATAGGAAACCACATGAAGTCATCAGTTAAGTATTAGAAAGTTTTTTTATGTTCCTGATTTTAAGTGTATTATCTCAGTTCACAGAGCACAAGTTTAGAGTTATGGACTGGAGTATAACAGAATGAGTAGCTCAAACCATGACATCAGCCTTAGTGTAAATTCTCAACCAAACTCACTGAATTCTATCGTTCGGGATATCCCATACTCAAGCCACTTAAAACCTGTGGGCTGTATGCAGAAAATTTTAAGTAGGAAATAGCTGTCTTCTACCTTTAAAGTTATTTGAAAGAGGTGAATTGTAGTTGTAGGATGTAGATCAAGTATATTAATGTAATTTTATCAATCCTGTACTTACCCCATAGTACCATCATTTCAGGATAAGAGCGGTTCTTTATATAAAATACATTCAGAACCTTAAAAGATAGTGATGGTGGAGCCTGATACATTTTGTAGTATCTAGTGCATTAGGGATCTTGACATTTTGTGGCAGCTTAGTCATATTACTGTGTATTTAACGCTCAGATGTGAAAAAGCAAAGTTGGGACCTTTTAGAACTTCAGTTTTGAAAGATGGAAGAAATCGCTGTAGTTCTTGGTAAATAGCAAGAGGTGTACATCAAAGGTATGGATTCTGGAATACTACAAAATAACAGTTTGGGAGAGATCTCCAACCTCTTATGGTATAGAAAGTGTTACCCAGTACTTGGTACATAGTGATTTCAGTGACTGCTCAGAACATATTATTAGAGCTACCAGTTAAACCAGACAGAAGTGTGAGGAAGAAGTTAGCACTTGAAATTACCTGCTACTATGGCTGGACTCCAGGCAAGAGGAATAAAATTCTAAAGAGAAAATGAGATAAGCAGATATATGCAATGAAAATTAAAAGCACATATCTGGAGGACAGTTGGAACTATTCTTCCACCTTTCTGTTGGAAAAATATTATCCTTTGCTTTCATCACTGGTACTTTCTAACTAGTCTCACTTTTGCCGGTTATTGTTTTATTTTTAACATATTTAGTAATCCAAGTGTAACATAGTTAAAATAATAAAAAGTAAAATAATTGGGGAAAGGATTATATTGGGAGTAAAGGAAATTTGAAGTCTTAAGTCATTTGTGTGTCCTTAGGCAAAATAACCTTTTTGAACTTGTGTTTTTAATCTACTAGAATGCAGCAGGAAAAGATTTTACTAGTATTCTGAAGCATAAATAAGGCATATATGCTGCCATGGTTTTTACTGTTATATTACACAAGTATGATTTCTAGATGTCTCTATGTTCTTATTTATATTTGAGGAATATAGAATATGTATCTATTCCTTATAATAGAAGTGGCCCTGCAGGTATAGATAGAACTTGTTTTACCTATGAGCCTTGCCTTGTAGTTATTCACTGTGGCAGAATATATAAAATAATTATTGAAGCACAGAAGATCAAGGGAAAAGTGATAGATTATTTAAGTGATAAGTAGAGCATCTTCATACACTGTAAGATGGCGTGCAGTCTGAGAAAGGTTTAAATATTCATTGATACACTCACGTTAGGCATTGTTATCCCACACAAAATGCCTGTCCTGTGAATATTTCTAATGAGCTAAGAATTAAGAATTAGAAGAATTTTTTTTTTTTTTTTTTTTTTTTACTGCTTTTTGTGTACTACAAGAGTAATACATACACCTTGGGGAAATTTTAAGAATAGAATAATTTTTTAAAAATCCAAAACCCAGGCCAGGCTTGGTGGCTCACGCATGTAATTACAGCACTTTGAGAGTTCAAGACAGGTGGATTATTTGAGTGCAGGAGTTAAAGACCAGCCTGGGCAACATGGCGAAACTCCATTTCTACAAAAAATACAAAAATTAATTAGGTGTGATGGCACCCCAGGGTAGTCCCAGGTACTTTGGAGGCTGAGATGGGAGGATCGCTTGAACCTGGGAGGAATTTCTTGTTTCTTGAGAGACAGGGTCTTACTCTGTTGGAATTGCAGTGACACACCATCATTGCTCACTGCAACCTCAAACTCCTGGGCCAAGCAACCGGCCAGTGTCAGACTCTCAAGTAGTTGGGACTAGAGGCCTCTACCACCAGACCTAACTGATGTTTATTTTTGTAGAGATGTTGCCCAGGCTGGTCTTGAACTTGTTGCCTCCAGCATTACTCATGCCTTGGCCTCCCAAAATGTTGGAATTCACTGGCTAGCTACCGCACCGGACTTAAAGATTGTTTCTGATATTTTGATATGTGTGCTGGGATGAACATAATTGGATTAAATTCCTAGACACAGAATTGTTGGGTCAGAGGGTATGCATATTTTAAGTTTTATGCATTTTGCCACACTCAAGAAAAATGACAGATTTCTAGTCAAATCAACTAGGGATGAAAAACACTTGTATTTTAAATGTTTTTTGTTTGTTTTAAGTCAAAGGCTATTGAGGAAACTGGAAGTTAGTAAATCAGAGAAGCATACAAAATATGGGAAAGAGATTACGGGGTCATTTACTTCTTTGCTGTTGGAATAGTTGTCTTGATATTAATGTTCTAGACACTTGATCTTAGCCAAAAGGCCGAGAAGCGATGATATTAATGTTCTAGTCGTACTTAGAGAAATGCAGCAAAAAAGTGCTTCTGATCATGGTTTTTTAGCACCTCCTGTATTAGTATTTAAAACCTCTATCATGTCTTCCTTGGGATTTAAGACATTTGTGTTTTGTGGGTAGTTAAGAACTAAAATAGATAATTGCTTGGGAAACTGACCATCTCCTGCACATATTCAGTTTAGGAGTAATCTGGAAACCACAAAGATCGTAGACTTGAAAATAACCCCAAAGTGACAAAGCAATCTCTGAGTACCAGTAGCATGTGAACACACCTCAGAAGAGTCAAATATCCTAATATTTTAAGTCTTTCTAGAAGCCAGCTGTTAGTAAAGTGTTAGAAAAGAAAAAAAGAAAAACTATAGGAAAGACAGTAGTAGAAAAGGGAGATGATAGGTTGTAGAATACAAGCAACTTTTTGAAAGGATGCAGAAAACTTGGTGGTTACATTTTGTACCTCTAGTGAAATAACATTTTCACATTCCTTGACTCAAGTATGTAGAACTCTTGATGGACAGATACAGAGCTCCTACTTTCATGTAACGCTATTTTTCAGGGTAACAGGTGCAGAGCACTGTGTCTGTATCTCATTTTGTTCTCACTAATTAAATCTCTGGATGAAAGTGCATATATATATGATGTGTTGATATATAAACAGCTGATCTGACTTACAGGAGTTAAACCTTCAGAACTTTGATAATTTCTATGAAATATAGAGAAATTCAAGAAAATGGAGACATAGCTTGAAAAATCCTTATCCATTGCTAAATAAGATTATTGAAAGGATTGCTTAGTACAAAGAAGATAGTGATCAGTAAAAGCTACCAAAATTCTACACAGTGTGTTTAACAAAGTAGCTTTCGATCTTTTATCTTTATGGGCAGGATAAATATGAGCCAGGTGATAGTATACACAAGCAAGGAACTGAAATCTAGCCTGTCATCAGGAACTTATAGACAGAATCAAATCCAAGGCACCTTAAAAGCATGCAGTATCTAAATGTTCGTGTACCTCTGTAGCTGTACATTAGGCATGTCCTCATACTATCCACCAAGTAAAGATTGTTTTTGTACTTAGAAGACATGGAACACTTCAGAAGAGTTTTCATAAAAAGATCCAACACTTAAACATTAATCTATAGCATTCCCCTTAGAGTTTTGCAGATTGATTGTTGGACATAGCAATTCACACAGTTTTTCCTGCTATGTGAGCTCATCAAAAAGTGATTTCAGTTTCCTATCTCTAGCACCTTCTCTGGCACCTGATGCAAAAGTGCATTGAATGTTTGATTACTGAGTTAATAAGTGAGCAGAAGGTGATCACAGTACATATGACAAAGAAGGCAGTTGTTCACCTTCCTGATTCCCATAGGTCTCAGTTAAATAATTTTCTAAAACTGTGTTTTTAGTGTGGCTATCAGTTACAAAAACAAACCCCCCTACGTATGCTATGCCCTGTTTCCTACTGGAAAATCACTTTGAATACTATTTTAAGAGTTGGAGGCAATGACAAATTATAGAATCATTTTATATGCAAAATGAAAAACATTTTTTAAGTGTCTGCCATAGAATCAAATAGTGTTTTTTGTACATTTATTGTTTCTGTTATTCAGCTGGCAGTAGGACAGATTTACTACAATAATCCAAAAATGCTAATAAACAAGTGTATCTAACTTTGTAGTTGTTAAGTCACTTTTCTTTTTTTCTGTCTCAGCCCAGAAGAATCAGTGCAGTTTCTGTGGCAGAGCGAGTTGCATTTGAAAGAGGAGAAGAGCCTGGAAAAAGCTGTGGCTACAGTGTTCGATTTGAGTCTATACTTCCTCGTCCTCATGCCAGTATAATGTTTTGTACTGTAGGTCAGTAATGTATTTTGATTTTTCATTTGGGGTTTATATTGTGGTTGTGAAGAAAACTTGATAGCAGAACAGAATGACGAAAGAAATAATGAGCCAGTCTCAGATTTCTTGTTTAAATAAAACTTTTGGCAGTTTTTTCCTTCATGGAAAGTATGATATACCCATTAGATCTTGTAGCTTAGAGAAAATGAAATCATAAAATCAGCGGAAAAAACTATATTTCATAGTACACTATCGCTTTTTAATAGTTTAAATGTACATGCAATTATTTTCTAAAATGATGCTGGGGTCTTTTAGTTGAAATATAGATAATTGTCCAGAGATTTACTACTTTGAACTTTTCTTTTTGATTGTTTTTCTTTTCAAGGTGTGCTCCTAAGAAAATTAGAAGCAGGCATTCGAGGAATCAGTCATGTAATTGTAGATGAGATACATGAAAGAGATATTAATGTAAGTAACTTGAGAGGTACAGTAAGGTACTTAATTCTGCTGTTTCTAAGAGAAATCAGAATGTCTTTGTTTTCCCTTTCCCCCGTTTTTATGGTTATCAAAACCATGACCTTTAGTCACTAAGACGTTGAAAATCTTTTTTTAGTGAGATTATTCAATCTTTTTTTTTATTTGTTGTTAAACTTTATAGAAAGCATTCTGGAGGTGAAGACCTATGTTGTAAAGTATAACTGCAGTTAATCAGTAATAGCTGGCATAATTCAGCAATTGAACTAATGATTTATGACTAAATAGCTGATGGAATTTTTATGATTCATTTTTCTTTGATTTGGAAGTTTATGATAGATTTTATAATGGTTTTTTGTTTTGTTTTTTTTTTGAGACAGAGTCTTGCTCTGTCACCCAGGCTGGAGTGCAGTGGCGTGATCTCAGCTCACAGCAACCTCCGCCTCCCGTGTTCAAGCAATTCTCCTTCCTCAGCCTCCTGAGTAGCCGGGACTACAGGTGCCCACCACCATGCCCGACTGATTTTTGTATTTTCAGTAAAGACTGGGTTTCATCATGATGGTCAGGCTGGTATCGAACTCCTGACCTCAGGTGATCCACCTTCCTTAACCTCCCAAAATGCTGGGATTACAGGCATGAGTCATTGTGCCCAGCCTATAATGTTTATAATTAAGAGTCCTTTTAGATGTTTTCAGCTCTGGTCTTTTCAGATGTTAATGAGAATCATGCCAAAAATTAGGAAGAAACTAGAATTTATTTCCAACCCCTCCTTCTTTTGGTCCTTGACAAAAACTGTAAAATCAACTTGCTGTGCAATTAAATGATATGAAATTATATCCAAGCTAAGTAGTATAGTGACTTTCAAAGGTTTCAGTGCATGGGCAGCATGCTTATTTAAACTGTCAACCATAACTCAAAGCATTTCTATTTTTTTTTTCTTTTTCTTTTTTCTTCTCCCATCCCCCATCCTGAAGTTATCCAGGGGCTACCAGCCATAAGTTCAGTCAGTCATTAGCAAGCACAAGACATCACTTCAGAGTTTCTAAGTATTTTAGGAGTTGTATGCCAGGAAAGGGGGTCAAAGACCAAAATATATATTTCATAATATCATAAGTCATAAAATTGGATAGTACTCAGCAACAAAAAGGAAGTACTGATTCATCCATCAGTGTGGATAAATTTTAAAACATTATTCTAAAAGAAATAAGCTAGAGGAGACATACCTACCATATAATTTTATGCATATGAAATTTTAGAAAAAAGCAAATCTGATCTGTGGTGACAAATCAGTAGTGTCCAGGGATTGGGAATTTCTAAATTTCAAGCATAACAGTCAAAAAAAATTTAACTGTTATGCTTGAAATGTGACATTATTTGATGTATTTTCTATTTAATAAAATTAAAAATAAGGTTAATAAAAGGATTTGGATTTTAGATCTTATGATAATATGTAACACTTATTTTAATTCTTTTTTGAGGGAGAGTCTTGCCCTTGTTACCTAGGCTAGAGTGCAATGGCGTGATCTCGGCTCACTGCAACCTCTGCCTCCCAGGTTTAAGCAATTCTCCTTGCCTCAGCCTCCCAAGTAGCTGGGATTACAGGTGCCTGCCACCAGTCCTGGCTAATTTTTTGTATTTTTAGTAGAGATAGGATTTCACCATGTTGGCCAGGCTGGTCTCAAACTCTAAACCTCAGGTGATCCACCCTACTGACCTCAAAGCATTTCTTAAAAGATTTTCTCCTCTTACTTTTATATCTGTTTTTGTTAAACGTCTTCAGTTTTGTCAAAACTAAGCTAAAGCAAATAAGACTGGTTTAGGTGGTTTATCATGACTATAAATCATGTAACTTTTCAGTAGGGCAAAATTTTTGCTCTTTTGTCCTTTATAATCTCTTGGAAACTTTATAGGTTTTTCCTAATTAACTTAATTGACAAATGTTTCGATATTATCTTTGCTTGTTAATGTAGCAATGTTCTTAGGGTTTAAATTATTCCAAACACTGGAATAATGTCATGGATTATCGTTGGTATTTTTCTAAAACAGTAAGTTTTGGTCAGCTTAAGCAACTTAAGATGTAAGTCTGGGCCAGGCACAGTGGCTCACGCCTGTAATCCTAGCACTTTGGGAGGCTGAGGTGCATGGGTCTCTTGAGGTCTGTGTACTTTTCACAGTGAAACCTTGTCCGGTATTGTTTGGTCCATTTTTCTCCGGTCCTGACCAGTCTTACCCGGTTTGGTCTGCTCTTGTCTGGTTTGGGCCAGTCCTGACTCCTGACCAGTCTTATCCGGTTCAGCCCAGTCTGGTCCTGTCTTGTCTGATCCCAACCAGTCTTATCTGGTTTGCCGCGGTTTGGTCTGGTCTTATCTGGTCCTGACAGGGTCTTGTCTGCTTTGGTCCGGTCTTGCCCAGTCCTGACTGGTCTTATCTGGTCCTGACCAGTGTTGTCCGGTTTGGTCTGGTCCAGTTTGGTTTGGTCCAGTCCAGTCTGGCCCGGTTCGGTCCGGTCTGGTCCAGTTTGGTTTGGTCTTGTCCGGTCCAGTCTTGTCTTGGAGTTTCACTCTTCTGCCCAGGCTAGAGTGAAGTTTCTGCATCTCAGCTCACTGCAACCTCCGCCCCCAAGTTCAGGCGATTCTCCTACAAGTAGCTGGGATTGTAGGCGCCTCCCACCACACCTGGCTAATTTTTGTATTTTTAGTAGAGACGAGGTTTCACCATGTTGGCCAAACTGGTCTCAAACTCCTGACCTCAGGTGATCCGCCTGCCTCGGCCTCCCAAAGTGCTGGGATTTACAGGCGTGGGCCACTGTGCCCAGCCTGCAGAAACTTTTCATGTTCTCTTTCAAGATAAATCTTACCTAGTTCTGTCACCTTACACAGAAAACCCAAGTGCACTTACAGACCATTTACTACAAATAATAGAATTTAACAGTATGGCTGGATAAAAGGTTAATATACCAAAGGCAGTTGCATTTTTTATACTTAGACAAATAACTAGAAAAACAAACAAAGATCCCATTGCAGTAGTCAAAAGTATTCAGTACCTAAGAATAAAAAAAAAATGCAAGATCTCTACAAGAAAAATAAGTTTTATTACAAAACACTGAAAAAGAAAAGACGACGTTTTATATATAGAAGGATTTAATAGCATATCATTTATTTTCAAGTTGGTCCACATTTTGAATGCAATTCTAATTAAAATCCCAGGAAGGTTTTCCATATAACTTGATGAGGTGATTATAAATACTTAAAAAGATTGATTTATGGCCCCAAATAGCTTGTACTTCTAAAGAAGAGCAGAATAGAGAATCTTGGTTTACAGATCACAAGACTTGTTTTGAAGCTAAAATAATCAAGACAGTGAGGTACATGAGTTAACAGGTGGGATAAGACAGGGCACAAAAGCACATTGTATGTTACATGTTACATGCAACATTGTTAGGAGACAGTGGTGGCACCTCAGATCAGTGAGAAAGGGAATGAGCGATTAAGTAAATGGAACTGGAAACTAATGGTTATTTCAAAGTAGTTGAAATCGGTTTCCTGCCTCATAACTAAGTACAAAAATCAACTCCATATAGATTGAGAACTTTAAACGTGTTGACGCATGAGTTTTTCGAACACTGAAGTAGAAAATATAAAAATATAAATAAGCATCTTCTAGACAGTGCTGCCCAAAAGAAATATGTAAGCCACATAGATAATTTAAATTTTTCTAATAATACATTTGAAAAGGTGAAAAGGTGAAATTAAACATATTTAACCCAGAATATCTAAAATATTTACAACACGCAGTTAATTTTAAAAGTTGCATTTGAGATATTTTGCATTATTTTTCTTCATATGGTGTCTTCAAAATTTGATATGTGTTTTACTAGAGTACATCTCAATTCAGATTAATGCTACTGTATTGGGCAGCATAGTCTTAGACCCTCTGAAAGGATTGCTGAAAACATGAAATGCACTAACCTTGAAATAAAAGATCAATATGTTATTCTATGTTAAAATTAAGGTTATTTGTTTAGTCAAAAGGTTATTTCCTTACTTTAAGGAAAACCACAAGCTCAAAGATTCCAATAAGTTAGTATAGGAATATATAAGCAACTTCTACAAATCAGTAAGAAAAGTAAACAACTTAGTAGAAAAATGAGCAAAAACACAGGCATTTTGTAGAAGAGGAAATATTTGGCTAATAAACATGGAGATAATCTCATTGGGACCAATAGGAAAGTATAGATCTAGATCACAACAAGACACTGCTTTATATCCATTTATTTAATAAAAAATGACACTAAAAATGTTGGAGAGTATGTGGATCAGCAGGATCACTTATCCACTGCTCATGGGGATATATAAATAATGGAACCACTTAGGAAAATAGTTAAGCATTATCTCCCGAAGTTCAGCAGTTAACATACCCTATAGCTTGGCAATTCCATACCCACACTTAACCTACAGAAACTTGGATATGTTTAGCACTCCTGTTTAGACTTGAACAAGAATGCTCATAGTAGCAAATGTTCACATTAGTAAATCTTGAAAAGAAGCCACATATGTGTAAGAGTAAGTGAATTAACTGATATATTCATACACTGGGACAGTAAACTGTCATCAGAAAGGATGAGTATAGTAATGTGTGGATGAATCTTAGCAATGCTGTTGTATGTAAAAAAGGAAATCCCAAGACAACATAAAATATGCATTCCCATAAAGTAAGTGAAATTTAAAAATATAGTCGGCCGAGACGGATGGATCACTTGAGGCCAGGAGTTTGAGATCAGCCTGGACAACATGGCTCGGCTTACTGCAGCCTCTCCCTCCCGGGTTCAAGTGATTATCCTGCCTCAGCCTCCTGAGTATTTGGGATTACAGGCATGTGCCACCACACTGGGCTAATTTTGTATTTTTAGTAGAGACAGGATTTCTCCATGTTAGTCAGGCTGGTCTCGAACTCCCGACCTCAGATTATCTGCCCGCCTTGACCTCCGAAAATACTGGGATTACAGGTGTGAGCCACCAGGCCTGGCCAATAGCACTCATTTCTAATCTCCACAACCATTAGGCTACAACTGTTCTTAAAACTTGTTATTGTTATCTTAAAAATTGATAAAAGACCCACTGTGGTCCTTTATCTTGGTACTTCTATGAGTCATCTAAGAAACTGAATTTAATTGATGTCTTGTGGCTGTATAACTGCATAGCTTGTTATATAAACTTAACGTAATTTCGAAAATTTTGTGTTTGTTTTTTAATAGACTGACTTCCTTTTGGTAGTACTGCGTGATGTTGTTCAGGCTTATCCTGAAGTTCGCATTGTTCTTATGTCCGCTACTATTGATACCAGCATGTTTTGTGAATATTTCTTCAATTGCCCCATCATTGAAGTTTATGGGAGGACTTACCCAGTTCAAGGTAATACTGTGGGGGTGGTATAGGAACATCTTTTGTGCAATAGGGTTTGTATTTTCTTAATCCTGGAGATTAGAGTTACAATTTAAAGAATACTTAAAATGCAGGACAAATTATAGTATCAAATGTATCATAGCATTTTTGAGGGGTTTCTCGTCTGTAATTTTATACAGTAGTGAGTACAGTCTGAGAAGTGAGACCAGGTTTCATTTACTACTTGAGTAGTTTGCATATCCAGTAAGTTTCCAGGCCTTTAATTATAAAGCCAAACTTCTAAAAAGTATAAAGTATAGTCAAAGGGAAATCACTGTGGTGTATATGTAATTATGGCAATTACTATTAAAAGTTTAAGCAGCCAGGATCAAATTAAGAATCCTTTTTAGAGCCTGAGCAACTTGATTTTGAATTAAGATTAAGGGAAGTGTATCAAGGTTATGTATTTCTGATAAGTGAAAGTTCTTGAGGTATCTTTTTGTTTTTCTAAGACAGGGTCTCACTCTGTCCCCCAGACTGGAGTGTAGTGGTGCAATCTTGGCTCACTGCAACCTCTGGCTCCCAGGCTCAACCAGTCCTCCCATCTCAGCTTCCTGAGTACCTGGGACTACAGGCGCACACCACCGCGCCTGGCTAATTTTTGTATATTTTGTAGAGACAAGGTCTCACCCTGTTGCCCAAGCTGGTCTCAAACTCATGGACTCAAGCAGTCAGCCTGCCTCAGCCTACCAAAGTGCTGGGATTATAGTCTAGAGCCACTGCGCCCAGCCTTCTTTACTGTCTTTAGGAGTTGTTAGCACAGTTTTCTAGGATAGTCATCTGGTAGCTGTGGGGGAAAAAAAGAATTATGGCGCATTCTAATTGAGGGCATGAAAATAAGAGAGAAACAGTGTAGATAGATATAAAGTGATGTTATGGCTATGCCAGCATGCTAAGCCAGTATAATTCACTGGGGTACAGGTTAATTCTAAAACTGCTGTACATGTGTACTGGAAATGACATACAAGTAAATGGATGGCAAGTGGTGGGAGCTCAGTTTCTTACTACTAGAAAGAGAAGTTAAGGATAAGTGGGATTGCTAGAACAAACCATATGGTACTGGATTACACTCAGAGATCAGTATGAACTTGTGTTTAGCTAAATGGAGATACAAATGGATAGGTATAGAAATAATTATAGATAGGTGTGGATACATGTGTTAGTATACATACACATTTTTTTCTAGCTCTGTGTGCTGAGTGGGAGTAGAAGCAGTGACACCCAGTAGATAGGGATATGATAGCCCCACATCCAGATTTTGTTTTTAATGCCGTTCTCCAGTTAAAGGAGCCAGATATTCCTGGAGAAATGGCTGCTTCTAGGATGAAACAATATACAAAAATGAGCCTGGAATATCTTGTCCCTTAAAGTAAGGAGGTGCCTAAAAGAAGCCCATGACGATGGGAATAAAGGGACACAGGAGCCAACCTGAAAGAGCTCCCAATGGCCAAAGCTGGAACAGTTTGAGGAAAAAAAATAACATGGTATTAGATTACCAAAATATAAAATATTTATGTGTCTATATTGATATGTAAATAAGTGGTTTAATAAGAATAGTGACAAATGTCTCCTACAGAAGAATTTTAAACAATTTATGTAAATGGTCTCCCCATTTTTCAAACAAGTGGGACTGAACTATCTAACCACTGAGTGGGCTGTGTTTAATAACTTCTAAAGAGTACAGTGTGGGAAGAAGGGAAAATGAGTAACTTTACAGCGGAGAAACTTGGCAGGCACTACCACAGGTGATGAAGTTTTAACATCATGAGGAGTAAGTCACATTGATAGGATATGCCCTTAATATGATGTGATGAGACTGGCACTTTGGGAGTCTTTGGTTATAGAGGGTGTTTCGATTATAAAGACATTCTGGGGCCATCTGAGAATCTCGGGCATAATTGATCAACAGATCTTCCAGTCCTTGCATTGAGATCCTTCTTCAGATTAACTAGAAGCCATTTTGTGTGTGCATACTGACAGAGGAAGGATGGACTGTGGTATATTGTATTGAAGTTACTTCTTTCCATGTATAACTCCCACACAATGGAAGTGTATAGATAAATGTTTGACTGAATGTTAATACACAGAGGATACCCCAACTGGCTCTGTGGGAACATGTATAAAAGACACCTCACCCTCCTTCGAGGTCTAAGAGAGGGAAACACTGAGTTTGATGAGGAAAATAAGGTTATTGCTACTGGAATTTTTTGGCAGTTGTGAAGAATCAGACTAGAGGGGTATTAAAGTAGTTTTGAACTATGAATTAGCAAATGAATTTGGGTCTGCTCCATTGTGAAAGTTGATAGTACTTAACCTGACTGGATTGTCCCTGGCAGAATATTTTCTGGAAGACTGCATTCAGATGACCCACTTTATTCCTCCACCAAAAGACAAGAAGAAGAAGGATAAAGATGATGATGGTGGTGAGGATGATGATGTAAGTGAATTTCATGAAGAATTTCCATTATGGGCAAATTGTCAATGCGAGAAAAAAATGAGTTAATATAACCTGGCAATGTATTAGCATTACAGCAAACTTTCTTAAAAACTGACTGTAATGTCGGCTTTTGGATTAATTGATGTATTTTACTGCAAAAAAAAATTCCAGGTTCAGTGACAAGCTATTTCTATCACAAATTATTTCTGGCGTAAAGATCAAAAGAAAAAGAAGAAAGAATACGATGTTTAAAGGCCAGGCATGGTTAGGGACAACACTGTTGTATAAGGTTTTGCTACTCAAAAGTTTTTCAGTAGGCTGCAGCACCTGGGAAACTGGTAGAAAGGCAGAATCCTGTGCCCCACCCTAGATCTGCTGGGTCAGAATCTACAGTTTAACAAGATCCTCAGGTGATCTGTATATACAATAAAGTTTAAGAAACAGCAGCTATAGCTTTAGCTACAGGAGACGGGAGATGACATTATCAGGTGGACAGAGTATTAAATCAGGGAGCAATGAGGGATTTCCTAGGAGAAACAGGAAAGAAAAGACTTACTTTGTAGTGCTTGAGAGTTGGACAGCGATAGTATAAAAATGGATTATCTGGAAATAGACTGAGACAGCCGGCAATGCAGAATTTGCTAGAAAACGTAAGATTATGTCTTTTTAATCAAAAGATCTGAAGATGTAAATGAACAGCAGATTAGAAAATTTAGGAAAAAGACCAATTGCAACAACCGTTTCTCAACTTGTTTTATCATTGATTCTAATGTAAACGTTTTGGAAAATACCACATTATTTCATTAATAGAAATATACTCAGTAGAAGGCTCTATGAGAGGTTTGAGTCAAATTTAAGTTTGTGTTTGAATTTTAGTCCTATCCTGTGAGAAATATGAGTTAGTAGAAAAGTTCAGTATATTGATGTAAGCTCTACATTTTTGGAAATTAAATTTCTTCTGTATTCTATAGTGTGTGACTAGTCAACTAGAATAAATAATGACATTACAAGTAATTAGAGTCACTAGAAGAAATCTAGAAGACTTATCTCATGAGCCGTAGTAACTGAGACAATCCAAAAATATGTCTCCCTGTTGTTTACAGGCAAATTGCAACTTGATCTGTGGTGATGAATATGGTCCAGAAACAAGGTTGAGCATGTCTCAGTTGAACGAAAAGGAAACTCCTTTTGAACTCATCGAAGCTCTACTTAAGTACATTGAAACCCTTAATGTTCCTGGAGCTGTGTTGGTTTTTTTGCCTGGCTGGAATCTGATTTATACTATGCAGAAGCATTTGGAAATGAATCCACATTTTGGTATGAGTCTTTGAATTCTCACATATTTGAGTGTGAAAATGAATGTTTTGCTAGTGCATTAGCCAGTATGTGAAAACAAAATTTTACTTTCGAGTAAAAATAGGTATAATGGAGAGCTGTTTGAAACCAGCTCCTGTTTTTAGTCCCTGATTGTTCTGTATTGTTATATAGGAAGCCATCGGTATCAGATTCTACCTCTGCATTCTCAGATTCCTCGAGAGGAACAGCGCAAAGTGTTTGATCCAGTACCAGTTGGAGTAACCAAGGTAAATATTAAACACTACAATGATGGGAGTGGAAGGTGACATAGATACTAAACAAATGTTACAGGTCTTCAAAGAGCTACCCAAAAAATGGTAACCCATCTAAATTGAGGAAGAAAAAAGGAGTCTTTCTCTTTCTGAGCTTAGTAGATCGTTCATTAATCAGTTATTGGGTGATCTTTTTAGGACTTCTGTAATTTTCTTGTCATTTGTTACATAAGCAAATCAGTCCTTTCAAGTAACTAATAAGAATATTTTCTGGAGTGTAATTTTTCTTTCTTCACAGGTTATTTTGTCCACAAATATTGCTGAAACAAGCATTACCATAAACGATGTTGTTTATGTCATTGACTCCTGCAAGTAAGTTACTGGGAAACCTGTTTGCCTGTTCCAGTGTTACTAACTGGAAACTTCTTACCAGTTAACAGAATCAAAAACACTTTATTTTTAAACTCCTGTGTTCTTAAATCTCCAAAATTATTGTGCGTCTATATAGCATTATAGGTAATTGATAATTAAGAGTAATTATTTCTGTTGATTACTGCAAATCAGTTATGGTAGAAAGTGACAAAGCTTGAAACTGTAACTGATGATTACTTCTCATTGCTCTTGGCTGCTGGTGTCTCACTTATTTCCCATTGGGTGTTTCCATTGATCACTGCCGTACTATAGCATGCTGTTTGATGAATAAAGATGACCAGTGTTTAGCACATGACAAATATCCTACCTTGAAGACACTCCTTTAAGGATTAAAGGTCTTCATTTTGGTATGAGATGAGCCTGGAAAATATACCAGGAGACATTCTGTGTAGATACAGGAATTACATGGTAATTGATAAATTGAAAGGACAAAAAAGTTGAAACTTGGTTATATCTGGCCAACTTGTGCCCCATGACTTCTCTATATAATTCCTTAGTCTGTCCTGACAATGAAAACAATTTGCTGCCAACATCCATTTTAGGAAATGATGAATAGCATTCTGTGCTAATCCCAGTAGTTTAGTGGCAGCTGTCTCTGTATGTAACATTGAAGGAATCTGAGGTTACTTGGGGGTTCAAAAGGACCACACAGGCATCACTAGATACAGATATCCTAAAAGTTACACTAAACTTTGGAATAGAGATGACTTAAGTAATTACTTTCTTTTGTGTATGTGCCATATTCCATTTAAATGGTTTTGCATTTGTTAATTTATGTAATGTTTACCAAAAAAACTCTATAAGGTAGATAATGGCATGGAAAGTTTGGCCAAGGCAGTTCAGCTGGTAAGTGGCAGGTGGATGTTACATTGCCTTTTAGTAGGTTGACAACTAGGGGTTTGCAGTCAGATTGCTGATTCTTACTTGTGCCATTCATGAATAGACATCACAAGCAGGTATGGCTTTAACTACGTAGTGGAAAGCATTCACTACTTAGTGGATATGTAATAGTTATTGATAA
This sequence comes from Hylobates moloch, assembly GCF_009828535.3. Lineage (NCBI taxonomy): Eukaryota > Metazoa > Chordata > Mammalia > Primates > Hylobatidae > Hylobates > Hylobates moloch. Next base: position 30,579,615 of record NW_026652293.1, on the reverse strand, counting down.
TACACGAGTCTTAGAATTAACAACTTTTTCCTATGTAGGCAGAAAGTGAAACTCTTCACTGCTCACAACAATATGACCAACTATGCTACCGTATGGGCATCAAAAACAAACCTTGAGCAACGGAAAGGGCGAGCTGGCCGAGTACGGCCTGGATTCTGCTTTCACCTGTGCAGCCGAGCTCGTTTTGAGAGGTAAGACCCATTCTTGACCTTTAGTAAGGGATTTTTGTTCTGTTCTCTGTAGGGACAGATGTGTGCAGTTATGTAAACCTGCCAGTTTAAGCTGATCTAAGTCTTGCCAGCCATGTTGAAATCAGGTGTAAATGTTTCATAAGGATCTTCATCACAAATCATTTATAGAGAATAAGCCAGAATTAGAAATACGGAGACCTAGATTTTAATATTATTTGTGCCTAATACATTGTATAACACTAAGTGGTTACTCCTTAGGCCTGCATTTCCCTCATTCTATAAAATATTAAGTTACTTAACGTCTCTTGTTTCCTCCGTTGTAAAAAGAATATGGCAAATAATGCCTAACCCATAGGGTTGGTATAAGTATTAAATGAGTTAATAATGTAAAATACTTTGAACAGTGTCTAGCACATCATGATCTCCCAATAAGTGTTTGCAGTTGTTAATTTATACAGGTCAGATATCTCTTTTAAAACTGAAATGCTTGCGACCAGAAGTGGTTTTGGATTTTTTTTCTTGGTAATATTTGCATTGTATTTACCAGTTGGGCATCCCTAATCTGGAAACATGAAATCCAAAACGCTCTAATGAGCATTTCCTTTAAGTGTCGTGTCAGAAGTCAAAAAGTTTTGGATTTTAAAGAGTTACATCTATAAGAGCCTTTCTAGTGGCACTAAAATTACATGAACTAGGAAGGTGGGGAGGTTGTAGAGAAATGTTAGTATGAGTAATCATCCTACAAAAAGTGTCATTGTCGTTTTTAACCCATGTTTGTCAACAGGCAAGGCCTGAAGAGACCATGGGTGGAGCTAATAACATTCGAGATTTTGGATAATTTTTTCATTTTTCTTCTCAGCCTAAAAGGCCATCAAGCTGTGAGGATAAGTCAGAAACCACTATGCAACCAGATTAAATTTTGTCAACAGTGTGTATAGTGAATGATAAAAGGTTCGGTGGTAATTGTAAAATGAAAGGATGATGAAAGGGCAGCTCTGTATCCCTGATTACCTTGCTGCAAAAAGTTCATTAAACTAACATCTGTATATACACAAGGAGGATGGTTATTTTATGCTTGTTTTCTCTTAGACTTGAAACCCACATGACACCAGAGATGTTCCGAACACCATTGCATGAAATTGCTCTTAGCATAAAACTTCTGCGTCTAGGAGGAATTGGCCAATTTCTGGCCAAAGCAATTGAACCTCCCCCTTTGGATGCTGTGATTGAAGCAGAACACACTCTTAGAGGTACTTACAAATACAGACCTACTTGACACAGATACTAATCATACCATCTGTCTTATCCTGGCAGATAACACTTAACAAATGAATCAAGATGAAGATGTAGTCAACAGGGCTGTGATAATATTAAGGCCTCCAGTCTTACCTTAGGTAGTTAGTATAGTTACTGTTCTAATGAGCAATGAGAAGGAAGAAAGGGACAATGTGAGTCTTACTTTAAAAAAGAAAAGAAAACCTAAAAAGGCATCTCTTAACTGTGTACTAAAGATCAGAACATAACTTTCTCATGATACCCACAGTATTTCATATGAATCTCTTAGAACTTTTTTGTTTTTTTGAGATGGAATCTTGCTCCATTGCCCAGGCTGGAGTGCGGTGGCGTGATCTCAGCTCACTGCAACTTCCACCTCCCAGGTTCAAGCCATTCTTCTGCCTCAGTCTCCCGAGTAGCTGAGACTACAGGCATACACCACTACACCCGACTAATTTTTGTATTTTACTAAGACAGGGCTTCACCATTTTGGCCAGGCTGGTCTGAAACTCACGACCTCAAGTGATCCACCCACCTCAGCCTCCCAAAGTGCTGGGATTACAGGCGGGAGCCACTGCATCCAGCCTGGAACATTTATGTTTTCTTGCTAAACTTGTTATAGAAGCAGTGAAAATAGTACAGTGAAAATTAAGGGCATTGGAGCTAGATCTGAATTTGAATTTTGAATCTAGCATTTATCTACTATGTTAACTTCAGAATTTTCTCTAGATTTTACCTTTTTTTAAACATTAACAGCTGGGTGTCAGACTTCTTATGGCATATAGAAACTTATGCTGCTATTATAGTTAATACTGTATTTATAGACTTCATATGAATTGTATTTGTTTTTATAACCTATAGGATGTAGTTGTAATACCTTCTTTATGTTGGGTGCTCCAGATTTTGATTTTGTTCTATTTTTGAGTACAGAGAATTGTTGGCTGTAGACATGGTATTAGCGATTGGCTTGACAAAAGAGGAACTCTGAACCATCTTAACCTTAATTTAGAGTAATGTTTTGTCTGCCTAAAATTAGTGTTCATTTGTTTCTACTCACAAAGAACTATCTCCCCACAGAGCTTGATGCATTAGATGCCAATGATGAGTTGACTCCTTTGGGACGAATCCTGGCTAAACTCCCCATTGAGCCTCGTTTTGGCAAAATGATGATAATGGGGTGTATATTCTAGTAAGTGCTTTGTTTCTCTTCGTTAAGTGGTAGAATAATTTCAGAATCTTCTCCTCCCTGTAAAAGCAGTATTGGCTCAGATAGACGAAAAAAATCCTAAATGTTCTTCAGGGAAGTAACATACCTAGATATTTAGAGAAGTGTAACACTAAAAAAATGAACAGTTCCAGTAGATGGATATCCGGGCCCAACATGGGGAAAAGGGCACTGATTTCTCAAAAGTTAAAAGCAAGCAGGCCAGGCAGTTGGCTCACACCTTGAATCCTAGCACTTTGGGAGGCCAGGGTGGGAGGGTCCCTTGTTATTAATAGTTGGTCTTGAAAGAGCAGCGTCAGGAAAAGAGGTTTATTTTATCAGAAAATGTTTAAGAGATTTGGTATGATGGGGAAGAGAGACTGTAAAAGGAAAAATATACTTGGTCATAATTTATGTTAAATATGTGGCCATTAGAGCATCAGAGCACTTTTTTCTTTCTGATTCTGAAGAGAGCAGCTAAAAAGTTCTTTGTTAAGCCAATTTCATTGCAAATAAAAGTAGAATCATAGCCATAAAGAAAGACTGCATCCTATAGTCGACAGTACTACCTGAGCTGCTGGCAACAACATTGTGATCTAGTCTGGATTTAACTGTCTTTGTGTATTTCAGCGTGGGAGATGCTATCTGTACCATTGCTGCTGCTACCTGCTTTCCAGAGCCTTTCATCAATGAAGGAAAGCGGCTGGGCTATATCCATCGAAATTTTGCTGGAAACAGATTTTCTGATCACGTAGCCCTTTTATCAGTATTCCAAGCCTGGGATGATGCTAGGTATGAGTAAGATTTGGGTGAGCTGTCTGTAGTTTCTCATTTGTATTTAGTTCTCTGGTCTTAGAGAATGATTTCTCATACCAATTTATTTTAGAATGGGTGGAGAAGAAGCAGAGATACGTTTTTGTGAGCACAAAAGACTTAATATGGCTACACTAAGAATGACCTGGGAAGCCAAAGTTCAGCTCAAAGAGATTTTGATTAATTCTGGGTTTCCAGAAGGTAAGACTTCTTCCATTCTTAAGATATCTTTAAAGTGGCATTTATATAGTGCCTGCAAATTGACAGCAAAGTGTATTTTAGTTTCAAATTTTAGACCCTATGATTTTTATATATTCCCAACTATTTCTTAGTTCTCGTGAACACTGGTCTAGTTCCCAGAATGAGTACTTTGCTGATAACCTTATAGTGGTTTGCGAAGTAATTTGTTAGCATTTAGACTTGAAGTAAATTCTACCACATTAAATTTTAAATGGCTTAAATTTATACTTTCGGTGTACAGATGATTAAAGGACTTTATGACATCTAACGTGGAAAAAAACCAACTCATGTTTCTTGATAGATGAGCTGTAGTACTTTTCTTTTCCAACTAGGTTAAAATATAGAATTATTTCCTAAAACATTGAGAACTAGAATGCATAACCAGAAATAAGACTGTTGAGAGAAAGAAGGTAGTTGGGCAAGATGGTAAATTTTTAAAGGCTGTGATTGGAATAACTAAACAAAGTAGTGAGTGGTTCTCTTCTGTCATAAGCTAGCTGAAATTTTAGTTTTTCCTCAAAATTATAAGGGAAAACTTTATGTGCTAGAGTCTTGAGATGCATTTTACAGGTAATGAAACAGGCACCAAGGTATAAATTGTCTTTAATTCATCCAATTAGGAGGCTATAAGACTAGAACTCGTTTGTCTAGAACAAAATATGTCTGTGCTTTCAGCGGTTGACTGTCATGCTTTCCAGTCAGTAGCTAAGTACTCAAAGTGTAGACTGGGTAAAAAATCAGCCTTCATTCCAGTAGGTGTCTTCTTAGATGATCTCCATCTTCTCTACAACTAACAGCTATTTAAGAGTAGCAGATAAATACTTTGTGGTCCTATCAGTCAAGCTCTTATTCTCAGAGTAGATGGTTGATTGGGGGACTTCAAAAAGTAATCACCCCAGTGGGGTGCGGTGGCTCACGCCTGTAATCCCAGCACTTTGGGAAGCCGAGGCGGGTGGATCACGAGGTCAGGAGATCAAGACCATCCTGGCTAACACAGTGAAACCCCGTCTCTACTAAAAATATAAAAAATTAGCCGGGCGTGGTGGTGGGCGCCTGTAGTGCCAGTTACTTGGGAGGCTGAGGCAGGAGAATGGCATGAACCCGGGAGGCAGAGCTTGCAGTGAGCCAAGATGGCGCCACTGCACTCCAGCCTGGGTGACAGAGCGAGACTCCGTCTCAAAAAAAAAAGTAAGCACCCCAAGCTTATTTATGGTTGAGTCTATAAGAGAACAGAGACGTTTTCGTTTTCTTACTGTGGAAACTCAGTAACATTTCTCCTTGAACTTAATCTGGGTATAAGGATTCTGAGAAGAGAAAGTTTTACAGACAGGTTATGTGAAAAGAGTGAGGAAGTGTCAGTTCTCTGAATTACCTTGAATAGTTTGCATGTAATGCGAAGATCAGCCAGTTATCTGATTTTTCTTTTCACTCTGCTCCTCTTAACAGATTGTTTGTTGACACAAGTGTTTACTAACACTGGACCAGATAATAATTTGGATGTTGTCATCTCCCTCCTGGCCTTTGGTGTATACCCCAATGTATGCTATCATAAGGAAAAGAGGAAGATTCTCACCACTGAAGGCCGTAATGCACTTATCCACAAATCATCTGTTAATTGTCCTTTTAGTAGCCAAGACATGAAGTACCCATCTCCCTTCTTTGTGTTTGGTGAAAAGGTAAGAAAAGACTAGAAAAGTTTACATTGAAAGTTGAAATTGTCTTTACAATCATTAGGAACATGAATTTTGATTTTCAAAGCACAGTATATAGCGGTATTTGGAAGTTGGAATGTCAACCATTTTGTATTGTCTCTTTCTCCATTTGCAGATTCGAACTCGAGCCATCTCTGCTAAAGGCATGACTTTAGTCACCCCCCTGCAGTTGCTTCTCTTTGCCTCCAAGAAAGTCCAATCTGATGGGCAGATTGTGCTTGTAGATGACTGGTATGGATTTTCAGATGTGAACTCCAAACTGAATTCTTAGAATTACAATATGATGGAATTCAGCTGCTAATCTTAACTTAATTATATACTAATTATAACTTAAATATATACTAATTATATCTAAATTATATACTTAATGTTAAATTGATACTAGTAGAAGCAAATGCATTAGGAATTTGAGCCATGTCTACCACTAGGCACACCACCACTATGGAATCAGATTAAGTGAAGCTTGAGTGCCCTTTCACATACTCTGTATATTGATTCAAAACTAGTGGCAAGCACTGGGCAAAAATGGAATAGAGCTTAATGGACGGCCAGTAGGCTCAGCCATCATATTCTTGAAAACCTAGAAAATGCCAGCATTCTGGGTCTCTTAAATTCATTATTTTAAAGTCTGGATGATCTGGCTGGGTGCAGCAGATCACTTGGGCTCAGGAAGTTGAAGATCAGCCTGGACAACATGGTGAAACCTGTCTCTACGAAAAATACAAAAAATTTAGCCAGGTGTGGTAGCACACAGCTGTAGTCCCAGCTATTCTGGAGGCTGAGGCAGGAGAATCACTTGAACCTGGGAGTTGGAGGTTGCAGTGAGCTATCACGCCACTGCACTCCAGCCAGGGCAACAAAAAAAAAAGTCTGAATGATCCATATTGCTGGACTTTGTTTTTTGTTTATTATATATTACATGTATTTTTATTATATTTTATTTGGCTTGATAGACTTTATGGCTTAAGACTCCTGCTCATAGCTAGCAGTGAATTTTAAGAGGCTAGTGCTGATTATTACTACTCTTCATATCTGTTTGCCTAAATTTTGGGCCATTATAAGTAGTTTTTTTAAAATATTAATGCTTAAGAAGTTAAATTTATTCTATAACATGCCATGTATGAAGTTGAGAGATAATGGTCTTTTTCTACATATACTCCCTCTCTTATTTTTAATGTATTTCGCCACTTTAGGATTAAACTGCAAATATCTCATGAAGCTGCTGCCTGTATCACCGGTCTCCGGGCAGCCATGGAGGCTCTGGTTGTTGAAGTAACCAAACAACCTGCTATCATCAGCCAGTTGGACCCCGTAAATGAACGTATGCTGAACATGATCCGTCAAATCTCTAGACCCTCAGCTGCTGGTATCAACCTTATGATTGGCAGTACACGGTGAGTACCATATTAACTTCTCATTGAACCAAGTAGAGGGGAGAGATCTTATGTAGGCCTAGAATTCCTAAAGTTAGTGATAGAAGCCCTATTACTTAAGTAAAATTCTAGATATAGACAGAGCTATAGATAGAGAGTTTAGTTCCAGCTAACATACTCAGAACAAAGAATGTCATTTACTTTTGTTAGTAATTGGTCTACTGCGTCATTGCATGTTGGTAGTGTTAGAAAAGGATCTTACAAATACACATATATAGTTCAGAGGGGGTCACATGACAGGGAAGTGACACAGCCCAGATAGCCCTTTTTCCATGGTACTGTTCTGGCATCTCTAAAGAAAAATATTGATGAGATGTTAAATTGCTTCTTTATCAAATGTGTATGTGTTTTTGTTTATCTTAAACAACTAGAGCATGGATATCTTAAAGCAAAGAAATGAGAAATTTATCTTAATTCTTAAAATTTTTATTTGCTTCAGGTTTTAAAATTTTTTTCTTTGCCCACTAATTTTTATTTACAAGATACCAAAAGGCAGAAGAGTGGTACAATGTATAGCCATATAGTCTTTATTTAGGTTCACTAATTTTCAGCGTTTTGTACATTTGCTTAATCATTTGTGATGAAGCAGCAGGCATTACCACATTTTACGTCAATACACTTCATGTCTTTTAAGAACATGGCCACAATACCACAATCACACCCCAAAACCTGAAATGTTTTAGTAATACTATAATATACTAATGTACTAAAATTCTTCCAGTTATCCAAAAATGACCTCTAATTCCTCATCAAAAATTATGTATTGCATTTGGTCTATCTGTAAGACGGGTAGATTGTTATCCTCATCCTCTTTAATAGAAACAAGGAAACCGGGCACAGATAAGTTAAGACCATACATAAGGTCATACAGCTAATAACTAGATAGAACTAGATTCAAACCCAGGCAACATGGCTCCTGAAACAGTGCTCTTACTGTGCTATTCTGTGTCCCTCCTAGGTGGTTAAATGTATAGAATAATTCAATAAGCGTCATAGGCAGATAACAAATGACATATTCATGGGTGTTTAGGAGAAGACAGATTATTTTTGGTAGGAGGGCTGGTAAGCAAGGAGCCTCTGTGTATATAATCTGTTCCTATGAAGAATAATAGTCCGGAAACTAGAAAGAAAGGGATATATGAAGAGAGTTTAGGATGTATGAATATGTAGTGGCCTAAATTACAGTAGTAGATAGAATTGCAATGGGGAGATGTGACTGGATTAGACAGATTTGTGGTAGAATCAATAGGAATTCGTGATGGACTAAAATGGAATGGTGCAATGAAAGAAGGAAGACAGATTACATTCATTTTTTTTTGAGAGGCAGTCTTGCCCTGTTGCGCAGGCTGGAGTGCAGTGGTGCCATCTTGGCTCACTGCAACCTCTGCCTCCCGGGTTCAAGTGATCTTCCTGCCTCAACCCCCCGAGTAGCTGGGATTACAGGCACACACTACCACGCCCAGCTAATTTTTTTATTTTTAGTAGAAACACAGTTTCGCCATGTTGCCAGGCTAGTCTCAAACTCCTAACCTCAGGTGATCCACCCACCTCAGCCTCCCAAAGTGCTGGGATTACAAACCTGAACCACTGCACCCAGCCACACAGCCATATTTCTGACTTAGCTGCTGAATTGGTAGTGTTATTCTTGAAGAAAAGCCGCACAGGAGTAATAAGCAGATTGGGGATATGTTTAATTGAAGTTGTTGACGGTCATTTCTGCAATTTTTCATTAGCTTTATTTTCCTTATTTGCCACATGAAACAGATTTAGGCATTACCAAGGACATTTTTCAAAATCATATTTCAGAATTATTGCAGGAAAACATTTGGTGATAAAGACCAAATAGTTTATTGGCAGCTCCAGGAACCCTCTCCTAATGCTTGCCTTCTTGGAACACTGTTATTGAACTGAGTAAGAGGACTGTCTTAAAGTTCTAATGACATACTGCCAAAATTCAAAACCTTTGAGATTGAATCAGAAAGAACTTCAGAAAAACAGATGGATACAATTGATGACTGTTTTAGAATAGCAGATCAATTTTATTTCAATTTCTGTTTGTGCATTTGGCTTCATTCCCTTTATGTATTAAATTTTCAAATATAACTAAATGTGTACATTTGGTGAGTCGTTGGGAAATAATAAGAATGCTTTGCTAAAGTGATGGTTTTGTGTTTTTCCTAGGTATGGAGATGGTCCACGTCCTCCCAAGATGGCCCGATATGACAATGGAAGTGGATATAGAAGGGGAGGTTCTAGTTACAGTGGTGGAGGCTATGGCGGTGGCTATAGCAGTGGAGGCTATGGTAGTGGAGGCTATGGTAGCGGAGGTTATGGTAGCGGAGGCTATGGTAGCGGAGGCTATGGTGGCAGCGCCAACTCCTTTCGGGCAGGATATGGTGCAGGTGTTGGTGGAGGCTATAGAGGAGTTCCCCGAGGTGGCTTTAGAGGCAACTCTGGAGGAGACTACAGAGGGCCTAGTGGAGGCTATAGAGGATCTGGGGGATTCCAGCGAGGAGGTGGTAGGGGGGCCTATGGAACTGGCTACTTCGGACAGGGAAGAGGAGGTGGCGGCTATTAAAGCTTGGTTATGTCAGTTCCTGTGTGTAGACAGTAAGGAAAAAAAGGCATGCTATGTGTTACGTGTTTTTTCCAGTATGTTTATTTGCCACCAAAAAGTAAATGCATTTTCACCCATTCTGTGGTTCATTGTAGTTTAAGGAAACCAAGCGTATAGATGCATTAGTGATTTTGTTTATATTATGTAAAATATAACAATCTCTTAAAAATACCACAGTTTGTATTTTTTCTTTAAGGAGTAAAGATTTGCCTTTAAATAACCTGGTATTTTCCTGGCTTTCGTTTAATACAATAGAAAATAAAGTATTACACCGAATACTTGCCATGTAGTTTGTTTGTTGACCTTGTATATTAGAAAATTTTACAATGCCAGTTACATCTGTTCATTTTAAATGTCAGAGAAGTTGTACCCTGTTTCAAAAGTATACTAAGTGATACTACTTGTAATAGAATAAATCACCTTGAAATTGAATTGTTACCTTTTGAAGTAAATACTGGCAAGTGCACAAGCCACATAAACCTGAATAAAACTTTTGACCTAGGGTTGAACATTTGGCTTCCTCCCGTATTCTGTCTTTGAATAAGACCAAGCCCAGCATTTTCTTTTCTAAGTTAGTTTCCACGATGACAATTAAAAGCAATGTAATCAATCCATAGAACTCTCGAATAAAAGGTAAATGAAGCTTCACCAATGTGACACATTTACCTACCTTACTGTGTTGCAAAAGGTTTTTGTTAAGCTACTTTGTTTTAATAGAGATGTTCATACATTTGTAACACTTTACAGTTTCTAGTGAATTTTCAGATTTCTCATTTGAGCAAGGTACAGTGGAGAGGGCAAAGGTACTGGATTACACAGAACTGGGTTTGTCTTAATTCTGTTCTCAACCATGTGGATGATCTTGGGCGTATTTTTGTCTTGGTTTCCTTTTCAAAGTCCTTTATCCTGCATATATGTTTTAGATCACCTTCAGCAATTATTGTTAAGCTGATGGCACCTATCTGCAGACTCACAAGTCTGTCTCCAACCGAGATTTCCTTTCTGAGCTATGTAAACAACTGCATACTGAACATCCATCTCTGCTTAAATATCCCACAGAAAAAAATCTCAGTGCTTTCCAAACTGACCTCCTTCCCCTCCCAACCTACCCTATGTCCTGCCAGTACTGTGTTCTCTGCTCTGCTCTGCTCTTTGGAGTTTCAGCTGCTTAATTGCTTAAGCCACCACCTCTAGTCAGCTCAAAACGTCTTTCAATATACTTTTATAGATCAGTTGCCTCTGTTCTATTGTCTTAGTTTGGACATACAGTGCCATAGCAACTTCTTAACTGATCCTGCCTACAGGCCTGCCTCAATCTGATCACTACCGCTACAGTAAACATTCCCAAACAAATCCAGTTTCATACCCCCTCTCCTGACTTAAACCAGTGGTTCTTAAATGCCGTCAGGGCAGAGGCTAAACTCCCTTAGCCACTCACTCTGGCTCTACCTTCATTTCTGCTGTACAGCTGTAGCTAGCCAAACTGAACTAGCACCATCTATGGATCATGAGCTTTCTATCCCTTTGCAAGTTGTGAAAACTCCCATAAAAGGTATAAAATCAATAATGGTTCGTTTGAATGGTACTCATCCCTCCAACAAATTCAATTAGAAATGTGAAATTGAAAAATGGCCAAAAGTTGTCAAAGTGCATTCTCTAAAGGTTGAAAGAAGCACTAAGGCATAGTTCTAATGTGACCATATTCAGCTCAAGACCTGAGGAGCTCCATATGTAGCTCCCCCCCTGTCTTGTGCCCCACATATTCCAGCTGTCCTCCCTAAACTCCAGTTTGTCTCTTAACTGCAGTGCTCTGCTTGGTACTTTCTCCCTCTGCCATGACCCAGAAAGTGCTTCCACATAGCCGTGGACTTGTCTCATTTGTTTTCCTTATTGGGGGATCACAGTTCTGCATTGCCTTTTACCTAATGTCTGAAAGCAGCTGTTTCACTTGTTTACATGGGAGGAAAAGTTCAGTGCCATTTGTACTTGTCATAACTGTAAGTGGGAATCCAGTTACCAAAGAATCCATTATAAGATCCAGAAATCATTCCTTTTCTTGGATGAGACTTAAAAGAGCAGAAGGCTATATAGAGTATTTTGTGACATATTAATACCTTGAGACGTCAACCACTGTTTAATTTCTTTTTTGAGGCAGGGTGACCCAGGCTGGAGTGTAGTGGCACAATCTCAGCTCACTTGCAACCTCTACCTCCCAGGCTCAAGCAGTCTTCCCACCTCAGCCTCCTAAGCAGTGGGTAGCTGAGACCACAGGCACCTGCCACCACCACACCCAGCTAATTTTTGTGTTTTTTGTAGAAACGGGTTTTCACCTGCCCAGGCTGAGCTTGAACTCTTGACCTCAGGTAATTCACCCACCTCGGCCTCCCAAAGTGCTGGGATTACAGTCATGAGCCACCACACCCGGCCTTCATTTCTTTTCTTAGCCATCCCTACATTTTGCTTAGAACAAAGACAATAGTTAAAGAATGTCACAGCAAGTGTGCAATGACTGAAAGTTCTTCCAAAATGAGAGCTTGAATACACGCCGTTCCCATTCAGGAAATGGGAGACAATTCAAGGAAAAAATAATGTAGAAAGGTTTCTGCTTACCACCCCTTCTCTCAGAGCACATATCTACTGGGGTTTGGGGTAATAGAGTTGGCAGTGACAATTGAGTCTGCCCTTCTAGAAGTTCAGACAGGGAAGAGAGTGGCCTGATTTGCACGTGTTTGGTCCGTGGTTGACAGCTTGAAAGTTAACTGGAAGAAAAAGCTGATGTGCCAGTTTCAGGAAACCATGCTGTAGACCTCCCTGTGTAAACAGAATGTGTAGGTACAGTGTCCTCAAGTAAGCAGCTACAATTTGGTGGGATCTTCTATGCTGTGAAGCTACGCTCCAGACCCTCTGAACATCACCTATGCCATAGGAACAGATCAGAATATGAATAGTTGTGCCAACTTAGGGGTCAGCCCAGACAACAAGAAAGAAGACATCAACTTTAGCCAGGCATGTATCTGAATACCAATTTCCCTCTCTCTCAATCTGGAAACAGAATTGGGACAGAAGGATAGTAAAGAAAACCAAAAATGAAATTTCTAATTTGGAACTGATGTGAATTTTGGTTTTGACTGGGAAAATGGCTCCTGAATTCTACTGTATTTACCAGAAAGACTTAGACTTGAATTACTGCCCAGAAGACAAAAAGGGAAGTTTTTTAAAGTTGTATTTGTGTAACTTTCATATTTGCAGACTGTTCTATTACATGTAGTATAAAATATTTCTGGACCATGTGGGGAAAATTTAATACTGAATCTCAAAGTTAACTGAGGTTACCTGAATTTCTGAGACTATTTTAGTGATAATTTAGCTTCTAAGAAAAGATGTTGAGGAGAGGTGGAGCAAGATGGCTGAATAGAAGCTTCCAGTGATATCATCTCCCCGCAAGAACACCAAACTGGAAACTATCCACACAAAACACCTTTGTAAGAACCAAAAGTCAGGTGAGCGATCACAGTACCTGGAAAGAGGTATACTGAGGAAAGAGGCACGGAAGAAGATATGAAAGACAGTCTTGACTTGCCTACATCACCCCTTCTCTATGCCCTGGTAGCGGCCACATGGCACAGACAGGATCTGTGTGCCTGGCAGTGGGGGAACAGATTGTGAGACTTTGCGTTGGAACTCAGTGCTACTCTATCATAGCGCAGAGAAGAATTTAGCCCACGCCCATGGAGGAAACATTTATACCTAGCCAGAGATAGCTAGGTATATTGATACCTAGACACCTAGATATTTATAGCCAGAGATGAATTGTCCTTCCCAGTGGTTGGAACCTGACTTCTGGCAAGCCCTGCCACTGCAGACTAAAGTGCTCTGGGGTCCTAAATGAAAGACAGTCAAGGCCACAAGGACTGCAATTCCTGGACAAGTCCTGGTGCTGTGCTGGGCTCTAAGCCAGTTCACTTCAGGTACACACGACCTAGTGAGACACCAGCTGGGGCAGCCAATGGAGTGTTTATGTCACCCCTCCCCCAAAACCAGAGAGCACAGCTTGCGGCTTCTAGAAAGACTCTTTCCTTCAGCTGAAGAATGGTTCAACATACACAAATCAACGAATGTGATACATCATATCAATGGGATGAAGGACAAAAAACATAATTTCCATTAATGCTGAAAAAGCATTTGTTAAAATTCAACCATCCCGTGGGGTGGGGGGAGGGGGGAGGGATAGCATTAGGAGATAAACTTAATGTAAATGACTAGTTAATGGGTGCAGCACACCAACATGGCACATGTATACATATGTAACAAACCTGCATGTTGTGCACATGTACCCTAGAACTTAAAGTATAATAATAAAAAAAAAATCCCTCCATGATTTAAATAAAACCCTCAAAAAACTAAGTATAGAAGGACATACCTCAATACAATAAAATCCATATATGACAGACCCACAGCTAGTATCATACTGAACGGGAAAGGACTTTAAGATCTAGAACAAGACAAGGATGCCACTTTCACCATTGTTATTCAACATAACTGGAAGTCCTAGCCAGAGCAATCAGACAAGAGAAAGAAAGGGCATCCAAATTGGAAAGGAAAGTCAAATTATCCTTGTTTGCAGATGATATGATCTTATATTTGGAAAAACCTCAAGACTCCAGCAAAAAAACTACTGGAACTGATAAATTTGGTAAAGTTGCAGGATACAAACATACAAAAATTGATAGCATTTCTATGCCAGCAACAAACAATCTGAAAAAGAAATCAAGAAAGTAAGTCAATTTACAATAGCTACAAATAAAATAAAATATCTAAGAAAAAACTTCACCGAAGACATGAATGATCTCTACAATAAAAACTATAAAACACTGATGCAAGAAATTGAAGAGGACACCAAAAAATGGAAAAATATTCCTGTTCTTTGATTGGAAGAATCGATATTGTTAAAATGGTCATACTACCCAAAGCAATCTACAGACTCAATGCATTCTCTATCAAAATACCAATGACATTCTTCACAGAAATAGCAAAAATAATTCTAAAATTTAAATGGAACCACAAAAGACCCAGAATAGCCAAAGCCATCCTGAGCATAAAGAACAAAACTGGAGAAATCACATTACCTGACTTCAAATTATATTGCAGAACTATAGGAACCAAAACAACATGGTACTGTTAGCAGCAGAACATATCTGAGTCACACAGCACCAACGTATGTTACTGGCGGTGAATTCATATGAGTCTGCAACAACCTCATTTTTTGCCTCCTCAGAGGAAAGAATTTGAGAGGCATAAGGCAGAAGGAGAGACTGAGCCAAGTTTTAGAGCAAGAGTAAAAGTTTTATTAAGAAGTCTTATAACAAGGGCCAGGCCCGGTGGCTCACGCCTGTAATCCCAACACTTTGGGAGGCTCAGGCAGGTGGATCACCTGAGGTCAGGAATTTGAGACCAGCCTGGCCAACATGATGAAACCCCATCTCTACTAAAAATACAACAATTAAGGCCGGGCGCAGTGGCTCATGCCTGTAGTCCCCACACTTTGAGAGGCCGAGGTGGGTGGGTCACCTGAGATCGGGAGTTCAAGACCAGCCTGACCAACATGGAAAAACTCCGACTCTACTAAAAATACAAAATTAGCTGGGCATGGTGGTGCACACCTGTAATTGCAGCTACTCAGAAAGGCTAAGGCAGGAGAATTGCTTGAACCCGGGAGGCAGAGGTTGCAGTGAGCTGAGATTGCGCCATTGCACTCCAGCCTGGGCAACGAGCAAAACTCCGTCTCAAAAAAAAAAAACACAAAAATTATCCAAACGTGGTGGAGGGCACTTGTAGTCCCAGCTACTCAGGAGGCTGAGGCAGGAGAATCGCTTGAACCCAGGAGAAGGAGGTTGCAGAGAGCTGAGATCATGCCATTGCACTCCAGCCTGGGTGACAGAGTGAGACTCTGTCTCCCAAAAAATAAATAAATAAATAAAAGTTTTATAACAGGAATAAAAGGAAGGAAAGTACACTTGGAAGAGGGCCAAGTAGGTGACTCGAGAGGCAAGTGCGCGGCTTGACATTTTGACTTCGGGTTTTATACATTGGCATACTTCTGGGGTTTTATGTTACTTCTCCCCACTTGCCAAACTCCTGAGCTCTTATCAGGAAGCTGCTGATCACGTTTCAGGTGTTTTCTATTTATTAGAAGAGACTGCCCTTCCTTGGCACTGGCTGTGACCCATTATTAGTTTAGAGAGACAGTTGACCACCTGACCATCACCTGATGGTTGCCTGACTCTCCTGGTGTATGATGGGGGGGTGAGGGGAGGGGCAGAGCTCTCTTCTGCCCCACTCATACCCAACTAGCTACCCACTGTAACATTACTTGCATAAAAACAGGCACATAGACTCATGGAACAGAATAGAGAAATTAAAACAGTTGAACTCATGGAGATAAAGTAATGCTTACCAAAGGCTGGCAAGGGTAATGGTGGTGGTAGGAAAGTGGGGATGGTTAATGGGTACACAAATATTGTTAGATTGAATGAATAAGATTTAGAATTTGGTAGCACAACAGGACAACTACAGGCAACAATAATTTACTGTACATTTAAAGAAAACTAAAAGTGTCCTAGCCAGAGCATCAGACAAGAGAAAGGGCATCTGAGTCGGTAGAGAGGAAGTCAAACTGTCACTGTCAGTGATGTGATCACATACCTAGAAAACCCTAGATATGCAGTAAGACTCATCCTAAAAGCTCCTAGATCTGAAAAATGAACTCAGTAAAGTTTCAAGATAGAAAATCAATGTATGCAAATCAGTAGCACTGCTATAAACCAACAACAACTCAGCTGAGACTCAAATCAAGAACTCAATCACTTTTACAACAGCTGCAAAAATAGAATACTTAGGAATATACCTAACCAAGGAGGTGAAAAAATCTCTTCAAGGAAGACTACCAAACACTGCTGAAAGAAATCATTGATGACAGAAACAAATGGAAACATATCCCATGCTCACGGATGGGTAGAATTAATATTGTGAAAATGACCATACTGCCAAAAGCAACCTATAGATTTAATGCAGTTCCCATCAAAATACTATCATCATTCTTCACAGAACTAGAAAAAAAAATCCTAAAATTCATATGGACCCAAAAAAGAGCCCGCACAGCCAAAGCAAGACTAAGCAAAAAGAACAAATCTAGAGGCATCATATTACCTGACTCAAACTATACTACAAGGCTATAGTTACCAAAACAGCATGGTACTAGTATAAAAAAAGGCATGTAGACCAATGGAACAGAATACCCAGAAATAAAGCCAAATATTTACAGCCAACTGATCTTTGACAAAGCAAACAAAAACATAAAGTGGGGAAAGGACACTGCATTCAACAAATGGTGCTGGGATAATTGGCAAGCCACATGTAGAAGAATGAAACGATCCTCATCTCTCACATTATACAAAAATCAACTCAAGATGGGTCAAAGACTTAAATCTAAGACCTGAGACCATAAAAATGCTAAAAGATAACATCGGAAAAACTCTTCTAGACATCGGCTTAGGCAAAGAGTTCATGACCAAGAACCCAAAAACAAATGCAACAAAAACAAAATAGATGGGACCTAATTAAACTAAAAAACTTCTGCACAGCAGAAGAAATAATCAGCTTAGTAAACAGACAATTCACAGAGTGGGAGAAAATATTTGCAAACTATGCATCCAACAAGGGTCTAATATCCAGAACTCAAATCAGCAAGAAAAAAAAATCAAAAAGTGGGCTAAGGACATAAATAGATAATTCTCAAAAGAAGTTATACAGGCCGGGTACAGTTGCTCATGCCTGTAATCCCAGCACTTTGGGAGGCTGAGGTGGGTGGATCGCCTGAGGTCAGGAGTTCAAGACCAGCCTGGCCAACATGGTGAAACCCCATCTCTACTAAAAATACAAAAACTAGCCGGGTGTGGTGGTTGTTCATCTATTATCCCAGCTACTCGGGGGGCTGAGGCAGGAGAATGGCTTGAACATGGGAGGTGGAGGTTGCAGTGAGCTGAGATCACACCACTGCCCTCCAGCCTGGGCAATAGAGCAAGACTCCATCTCAAAAATAAAAAACAATAGAATAATAAAAATTTTAAAATTACAAAGATATACAAATGGCCAAGAAACATATGAAAAATGCTCAACATCACTAATTATCAGGGAAATGCAAATTAAGACCACAATGAGCTACCACCTTACTCCTAGATGAATGGCCATAATGTAAAAATCAAAAAACAATAGATATTTGTATGGATGTGGTGAAAAGGGAACACTTTTACACTGCTGGTGGGAATGTAAACCAGTACAACTACTATGGAAAACAGTATAGATGTTCCTTAACTAAAAGTAGATCTACCATTTGATCTAGCAATCCCACTACTGGGTAGCTCCCCAGAGGAAAAGAAATCATTATATGTAAAAGGCACTTGCACACGCATGTTTATTGCAGCACAATTCACAACTACAAAAATAGAGGACCAGCCTAAATGCCCATCAACGAAGTGGATAAAGAAAATGTAGTATATACATACTATGGAATACTACTCAGCCATAAAAAGGAATGAAATAATTGCATTTGCAGCAACCTGGATGGAATTGGAGACCATTATTCTATGTAAAGTAACTCAGGAATGGAAAAAACAAATATTGTCTGTTCTCACTTATAAGTGGGAGCTAAGCTATGAGGACACAAAGG
This sequence comes from Hylobates moloch, assembly GCF_009828535.3. Classification (NCBI taxonomy): domain Eukaryota; kingdom Metazoa; phylum Chordata; class Mammalia; order Primates; family Hylobatidae; genus Hylobates; species Hylobates moloch. Next base: position 30,561,405 of record NW_026652293.1, on the reverse strand, counting down.
CATAAGAGTGATATAGTGGACTTTGGGGACTCGGGAGAAGGGTAGGAGGGAGTGAGGGATAAAAGACTATACATTGGGTACAATGTACACTGCTCAGGTGTTGGGTGCACCAAAATCTCAGAAACCACAACTAAAGAACTTATTCATGTAACCAAACACCACCTGCTCCCCAAAAACGATTGAAATAAAAATTTTTAAAAAGATAACTGAAAGTGTATAATTGCATTGTTTGTAACAAAAACAAAGAATAAATGCTTGAGGTGATGGGTGCCCCATTTATTGTGTGTGGTTATTACTCATTGCATGCCTGTATCAAATTATCTCACGTACCTCATAAATATGTACACCTACTATGTATACACAAAATTAAAGATTAAAAAATAAATTTTAAGACATAAAAAAAGATGTAAAAAGAATCTTTACTTCCTGGGAACTGACTAGAGTTGCCAAATATCTCAATTGGCCCAGGACTATCTGTTTTCCTAAGACAGAAGAAGCGCTAAAACTGGGAAAGTCCTGGGCAAACTGGGATGAATTGGTCACCCTAGGATTTATCTTAAATGGAAGCACTTTTAGGAATTTTCAGACTTTGAAATTCCATATTTCTTTCATACCTAGAAATAAATTTAAGATAAAGGTAACAAAGCAGTTGGCTATGTAATCAAATGTTTAATGTTTCTCAACAGGCATAACTGTAAAACATTTTTCATGCTAACATGTAAAAAATAACCAATAAATACATTATTTTACAGTTTTAAATTTTTGTATTAATATAATACATTATATGTACATTATAATATATATCTCTATTATATAATAATCTCACATCTCAAGGTTTTTTTTTTTGAGACAGAGTCTCACTCTGTCACCAGGCTGGAGTGCAATGGCGCCATCTCATCTCACTGCAATCTCCATCTCTCCCAGGTTCAAGCAATTCTCCTGCCTCAGCCTCCCAAGTAGCTGGGATTATAGGCACACACCACCATACCCCGCTAATTTTTGTATTTTTAATAGAGACAGGGTTTCACCATGTTGGCCAGGATGGTCTCGATCTCCTGACCTGGTGATCTGCCCACCTCAGCCTCCCAAAGTGCTGGGATTACAGGCGTGAGCCACCGTGCCAGGCCAAGAATCTTATTTTTTTAAATATATGTATTTAAATATATATAGTATATAAGAATATATACATATTTAAATATTTAAGAATATGTACATATTTAAATATTTAAGAATAAGTATATTATACTATATATTATTTATATATTTAACTATATAGTTTATAGATTATATTATCTAGTATATAATCATATATAGTTCTTATATATTATCAACTTTTAACATATATAAATATATATTTAAAAAGTTAAGAATCATATATATATAATTATATTTATAAAGTTAAGAATCTTGAGATGTGAGATCATCCTGGATCATCCAGGCAGGGTCAATCTAATCATATGAGTCTTTAAAAGTGGAAAAGGGAGGTAGAAGAAGGAGTCAGGGAGATGAGACAAAAGAATAGACAAGAGACTCAGAGGAGAGACACTTGATCCACTGTTGCTGGCTTTGAAAATAGATGGAGGCCATGAGCCAAGGAATGCAATCAGCCACCAGAAACTCAGCTGTGAACCGTCAAGGAAACAGGGAACTGAATCCTACAACTACAAGGAACTGAATTCTGTCAACACCAAAATGAACAAGGAAACAGATCCTTCCCTAGAGCATCCAAAAAGGAATGCAGGCCTGTCAACACTTTGATTTTGGCCCAGTGAGACCCATGTCAGATTTTCGACCTACAGAACTGTAAGATTATAAATCTGTGTTAAGCCACTAAGTTTGTGGTAACTTATTATGACTGCAATGGAAAACTAACACAATATATAAATTCAGTCTTTCATTTATAAGGTATAGGGGTGAAAGTAGGGGTGGAAAGGTAGAAGAGGAAAAAAATTAATTTTATGAAATATCAAAATCCTTAGAAAATCTTAAAAATGCTTTATACATGTTTTAGAATCATGAAACGAAAAAACAGCATCACTATATTCTGTAGTTGGCCTGGGAAAAGACAAATAGGTTAGAAACCAGTGGCAGCAACAGAAGGGAGGTAGATGGCCAGAGTAAGAAGTTTGTTCACACAAGGCTACCGCTTTTAATGTACACCTTCAAAGATATTACTTTGCCCATCACCTGTTCTTTCTGAAGCCAAAAACTGAGAAAAGTAGGGGAAGAGGATGGAAAAGGAAAATCCCCACCCTTAACACTCACTACATTCATTATAGAAAGATGTTTCTTATTAAGGCCCCCAAGGACAATCCTGGAATTATTTCAACAAGTCTTTGTGTACACAGACTATGTATAATCAAAATCTATGGAACTGCCTATAGGTTTTCTTATTTTAAAAAAGTGCTGTTGGGCCGGGCGCAGTGGCTCACACCTGTAATCCCAGCACTTTGGGAGGCCGAGACGGGCAGATCGCGAGGTCAGGAGATCGAGACCACCCTGGCTAACACGGTGAAACCCAGTCTCTACTAAAAATACAAAAAAAAAAAAATTAGCCAGGCGTGGTGGCAGGCGCCTGTAGTCCCAGCTACTTGGGAGGCTGAGGCAGGAAATGGCGTGAACCCGGGAGGTGGAGCTTGCAGTGAGCTGAGATCCCACCACTGCACTCCAGCCTGGGCAATGGAGCGATACTCCATCTCACACACACACAAAAAAGATCAACTCTCAGCCTCAAGAGATTGTGGCAATTCAGCGTAACCTTTGTTAGGTTACAGATAACATGAAGTAAAAGTCAAAAGTTTAAGTATTTAAGCCTGAGTGCTTAAATTTCTTTTTATATTCTTAAGTCAACATAAGCTCTGCTTTGGGAAAAGACCATTTGTTGTTTCTTAGAAAATCAACTATTTTAGAGGCCACGTGACCATCCAATGTAAAGATTATATTTCTCATTTGTAGCTAAGTGTAGCCACATAATAATAACATTCTAGGTAGAAGCATGAAAGTCAAAATAACGTGTGCAACTTTGAAGAAAGGTTCTTTCCCTTCTGCTTGGCTGAAAACCAGGCAGGAAAGCTTGATTACCAATTGCTGTCTTGGATCGTATGATGATTTTTCATGGAAATCTTACAATCGTGAAACAATATAGAAGAAACCTGAATTTCTGACAACGCAAAACACCTACCTACCTACATACCTACCTGAGTTCCCACAAGGAACATCTATTAGCCCTATACTCTGCACTTCTTGACTATGAGGGAGAAATACATTTCTGTATTGTTTACCTCTCTTATTTTGGATTTCCTTGTTTCTTGCTGTTGAATCTATCCTATTTTTTTCTTTTTTTCACTTTTTTCTTCTAAAATGTATACCTACAAGAATGAGCTTAAAGAACCTATCCTATTTTAATATATGACATATTATCTTATTCTGGTAACCGCGAATTAGCAATAAATTAAATTTTGTCTCTTGTCTATATAGAACACCTAATGCTTTTTATTGGAGGAGTATTAGAAAACAATATTTAAAACTATATTTGTTTCTGGATTAAATAGTGATGACTGTACTATATACTAAAAATATACTAATATCATTGAATTGTACACTTTGTAATGTGTGAATTTTATGGCATGTGAATTATATCTTAATAAAGCTGTTATTTTAAAAATATGTAAAATGAATCATTCAGTGAAAGCATTATGATATTTAAATATTTTTTAATTAAGCTTTGAATTGAAACTACCATTTCAGTGGGATATGAGAATCGTTTATTAAACAAATTTGTGAAATATAAAACTTTAACATCAGTTCAGATGCTTTAACTTGTGACTATTCTGATATCCCCCTTGACGTTTGCTTCTATCTTATTATTATTCATTTCCAGATTCAGATTTTGCATTACTTTGAAGAGCATTTTATCGTCTTTTTTATCTCCTGAAGCAGCCCTTTTGTTGAGAGCGTCTTCTGCTACAATAAAAAACTGTTCTGTTGGTTGAAGAATGCTTACTCCATAGCCTTTGTTGCTATAAATATGATTATTAGTCATCTTCAATTTGGGTGCTGGAAGAACCTATTAAATTATTTGAGGAAATTAGTTTTTCAATGATTTTATTTAAAAAATGAAATAATGAACATATAAAAATTAGCTTAGACTTTATCCATGGATTAACAGATTTTTTAAAACAACCGAGACTCTCAATTTTGAACAAGTGTTAAGTACTGTTTTCATGACACCAACTAATGTAATATTAACTACAAAAAATATTTAATAAGAATTTTTTTTTTTTTTTTTGAGATGGAGTCTTGCTTTGTTGCTCAGGCTGGAGTGCAATGACATGGTCTTGGCTCACTGCAACCTCCGCCTCCTGGTTCAAGTGATTCTCCTCCCTCAGCCACTCAAGTAGCTGGGACTACAGACGCGTGCCACCACACCCAGCTAATTTTTGCATTTTTAGTAGAGATGGGGTTTCACCATGTTAGCCAGGATGGTCTCGATCTCTTGACCTCGTGATCTGTACTCCTTGGCCTCCCAAAGTGCTGGGATTACAGGCATGAGCCACCGTGCCTGGCCTTGTACCTTATTTTCAACCAATTATCTGACTTAGTGTCCAGAATCATACAGAGAGTGGGAGACTACTAGTAATACATAATACAATTCCTGCCCTTAGATAATTTATAATCTATTTGAGGAGACAAAATGTACATTCATAAAACAAAGAGTTAGAATGTTCTAGAAAAAACTTCATTAACATAAAAGTTCATTAACTACACAAGCCTACAGAGGGACTTAGAAAGACAAGATTTATAGAAGCAGAAAGGATGGAAGACATTTCACCTAGAAATTATTGCTATTAATGTTTTAATTGGTTAGCTTAAACCATTTAACACAACTTTGAAAGTAAGACTTCAAATGCTTCTTAATACACTATTATTCTTAATTTGCTTTACTTTGTAATTTGAAATACCAAAATGTATTACAGATCTGATCAAAGAAAACTCTAAAATATCTTTAAGAGAAAAATCTATCCCATTTCTCATATTCAAGGTTATTTGCAAAGAGTTTAAGTACAAATTATTAAATTATAAGGCTAAACTTATTTCCCATCAGCCATCATTTAACCATATTTTGTTACCTGTACTATTCTTTTCCAAATCAATGATAATATTTAGACTGCCTTTTAAGACTAAAACTAATATTTTAGCACTTGTAATTACTTACAATTCTTATAACAATGCTACATCAAGAAATAAGAGAATACCTTCATATTAACTCCACCTAAGGTGCTTTTTGAACTGTCACTGGTTCTGAGGTTATTACAGTGATGAATTTCATTTCTTTCCAAAATGGCTATGCTTCCAGGATACAGTTCAACACCAGCACCCTGTAAATTAAAAGCAAATAAAACTATCTACAAAATATATACACAAACCTCTCTCCAAAATCTTCTTTAGACTTGAAAATTGTAATTCTGTATTACCAGTATAAACATTGAGTAACATGAAAATACATGATCATGCATGCAACTGTTAATTGTAAAGATAATATTTAAAAATATTGAAAATTTAAATATCTGTTAGAGAATCATTAGACTTAGAAGGTTGAGGTCATATAATCCACTATCTTACTCTTCCACCAAAATGATTCTCTAGAAAGAAGTCCAAAACCTCTTTAAGCAATTGTTTCAATAGTTATAAAAATTTATATCTACTGTAAATCCCACGTAATGCCACTAAAGTATATTTCCTCATTTTAGTGGAAATTTTAAAAATTCTTTAAAAAGGTGCTATTTTTCTACTTTCTTTAATCCTTTTTCTCATTCAATTCTCCAGTCCTTCAATTATCTTTGCGATTGTTATCTAAAGACTCAAGCTCTTAATTTTTAATTATTTATTTATTTATTGTTAAAGACAAGGTCTTTCTGTGTTGCCCAGGCTGGTCTCAAACTTCGGCTCAAGTGATCCTCCCGCCTCAGCTCTCAAAGTGCTGGGATTACAGGAGTGAACCACTGTGCTTGGCCTAAAGTTTTTTATGTCCTGATTACTCAGAAGCTGTTAGAACTAATCACAACACCTAACAGCAACATCTGATAACTTACATGTCTTATTTCTTTAAACTATCAAACGACTGACTCATGATTTATGTTATAGCCACTCTTTTCCAGATTTTAAAAAGTCACCCTTATAAAACAAAGCTAAATATTCTTTACTTTGGACCTAGCATTTCATTTTTCCTAAATGTACTATGACACTCTCTAGTACTCATTTTGTTGATGTCTACCAGTTACTAAGTTTAATTAGAATTCCACTAAAAGATGAAGAAATTGCTACCCTTTATTTGTATATTAAGATCACTCAAAGCTGTTATCTATAGTCATATAAGGCCATACTTTTTAAAGAATGAAATACCTGGGCACCAGTTATTTCACTGTCTGTAATCGTCAAAGCAGCCCCTGTAAGAACACACACTCCTGTTCCTTCACATTTTAACATGCAGTTTTCTAGAGTCATGTGACCAGACTCCACCACCACGATACCATCAACCGTCCCTTGTTGTATCAAAGATAGATGCATTAGTTTCACATTGTCAGCTTTGGACACCACAAAACTGTCACAAGAAGGTTCAGAAGTAATCATAATTTCCTCTCTCCTTCCAACTCCTGATTCATAGGGATAAAAATACATTAAATCAGTAATCTCCCATTTTAAGGCCCTTTATTGTCATTCAACAATACTGCTGTTACTAAAGTTTTTCCCTGTGTGTGTGCGTGTGCGTGTGTGTGTGTGTGTGTGTGCGTGCGCGCACGTGCACATTTTTAGAGATGGGTCTCGCTATGTTGCCCAGGCTAGTCTCGAACTCCTGGGCTCAAGTGATCCTCCTGCCTCACCTCCTAAGTTGGGACTACAGGTGCATAGCACAGTGCCCAGCTTCACATATTTTTAACAAATAATATATAGTACATACATAACTATAGTGTAATCTTTTTCTTTTTCTTTTTTTTTTTTTTTGAGACAGTCTTGCTCTTTCACCCAGGCTGGAGTGCAGTGGCTTGATCATGGCTCACTGCAACCTGGGCTCAAGTGATTGTCCCACCTCAGCCTCCTGAGTAACTGGGACTACAGGTGTGTGCCACCACATCCAGCTAACTTTTGAATTTTTTGTAGAGATGGGGTTTCACTATGTTGCCAAGGCTGGTCTCAAACTCCGGGGCTCTAGCAATCCACTTGCCTCAGCCTTCCAAAGTGCTGGGATTACAGGCGTGAGGCACCATGTCCAGCTTTTCTTGTTGTTGTTGTTGTTGGTTAGACAATGAGAATACTCTTACTTCAAAGTCAAAAAGAGAGAAAGTTTCTAAATATGTTCAGGACCTAAAAGAAATTTAGTAAATTCTGCTGTTCTACTTCTGTTTTGGTGAGTTAGCATGTAATATTAGCCTTTTTGAGAAAATGATGAGCATATTTTAATATAGCTTTACATCTGGGTTTTCCTTAGTAAAGTGATGTGAAAAGCAGTAAAGATAGATAAGAAAAAAGTACTTTGGGTAAAAAATATAAATGGAGCTAATAGAAAATACGAAGAACATGTCTTAATTATAAAAGGAACATAAAGGATTTCTGTAAAACATAAATTCTATTGTAATTTCTAATAATTCCATTAAGCATGTTTAGAATACACAATTTGTCCAGTATACATTGCTGTAAAAAAACTACAAAGGATGCCCTGCTAACCCTTTATAATGATGTCATCTGTCAACAAAGCAAGATTTGCAGCTTGATATTCTCCTGGAAAAATTATTACTGTATCTCCACTATAACAATTATCCAAAGCCAAATCCAAATCATCATGCTGTTGGAGAAGTGTGTCTGAAGATAAATCCTTTATCTAAAAAAAAATAAAACACTTGCACTTTCAATAATAGGTTAAACTGAAATATGTCATTTTAATCAGTTACTTACTGGACAAGTGCTTTTCCCAAAAGACTTAATATTTATTAAAGACTAGCATTTATTAAATGCTCAAAGTACCAGTTCATCGATTAATGTTGAAATAAAATTTTTCTTTACAATCGTTCATCATTTTATAACTATTAAATACTGGGTATTTAGCTATGTGCCATATTTTGAACTTTACATATTACCTCCTTAAGCCTTGCAACAGTTCCTTGACATATTATTATTATTATTATTTTGAGACAGAGTTTGGCTCTGTCACCCAGGCTGGAGGGCAATGGTGTGATCTCGGCTCACTGCAACCCCTGCCTCTCGGGTTCAAGCGATTCTCCTGCCTCAGCCTCCTGAGAAGCTGGGATTACAGGCACACACCACCACGTCTGGCTAATTTTTTGTATTTTTAGTAGAAATGGGGTTTCTCCATGTTGGCCAGGCTGCTCTTGAACTCCTGACCTCAGGTAATCCGCCCACCTCGGCCTCCCAAACTGCTGGGACTACAGGCATGAGCCACCGCGCCCGGCAACGTAAGTATTATTATCCCAGCTGTAAGGTTAAGGAAATTGGGCCGGGCGCGGTGGCTCACGCTTGTAATCCCAGCACTGTGGGAGGCCGAGGCGGGCGGATCATGAGGTCAGGAGATCGAGACCACGGTGAAACCCCGTCTCTACTAAAAATACAAGAAAAATTAGCCGGGCGTGGTGGCGGGCGCCTGTAGTCCCAGCTACTCGGAGAGGCTGAGGCAGGAGAATGGCGTGAACCCAGGAGGCGGAGCTTGCAGTGAGCCGAGATTGCGCCACTGCACTCCAGCCTGGGCCACAGAGCGAGACTCCGTCTCAAAAAAAAAAAAAAAAAGGTTAAGGAAATTGAAGCGTGGCAAGATTAAATGAATTGTCAAAGTTAGTAGTGAAGCCAAGCTTTAGATACAGTTCAATATGACACCAGATCTCATGCTCTTCCCTATGTATCATTTTGTTTTCTTTAACTCAAAATGACCCTCCAATTTTAGTAAATAAACAAAATTCTTTTTTTTTTTGAGATCGAATTTCACTCGTCACCCAGGCGGGTGTGCAATGGCATGATCTCGGCTCACTGCAACCTCTGCCTCCCAGGTTCAGCCAATTCTCCCACCTCAGCCTCCTGAGTAGTTGGGATTACAGGCGTCTGCCACCACACCCAACTAACTTTTGTATTTTTAGTAGAGACAGGGTTTCGCCATGTTAGCCAGGTTGGTCTCAAACTCCTGACCTCAGGTGATCCACCTGCCTCGGCCTCCCAAAGTGCTGGGATTACAGGCATGAGCCAGCGTTCCTGGCCCCCAAATAAACAAAATTATACATATCAAAGATTCTAAAATATGCACTGGGAGTAGAAAAGAGGAGATAACTTCGTTATTAGTGTCGTAAAGACCGAAGGGCTTTATTTATTTATTTTGAGACAGGGTCTCATTCTGTCGCCCAGGCTGGAGTACAGTGGCACGATCATGGCTCACTGCAGCCTAAACCTCCCAGGCTCAAGTGATCCTCCCACCTCAGTCTCCTGAGTAGCTGGGACTACAAGCACACATTGCCATGCCTGGGTAATTTTTGTATTTTTTGTAGAGGTGGGGTTTCGCTATATTGCCCAAGCTGTTCTCAAACTCCTGAGCTCAAGTGATCACCCAACTCAGCCACCCAGAGTGCTGGGATTACAGGTAGGAGCCACTATGCCCAGCAGTGTGAAGGACTTTTAATATAAAATATAAATCCAAGCCGGGCACAGTGGCTCACACCTGTAATCCCAGCACTTTGGGAGGTCAAGATGGGTGGATCACTTGAGGTCAGGACTTCGAGACCAGCCTGACCAATATGGTGAAACCCTGTCTCTACTAAAAATATTAAAATTAGCCAGGCATGGTGACACATGCCTTCAATCCCAGCTACTCGGGAGGTTGAGGCAGGAGAATCGCTTGAACCTGGGAGGCGGAGTTTGCAGTAAGCGGAGATGGTGCCATTGCACTCCAGCCTGGGCAACAAGAGCAAAACTGTCTCAAAAAAAAAAAAGTAAACAAATAAATAGTAAGTCCAAATATAAAATTTGGAAATATATTCTGAAAAAATGCCTATTATTCTTTGATCCCAATGAAAATGGCATTATCATGCATATATCTTTCTTCTTCTTCTTCTTTTTCTACTTCTTCTTCTTCTTCTTCTTCTTCTTCTTATTATTATTATTGTTATTTTGGGATGTAGTCTTGCTCTGTCGCCCAGGCTGGAGTGCAGTGGCACAGTCTTGGCTCACTGCAACCTCCTGGGTTCAAGTGATTCTCCTGCCTCAGCCTCCCAAGTTGCTAGGATTATAGGTGTGTGCCACCACACCCAGCTAATTTTTGTATTTTTAGTGGAGATGGGGTTTCACCATGTTGGCCAGGCTGGTCTCGAACTCCTGACCTCAAGTGATCCGCCAGCCTTGGTCTCCCAAAGTGCTGGAATTACAGGCTTGAGCCACTGCACCCAGCCTTTTTTTCTTATTATAAAAGTGATACTTGTTATAAAAACATGGAAAAGAAAGCATAATAAAAATTGAAAAATTAACTTGTAAATTCTTAACTAAAGAAAACCTTCATTTATATAGATATTTCTTTCTAGCATATTTCCCATGCATATATTCATTTATTCATATGCCAATCAATCATACCATACATTGTATATACTTTTGAATTCTGATTTTGTCATTATATCACCTTCCCCATGTCTTTAAATAATTTTTCAAAGCCTATTTTTTTAATGATTAAAATTTCAACTTATTTTAGATACGGGGGTGCATGTGCAGGGTTTACTATGTTCGTTTATTGCATCCAGGTATTGAGCATAGTACCCAATAGGTAGTTTTTGAACAGACATCCCCTCCCTTCTTCCTCCTGCACCAGTAGTTAGCAGTGTCTATTGTTCTCATGTTTGTGTCCATGTGTACTCAGTGTTCAGCTCCTGCTTGTAAGTGAGAACATGCAGTATTTGGTTTTCTGTTCCTGCATTAATTCACTTAGGATAATGGCCTTCAGGTGCCTCCACGCCACTGCAAAGGACATGATTTCATTCTTTTTATGGCTGCATAGTATTCCATGGTGTATATGTACCACATTTTCATTATTCAATTCACCATCAATGGGCACCTAGGTTGATTCCCTGTCTTTGCTATTATGAATAGCACATCAAAGCCTAACTTTTAACAATTACATACTAATGTATCAAACAGATATATTACAACTTATGTTATGAATTTCTCACTCTTATTTAGATGGTTTATGAGTTTTCAACATTATGAAAATACTATAACAGATCCTTATGTATATCTCTAGTTGTTTCTTTGGGAAACATTACTAGACAGGAAATTGCTGGATCAAAAGGTATAAACATTTTAAGAGTCTTGGATATACTTTGCCAAATTCCTCTCCAGAAAAGCTTAATCAATTAAAACTTGGGTTAAGAATGCTTGTTTTGTTATAAACAAAACAACATGGGATTTTTAAAAAATTTGTACAATATTTGCCATTTTAATGGACAAAACTCCTCACCTCATTTTCATTTCCATTTATTTGATAAGTGAGAGTGAACACTTTTTCCAGATATATGTAAAATTCCTATAAACCTAACTAAATCAGCAACCTACAAATTCATTTGTGCAGGTATTACATACATTGGAAGCAGATAGCACAAGACTACCTCCGTAAATAAATAATGTGTAACAACTCTGAAACCCTCCTCACTTATATTTTTTTTATTCACTGAAATAAGAAACACAGGAGAGAGAAAAAAGTGTGATAGAGGAAGTCAATAAGTTTAATTTTGGTGCCAATAAATTTGAAGTGCCAGTGGAGTCACTAGATAGAGGTATCCAGTAGACTATGGATGTAAGGGTCTAGAATATAGGACCTGACTTGACATAAGGTCATAGAATTATTTACTTATATGATAATTAGAGCACAGGAATGGATGAAATGAGCTACAAGAACGTGTAAAGAGGGCAAGATAGAAACCTAGCACAGAACACTGAGGAATATTTAACAAACTGGCAGAAACACAAGATCTCACAAAGAATACTGAGAAGCAGGCAAAGAGGTGGTAAGAAAATCAAGGGACTAGGATGTCATGGAAGGAGGAAGTACAATTGACCCTTGAACAACATGGGTTTGAACTGCATAGACTCACTTATACACAGATTTTTTTCAACCAAACACGGATCAAAATACAGCATTTGCAGAATGAAAATCTGAGTATATGGAGAGCAGACTTTGAATTTTGTATATGTGGGTTCTGCAGGGCTGACAGCAGGACTTGAGTACACACAGATTTGGATAACATGCCAAGTGTCCTTGGACTAATCCCTGTATATACCGAGGGACAAATGTAGTTGGTAGTGTCAAATGCTGCTCAAAGATTAACAAGATGGTAATCTCTGAGTTGTACCTACTGCAATTGGCCAGAGGGAGATTCTACATGACCACAACAGCATTTTCAGTGATATTCTGGAGACAGAAGCCAGATCACAGTGAGTAGAGGAATAAATATGAAGAAGTGGAAATAAATGCAGATAAATATTTCAAGTAGTTTTTCTCTGCAAGGTAAGAAACAGAGATGTGGTGTTTAGGGTAGATATTGTTTTGCTATTTAAAATAGAACAGAATTGAACATATCTCACTGTATTCAGGAAGGAGAGAGTAGAGAGGAGAGGTTAAAGACACAAGGAAGAGATGACATCACAGAAATGGTGAAGTAATGGCTCTTCCACTGAAGCAAACATTAAGTTGGCAAAAACTATGGAATCAACTTTTGGGAGCTCTAGAACCTAAATCAAACACAGCAACAAAGGAAATGCTTAATGAAGTGGCTGCTAAAATTCAGTAAACAAGTGTGGCATTTTTTTGCTTACCCCCATCCCCCAATCCCCTGCTCTGCAGCAGCAATGGAAATGGCAGCCCACATTCCTGGCGTAGCTTGCTGGTGCCAGCAGGCCACCAGGTGGTAGGGTGCAATATAGGCTTTGTTCTCAAAATACTATGGTTGTAAATTCTGACCTAGCTGGTAGTTCTCTGATGGACTGGCAAAGAAAGATGATATTTTTTTCACCCCAGGCTGGAGTGGCTTTCCCTTTGCCCCATAGATGCCTAGCACAAAGAACACAGAAAGAGACAAGCAAAATTCCTCAAAGGAGGGGCTGAGGAGAAAGATTTTTGGAGGAATAAGGGCTTGAACAGAATCCGCGCTTTCCATATGCCAGGAAATCAGTAGTGAAATGCACACTGCACTGCAGGGCTAGATGTATGCTCAGAAGATACCCAAGAACCACCTAGGCTTGCACCTTTGGCTGCTCTTTGGGCCTTGCGCAAACAGGAAGCAAAAGCTAATACAAAGTTTTAGGCAGCCTGGCTTAGCTTTGCAGGAGTGTCTCAGCTCAGAGACAATCTGCAAACACTGGGAGAGTTTTTGTTTTTTTCTAGTTATTTATCTATTTTTTTGTTTTTGCTTTTTTTTGGAGACGGATCCAGGCTCTGTTGCCCAGGCTGGAGTGCAGTGGGACGATCTGGGCTCACTGCAACCTCTTCCTCCCGGGTTCAAGCAATTCTCCTGCCGCAGCCTCCCAAGTAGATGGGATTACAGGTGTGCACCACTACGCCCAGCTAATTTCTGTATTTTTAGTAGAGGTGGGGTTTCACCATGTTGGCCAGGCTGGTCTCAAACTCTTGGCCTCAAGTGATCTGCCTGCCTCAGCCTCCCGAAGTGCTGGGATTACAGGTGTAAGCCACTGCACCTGGCTTTGTTTTTTCTTTTTAGCTGAGCCCTTTAAGGAAATCACTGTTAGATCACTCACTATGTACTGAGATAACACAACAAAGACTTCAAGTGCCACACAAAAAAGGAATACAGCCTTTGCAAATTAGTTTAGAAAAGTCATTAAACAAACATATAGCTGCAGTCTTCAACAACTGAAAAACCCTGGGGAGGTGTAGAATCCAATTTCCAGAGTTACCATATTATAATATCCAAAATGTCCAGTTTTCAACAAAAAAATTGCAAGGCATACAAAAAAATAAGATACCATGACCCACTCACAGGAAAAATAAATTGACAGAAACTATCCCTGAGGAAGCCCAGATAAGACTTTGGACTTACTAGACAAAGACTTTAACTCAACTGTTTTAAATGTGCACAAAGAGCTAAAGGAAACAATAAAGAACTAGAAGCAACCAGGAGAACAATGTCTGAACAAATAAAGAATATCAATAAAAATATAAACAAAATAGAAATTCTGTAGTTGAAAAGTGTAATAGCTGAAGTGAAAAATTCACTAGAGGGGTTCAACAGCAGATTTGAGCAAGCAGAAAAAATAATCAGCAATCTTGATGAAAGCACAATAGAAATTATCCAGCCTGAGGACCAGAAAGAAAAGAACTATAGAAAAAAATGAACAGCATCAAAGGGACCAGTGGGATATGATGAAGCTTATAAATATACTTATTAGGAAGTGTCAGAAGAGGAAAGAGAGAAAAGGGTGTGTTGTTACTTTGTATGTATATATGGGTTTTCATTCACAGCTCCTGACTCATAACTTCCACAGTCCTTATAGTTTTTTGTTATAATATTGGGTGCTTTAGGCCTCATGAGCAGGCCTCAGGAAACAGAATCTCTCTGACCTTCTCTTGCTCTCCTTTCACCTGCCACAGGGCAGGACTCTAATATTCCTGTGCTTTTTCTGATTGTGGGTCATAAGACCCTCATTCCAAACCAGGTTCCGCCAGGCACGGTGGCTCACGCCTGTACTCCCAGCTCTTAGGGAGGCAGAGGTGGGAGCCTTAGCTTGAGCCCAGGAATTTGAGACCTGCCTGGGCAATATAGCAAGACCCTGTTATCCACAAAAAAGAAAAAAAGAAACAAAACATAAACAAATAAACTGGGTTCCACCCCATACCTTGAGACCAATCACGTTTTAACACAGTTGTCCAAAGAAACCCAAGAGGACTGGGTTCAGAGAGCCTTCAGAAAGCTGATCTCATAACATTTCCTGGAGGATGACATACCTGGAGGAGGGCATGGGAGCTCTGTGTACCTTCCCCTGATACCTTCCCCTATACATCTTTTCATCTGTATCTTTTGTAATATCGATTTTTTTTTTTTTTTTGAGACGGAGTCTCTCTCTGTCACCCAGGCTGGAGTGCAGTGGCGCAATCTCAGTTCATTGCAACCTCTGCCTCCTGGGTTCAAGTGATTCTCCTGCCTCAGGCTCCCAAGTAGCTGATATTACAGGTGTGCGCCACCACACCCAGCTAATTTTTGTATTTTTAGTAGAGACGGGTTTTCGCCATGTTGGCCAGGCTGGTCTCAAACTCCTGACCTCAAGTGATCCACCTGCCTCGGCCTCCCAAAGTGCTTGGATTACAGGCGTGAGCCACTGCACTTGACTGTGATATCCTTTATAATAAACTGGTAAACATAAGCCAGGCATGGTGGCTCACACCTGTAATCCCAGCACTTTGGGAGGCCGAGGCGGGTGGATCACAAGGTCAGGAGTTCAAGACCAGACTGACCAATATGGTGAAACCCCATCTCTACTAAAAATACAAAAATTAGCTGGGTGTGGTGGTGTGCGCCTGTAATCCCAGCTACTCAGGAGGCTGAGGCAGGAGAATTGCTTGAATCCGGGAGGTGGAGGTTACAGTGAGCCGAGATCACACCACTGTACTCCAGCCTGGGTGACATAGTAAGACTCCATCTCAAAAAATTAATTAATTAATTAATTAAATTAACTGGTAAACATAAATGTTTCTCTGAGTTCTGTGAGCTGCTCTAGTAAATTAATTAAACCCAAAAAAGGAGTCGTGAGAACCCAACTTGAAGCCAGTCAGTCAGAAGTTCTGGAGGCCTAGACTTGAGGGAGAGGGGTAGTTTTGGAGGCTGAGTCTCTAACCTGTAGAATGTGACACTATCTACTGGTAGATATGTTGAAATAGAATCGTAGGACACCCAGTTGGGGTCTGCTGGAGAACTGATTGATTACTTGCTGGCAGGGAGAAAGCCCCACATATTTTGGGGTCACAGAAGTTTTCTGTGTTGATAATTCTTCTTTTGTCGTGAAAACGGAGGGAAAATATGGCTTGAGGGTTTTCCTAACAAAGGCAGAAAAAATATCTGAAAACATAATGGCCAAAAACTTCCCAAATTTCATTAAAGACATGACTCTACATATCCAAGAAGTGTAATGGACTTTAAGTAGGATAAGCACAAAAAAACACACATTAACATATATTATAATCAAACAATTAAAATCCAAAGATAGGCAGGGCACGGTGGCTGACACCTGTAATACCAGCACTTTGGGAGGCCAAGGCGGCTGATCACCTGAGGTCAGGAGTTCCAGACCAGCTTGGCCAACATGGCGAAACCCCATCTCTACTAAAAATACAAAAATTAACCAGATGTGGTGCCACATGCCTGTGATACCAGCTACTGGGGAGGCTGAGGTAGGAGAATTGCTTGAACCCGGGAGGCAGAGGTTGCAGTGAGCCGAGATCATGCCATTGCACTCCAGCCTGGGCAACAAGAGCAAAACTCCATCTCAAAAAATAATAATGATAAAAAACAATCCAAAGTTTATAAAGAGAGAATCTTACAAGCAGCAAGACAGAAGCAATGCATTAAGTATAAGAGATCCTTAATAAGATTAAGGCTGATTTCTCATCAGAAACCATGGAAGCCAGAAAGCAGTGGGATTTAAAAGTGCTGAAAGATAAACAACCAAAAATTCTATATCTAGAAAAAATACCTTTTCAAAATTAAGAAGAAATTGACATTTCTAGATAAACAAAAGTTGGTCCTATCCTAAAAGAAATGCTAAAGGAGTCCTTCAGCCTGAAATGAAATAGACAACAGAAGTAACTCAAAGCCATATAAAGAAATAAAAAAGTTCCAGTAAAGGTAAAACCAAGGGCAAATATAAAGGCAGTATTACTGTATTTTTGGTTTGTGACTCCTCTTTTTGTTTCCTATATAATTGAAGATACCAATCCCTAAAACAATCCTTATAAATCCATGCTAATGGGGAAACAATGTATAAAGATGTAATTTGTAACAATAACAACATAAAGGGAGGATGGAGCTGTATGCTATTAAAGCAAAGTTGGTATCAATTCAAACTCAATCTTATAAATGTAGGATGTGAATTAGAATTCCCTTGATAATCACCAAGAATATAACTAAAAAATACACACAAAAGGAAATGTGGAGTAAATCAAAATGGTACACTAAAAAAAAATCATAAAACACAAAAGAAGATGGTACTGAAAGCACTGCATAACAAAAAAAAAAAGATATTACATGTAGGAAAAACACTGGCCAATGGCAGAAGTAAGTCCTTCCTTATCAGTAATCATTTTAAATGTAAATGGATTAAGATCACCAATTAAAAAAGACAGGTAGAAAGGATAAAGAAAAATAATCCAACTATACGATGTTACAAGAATCTCATTTCAGGCCAGGCATGGTGGCTCACGCCTGTAATCCCAACCCTTTGGGAGGTCGAGGTGGGCAGATCATGAGGTCAGGAGTTTGAGACCAGCCTGGCCAACGTGGTGAAACCCCATCTTTACTAAAAATACAAAAATTAGCCAGGCATGGTGGTGCATAATCCCAGCTACTCAGGAGGCTGAGGCAGGAGAATCGCTTGAACCTGGGAGGCGGAGGTTGCAGTGAGCTGAGATCACACCATTGCACTCTAGTCTGGGCAACAGAGGCAGACTCTGTCTCAAAAAAAAAAAAAAAAAAAAAAAAAAAAGAATCTCACTTTAGATTCAAAGACACAAATGGATTAATAGTGAAAGAATAAAAAGATATTCTGTACAAACAGTAATTG
This sequence comes from Hylobates moloch, assembly GCF_009828535.3. NCBI lineage: Eukaryota > Metazoa > Chordata > Mammalia > Primates > Hylobatidae > Hylobates > Hylobates moloch. The sequence continues at coordinate 30,543,582 of NW_026652293.1, read as the reverse complement.
AAAAAGAGCTGGGGTGGCTATACTAACATTAGATAAAATAGACTTTAATAATACAATTGTTGCTAGAGACAAAGAAAGGTATTATATATTAACAAAAGAGTTAATTCATCAAGAAGATGTACCAATAAGCATATGCAAACCAAACAACAAGGTCTCAAAATGTATGAAGTAAAACATTCACAGAATTGAAGGAAGAAATAGTTTTATAATAATAGTTGAAGATTTCTATACCACTTTCAAAAATAACTAGAACATCTAGACAGAAGACCAATAAGGAAATAGAGGACTTGAACAACAGTATAATCCAACTAGACCTAACATACATATATAGACTGCCCCCCAAGTCCAACACAAAAGGAAACACATTCTTCTGGAATGCATATGGAACATTCTCCAAGATAAAGCCATCTATTAGGCCACAAAACAAGTCTCAATAAATACATCTTCTCTGACCACAATGGAATTAAAGTAGAAGTCAATTATGGAAAGAAAACTGAAAAATTTAGAAATATGTGAAAATTAAACAACGTATTCTTGATTTTTTTTTTTTGAGACAGAGTCTTGCTCTGTCGCCCATACTGGAGTGCAGTGAGTGGCGCGATCTCGGCTCACTGCAAGCTCCACCTCCCGGGTTCATGCCATTCTCCTGCCTCAGCCTCCCGAGTAGCAGGGACCACAGGCGCCCGCCATCATGCCCGGCTAAGTTTTTGTATTTTTAGTAGAGATGGGGTTTCACCACGTTAGCCAGGATGGTCTCGATCTCCTGACCTCGTGATCTGCCCCCCTCAGCCTCCCAAAGTGCTGGGTTTACAGGCGTGAGCCACCGCGCCCGACCTAACAACATATTCTTAAATAACAAATGGCTCAAAGATGAAACACAAGGAAAATTTTAAGACACTTTGAGATAAATGAAAATGAAAACACAACATACCAAAATTTATAGGATGCAGGAAAAGTAGAGCTCAGAGAGAAATTTATAGCAGTAAATGCCTACATTAAAAAAGAAAGATCTCAAATCAGCAATCTAATTTTACAACTTAAGAAACTAGAAAAAGAGCAAATTAAACCCAAAGCCAACAGTAAAAGGAAACGATAGAGATTAGAGTTCAATGAAATAGAGAATAGGAAAAATAAAAACAAAATCAAAAATTAATTATTTGAAAAGATCAACAAAATTGACAACAGTTTAGCTAGACTAAGAGAAAGAGAGAAGGCACAAATAACTAAAATCAGATATGAAGGTAGATACATTACTACTGACCTTAAAGAAATAAAAATTATTTATAATCATATTCCATGAATATACTATCATTATATGTACACCTATGAACAATTGTACACCAACAAATGCACTGATTTCACACCAACAAAAATTAAGTATACAAATTCCTAGAAACACACAGTTTACCAAAACTGGCTCTAGAAGAAATATAAAATCTGAACAGACCTATAACAGTAAAGAGATTAAAAAATCAGTAAGCAAAAATCTCCCAACAAAGTCCAAGATCAGATAGCTTCATTGGTAAATCTACCAAACATTTCAAAAATTAACACCATGAACACTAAATAATAACTTATGAATGCAAAGAGGAAAACAACAGATACTGGTGTCTACTTGAAGGTAGAGCGTAGGAGGAGAGACAGGAGCAGAAAAGATAACTATTGAGTACTGGTCTTAATACCTGGGTGATGAAATAATATGTATAACAAACCCCCATGACACGAGTTTACCTATGTAACAAATCTTCACGTGTACCCCCAAACCTAAAATAAAAGTTAAAAAAAAAAGAATTAACACCAATCTTTCCCAAATTCCTCCAAAATCTGTGAGAACACTTCCTAATTCTCAGGCCAGCATTATCTGATAACAAAGCTAGACAAAAATACCAGAAGAAAAGAAAACTATAGAGCAATATTCCTTTTGAATATAAATGCAAAAATCCTCAATAAATCCTAGCAAACTGAACTCAACAACATATTTAAAAGGTTATACACGATGATGAAGTGAGATTTATTCCAAGAATGCAAGAGTGATTTAATATACAAAAATCAATCATAACACACCACATTAATAGAATGAAGGGGAAAAATAAATTACACAATAATCTCAATTGATGCAGAAAAAGCTATGCCCAGCTAATTTCTGTATTTTTAGTAGAGGTGGGGTTTCACCATGTTGGCCAGGCTGATCTCGAACTCCTGACTTCAAGTGATCCACCCACCTCGGCCTCCCAGAGTGCTGGGATTACAGGCGTGAGTCACTGCGCCTGGCCAGAAATTTATTTTCTTACAGTTCTGGAGGATGGAAGCCCACGATCAAGATGTCAACAGATTTGGTTTCTTCTCAGAAAGCCTCTCTCAGCTTGCAGGTGGTTGTGGTTTTGCTCCCTCTTCACATGATCATCCTTCTGTGCACATGCACTCCGATGTCTTTTTCTGTGTCCAAATTTCCTTTCTTTAAAGGATATCAGTCAGATTGGAGTAGGGCCAACCCTAATGGCCTCATTTTAATTTAATCGTCTCTCTAAACACTTGCTCGCCAAATATGCTTACATTTTAAGCATGTTTAAAATGTAAAAAGGACTTCATATATTGAAGTCCTTACCCCATGGTGTTGGGTTTGGGTTCAGCTTTATCCTTTTGCATGTAGATACTTATTTGTCACAACACCATTTGTTGAAAAGACTATTCTTTCCCCATTGAATGATCTTGTAACCCTTGTTGAAAATCGCTTGCCCATAATTGGGTTTATTCCTGGATTTTCAGTTCTTACCATGGGGTAAGGACTTCAATATATGAATTTTGGAGGGACACAGTTCTGCCAATAACACCCCCTAGTATCAGAAAAGACAATGATGCCCACTTTTGCCACTGCTGTTCAACATTGAACCAGACATCCTAGCCAGAGCAACTAGGCAAAAAGAAATAAAATATATCCAAATTGTAAAGGAGGAAGTAAAACTCACTGTTTGCAGATGACATGATCCTATATATAGGATATATATGTGTACATGTGTGTGCATGTGTATATATATACGCATCTATACATATGTGTACGTGTGTGTATATACACACACCCATATATATGCGTATGTGTGTATGCACACACCCATTCATATGTGTACATGTGTGTATACACACACCCATACATATGTGTACATGTGTGTATACACACACCCATACATATATATACACACATATATATACACATATATATACACACACATATATGTCTCCAAGGAATGCACCAAAAACATATGATAGCTAATAAACAAACTCAGCAAAGTTGAAGGATGCAAAATCAGAACACAAAATCAGTTTCGTTTTTATATATCAGTAATAAACAATCCGAAAAGAAAATTAAGAAAATTCCATTTACAATAGCACCCAAAATAATAAAATGCCTAGAAATAATGTAAACCAAGGAGGTGAAGGACTTGTATACTGAAACTACAAACCATTGCTCAAAGAAATTAAAGAAGGTCTAAATAGATGGAAAGCCATCCCATGTTCATGGATTGGAAGATTTTAATATTGCTAAAATAGCAATACTACTTACATTGATCTACAGATCAATGTAATCCCTATCAGAATTTCAATAGCCTTTTTTTCTGAAGAAATGAACATGCTCATCTTCAAATTAGTAATGAATTGCAAGGGACCCTGAACAGCCAAACAATACTGAAAAAGAACAAAGTGGAAGACTCACTCTTCTGATTCCAAAACTTACTACAAAGCCACAGTAATAAAATAGTGTGGTACTAGCATAAAGATAGGCATATAGACCAGTGGGATAGAACTGAAAATCCAGAAATAAACCCAATTATGGGCAAGCGATTTTCAACAAGGGTTACAAGATCATTCAATGGGGAAAGAATAGTCTCTTCAACAAATGGTGTTGGGACAAATAAGTATCTACACGCAAAAGGATAAAGCTGAACCCAAACCCAACACCATATACAAAAATTAACTCAAAATTGATTAACAACCTATATATAAGAGCTAAAACCATAAAATTCTTAGGAAAAACCATAAGGGTAAATCTTCATGATCTTGAACTTGGCAGCGGATTCTAAGGTATGGTACAAAAGCATGAGTAACAAAAGAAAAAATAAATTTCTGCCTTAGTCTATCTGTGCTGCTGTATAACAGAATGCTACAGACTGTGTAATTTATAAAAGAAATTTATTAGCTTACAGTTCTGGAGGCTAGGAAGTCTAAGGTCAAGGCACTGGCAGGTTTGGTGTCTGGTGAGGCCATTCTCTTCCAAGATGGCACCTTGCCTGCCACTTGGATCCTCACATGGCAAAAGGCAAGAACTCTGGAGAGGAACTCTGTCTTCACATGGCAGAAGAATAACAGAGGGAGAACCGGCTCCCATAATTCCTTTTTATAGGGGCATTGATCCATTCGCGAGGGCCCCATCCTCTTGCAATACCTCCCATTACGCCCCATCTCCCAACTCTGTTGTGTTGAGGATTAAGTTTCCAAAACTTGAGTTTTGGAGGGGGGCAAAAACATCCAAACCAAAGCAGCTGAATTTCCTCAAAGTTAAAAACTGTAAGGCATCAAGGGACATTATCAAGAATGTAAAAAAGCCTAGGCACCATGCATAGACCACTGGGTGAGGGATAAGGTAATTTTGGGCAGGTCAATGGGTCAAAGCTAATTTCAATTATAGGCATAAAACTGGAATGGTCATTCACGGAGGAAGATCAAACTGGGTGTTTGTTTTAATATTTATTGAATTTTCTAACTATGGATCCATGTTTCTTATTGTTACAAAACTTGATAAAGATCTGAAAGTTGGAGGCCATGACTTGCTTGTTGTAACATATTAAATCAAGGAAGGGATCCACACAGCCTCCCCCTACCACATCATCCCCCACTGCTTTGGAAGTGCACACATGCAGGCAGATGTCACCACCCCTCCCCTACCAGCACACGTGCATGCACACCTTGTTGTCCTGCCACCACTAGCACTAATGCATACATACAAACACCACTGTCCCACCCTCGCTGGCACCCCGCCCCTTCTGACACATGCACACCCTGCTGCACCGCTGCCACTGTTGGCACATATGCAGGAGCGCAGACCTGCTGCCACTGCCCCAACAAAGGGCTTTTCTCAGCACTCACCATCGAAGTGTTGTCACCAGCAGACTGTGAACACCTCAGACCCTCCACTGCAGCAGGTGATTAACCTTGAAAGGCCAGAGAACAAACCTGTGCTGTGGGCCTGGTACCAGCCTCCCAGGGTTGCGCATGCAGCCCAGTAGTACTGAGGTGAGAATTGGACCCCTGACATCTTCCAGAAATGAAGCCAGTTGACTGAACCCACCTTATACCACAGTAAAACCCTCACATGCATCAAAAAATATAAAAGCAAAAAAACCCCATCCAAAGGACATCAACTTCAAAGGAACATCGGCCCAAGCAGATGCGAAAAAAGCAGTGCAAGAATTCTGGCAACTTAAAAAGCCAGAGTGTCTTCTTACCACCAAACAACCACACTAATTCCCCATCAATGGTTCTTAACCAGGCTGAAATGACAGACAGAATACAGAATCTGGATATGAACAAAGATCATCAAGATTTAGGAGAAAGTTGAAACCCAATCCAAAGAATCTAACGAATCCAATAAACAATACAAGAGCTGGAAGATGAAACAGTCACTTTATGAAAGAATCAAACTGAACTGATGGAGCTGAAAAACTCACTCCAATAATTGGAAGTATTAATAGCAGAATAGACAAGGCTGAGGAAAGAATCTCAGAGCTTGAAGACTAGTCCAACAAAAATAAAGAAAAAATAATAAAAAAGAATGAACAAAACCTCTGACAAATATGGGATTATGTAAAGAGACCAAACCTACGACTCATTGGCATCCCTAAAACAGAGGGAGAGAAAGCAAGCAAACATATTTCAGGATACTGTACATGAAAAATTTCCGAACTCTCCAGAGAGGTTGACATTCAAATTCAGAAAAAGCAGAGTACCCCTATGAGATACTATACAAAATGACCATCCCCAAGACATAGTCATCAGATTCTTCAAGGTCAACGTGAAAGAAAAAATATTAAAGGCAGCTAGAGAGGAGAGGCAGGTCACCTACAAAGGGAAGTCTATCAAGCTAACAGTGGACCTTTCAGCAGAAATCCTGCAAGCCAGAAGAGATTGGGGGCCTATATTCAGCAATCTTAAAGAAAAGAAACTCCAACCAAGAATTTCATATCTACTCAAACTAAGCTTCATAAGTGAAGGTAAGAAAATGCTAAGAAAATTCATTACCACCAGACCTTACAAGAGGTCCTTAAGGGAGTGCTAAACATGGAAATGAAAGACTGTTATTTGCCACCACAAAAACACACTTAAGGACATAGACCACACTATAAAGTAACTGCACTATCAAGTCTGCATAACAACGAGCTAATAGGTTTGTTAGGTTTGTTTTGACAGGATCAAATCTGCACATATTAATATTAACATTGAAAGTAAATGGGTTATATGCCATACTTAAAAGGCACAAAGTGGCAAGTTAGATAAAGAAGGAAGACTCAACTGTATGCTGTCTTCAAGAAATCCATCTCAGGCAGGGCGTGGTGGCTCACACCTATAATCCCAGCACTTTGGGAGGCCAAGGAAGGTAGATCACCTGAGGTCAGGAATTCGAGACCAGCCTGGCCAACATGGCAGAACCCCATCTCTACTAAAAATACAATAATTAACCAGGCGCAGTGGCAACGTGCCTGTGATCCCAGCTACTTGGGAGGCTGAGGCAGGAGGCAGAGATTGCAGTGAGCTGAGATCACGCCACTGCACTCCAGCCTAGGTGACGAGAAAGACTCAGTTCCAAAAAAAAGAAATCCATTTCACATGCAATGACACCCATAGGCTCAAAGCAAAAAGATGGAGAAAAATCTACCAAGCAAATGGAAAACCAAAAGAAGCAGGGGTTACTATTTTAATTTCAGACAAAATAGTCTCTAAACCAAGAATGATTTTAAAAAGACAAAGAATGGCATTACATAATGATAAAGGGTTTGATTCAACAAGAAGAATTAACTATCTTAAATATATATAGTCCCAACACTGGAGCACCCAGATTCATAAAACAAGTTCTTAGAAACCTATGAGGAGACTTAGATAACCACACAATAGCAGTGCAAGACTTCAACACCCCCTGACAGTATTAGACAGATAATTGAGGCAGAAAATTAAGAAAGATGTTTGAGACCTGAACTCGAAACTTGACCAAATGGACCTAACAGACATCTACAGATCACCTGAGGTCAGATCACCTGAGGTCAGGAGTTCGAGACCAGCCTGGCCAACATGGTGAAATCCCATTTCTACTAAAAACACAAAAAATTAGCCAGGCATGGTGGTGCACGCCTGTAATCCTAGCTACTTGGGAGGCCAAGGCAGGAGAATCGCTTGAATCTGGAAGGTGGAGGTTGCAGTGAGCCAAGATCACGCCACTGCACTGCAGCCTGGGTGACAGAGCAAGACTCCGTCTAAAAAAAAAAAAAAAAAAGAAATCAATACTAAGAAGACCTTTCAAAATCATACAATTACTTGGAAATTAGGCAATCTGCTCCTGAATGACTTTTGGGTCATGAAATTAACGCAGAAATCAAAAAATCAAAAAATTCTTTGAAACTAATGAGAACAAGGATATAACATACCAGAAACTCTGAGACACAGCTAAAGTAGTGTTAAGAGGAGTTTATTCTGCTAATCGCTCACATCAAAAGGTTAGAAAGATCTCAAATTGACAACCTAACATCACACCTGGAGAAACTAGAAAAATAAGAATAAACCAATCCCAAAGCTGGAAGAAGAAAAATAACCAAAATTAGAGCTGAACTGAATGAATTTGAGATGTGAAAAACTATACAAAAGATCAACAAAACCTTTGTTTTTTGAAAGAATAAATAAGATAGACTGCCAGCTAGACTAAGAGACAATATCCAAATAAACACAACCAGAAACAACAAAAAGGACATTACTACTGACACCACAGAAATACGAAAAAACCCTCAGAGGCTATTACAAACATCTCTATGCACAAAAACTAGAAAATCTGAAGGAAATGGATGAATTCCTGCAAACATACAATCTCCCAAGATTGAACCAGGAAGAAACTGAAACCCTAAACAGACTAATAATGAGTTCCAAAACTGAATCGGTAATAAAGAGCCTACCTACCAATCAGAAAAAGCCCTGAACGAGACAAATTTACAGCTGAATTCTACCAGATGTATAAAAGTTGCTACCAATCCTACTGAAACTATTCCAAAACATTGAGGAGGAAGGACTCCTCCCTAACTCATTTTCCGAGGCCAGCATGATTCTGATACCAAAACCTGGCAGAAGCATCAAAAAAATTAAACTTCAAGCCAATATTCCTAGTGAACACAGACGCAAATATCCTCAACAAAATATTAACACACTGAATCTCGTAGCACATCAATGACCTAAGTGGCCATTAGTCAAAAAGCTAATCCACCATGATAACATTAGCTTTATGCAAGGTTGGTTCAACATACAAAAATCAATAAATGTGATTCAGCACACAAACAGAACTAAAAGCAAAAACCACATGATCATCTCAACAGATGCTGAAAAGGCTTTCTACAAATTCAACATCTATTCATCTTAAAAACTCTCAACAAGCTAGGCACTTAAGGAATATACCTCAAGATAACAAGAGCCATCTATGACAAACCCACAGCCAACATCATACTGAATGGGCAAAAGCTGGAAGCGTTCCCCTTGAAAAACAAGACAATGATACCCACTCTTACCACTTCTATTCAACACAGTACTGGAGCAATCAGGTAAAAGACAATCAGGCAAAAGACAGAAATAAAAGGCATCCAAATAGGAAGAGGGGAAGTCAAATTATCTCTTTAGAGACTATATGATTTTATATCTAGAAAACCCCATAGCCTCTACCCAAAAGCTTCTAGATCTGATAAACAACTTTAGCAAAGTTTCAGGATACGAAAATCAATGTACAAAAATCCATAGCATTTCTATATACCAACAATGTCCAAGCTGAAGAACTAAATCAAGAACACAATCCCATTCACAATAGCCACACACACAAAATAAAATATCTAGGAATACAGCTAAAGAGAGAAGTGAAAAAGCTCTACAATAAGAATCGCAGATCTACAAAATGCTGTTGAAAGAATTAAGAGACAACACAAACAAATGGAAAAACATTCCATGCTCAAGAATAAGAAGAATCAAGACAGGTTTTTTTGTTGTTGTTGTTGTTTCGAGACGGAGTCTCGCTCTGCCGCCCAGGCTGGAGTGCAATGGCGCGATCTCTGCTCACCGCAAGCTCCGCCTCCTGGGTTCATGCCATTCTCCTGCCTCAGCCTCCCGAGTAGCTGGGACTACAGGCGCCCGCTACAATGCCCGGCTAATTTTTTGTATTTTTAGTAGAGATGGGGTTTCACCTTGTCAGCCAGGATGGTCTTGATCTCCTGACCTTGTGATCAGCCCTCCTTGGCCTTCCAAAGTGCTGGGATTACAGGTGTGAGCCACCGCGCCCCGCCAAAAGAATCAATGTTGTTAAAATGACCATGCTGCCCAAAGCAATGTACAGATTCAGTGCTATTCCGATCCAAGTACAAAAGAAAGAAAGAGAGAAAGAGAGGGAGGTGGGGGAGGGAGGGAGGAAGGGAGGAAGGAAGGAAGGAAGGAAGGAAGGAAGGAAGGAAGGAAGGAAGGAGGAAGGAAGGAAGGAAGGAAGGAAGGAAGGAAGGAAGGAAGGAAGGAAGGAAGGAAGGGGAGAGAGACGGAAGGAAGGAAGGAAGGAAGGGGAGGAAGGGAAGGAAGGGAAGGAAAGGAAGGAAGAGAAGGAAAGGAAGGAAAGAAGGGAAAAAAGAAAGAAAGGGGGAGCAAGAGGGATCGCGTATTAAATAGTGAATAAGGTTAATGGCAATGACAGTGATCATGGGCAGGCAATGCTCCTAGCATCCCCTAAGTGGCAATAAAGAGCACAAAAGGAAGTGAAAAGGCCTAAGGAATGGGGGTAAAAATTTGCAGAGCATATATCTAATAAGTCTAGTATTCAGAATATATAAATTACTCTTATAGTCAATAACAAGAAGACAACCCAATTACAAAATGGGATATGAATTTAATAGACGTTACTCCAAGGAAGATAAACAAATGGCCAACAAGTCTATGGAAAGATGTTCAACATCTTCAACATCATTAGTCATTAGATAAATGAAAATCAAAACTACAATGAAATACCACTTCACACTCACTAGGATCACTGTAATTTTAAAAATAAAAGAAAGATAAAAAATAAATAATAAAAAAAGATAAAAGTTTTGGTGAGGACTGGAGAAATTGGAACTCTAATACTTTGCAGATGACAATGTGAAATGTTTCAGTCCCTGTGGAAAACAGTTTGGCAATTCCTCATAAAGTTGCACATATGACCCAGTAATTCTAGTCTTAGGTATATACCCCAAAGAATCGAAAACAGGTAGTCAGACAAACTCTTGTATACAGATGTTCACAGCCCCACTTTCCCTAATAGTCAAAAGGCAGAAACAACTCAGATGTCCACCAACTGATGAATATATAAGCAGATCGTTGTATATACATACAATGGGATATTATTCAGCCAGAAAAATGAATGAAGTACTGATAAATGCTACAATGTGGATGAACCTTAAAAACATCATGCTAGATGAAAGAAGCCAGACATAAAGGTCAGATATTTTATGATTCCATTTATATGAAATATCCAGAATCATAAATCTACAGAGATAGCAGATGGTTGGTTGTCAGGAGCTGGGGGAAAGGGGAAATGGAGGTATGGGGTTCTGGTTTTGGGTAATGAAAATGGTTGGGAACCAGACAGATGTACACAGCATTGTGACTCTACTAAATGTCACTGAATGTCACTTTAAAACAGTTAATTTTGCTATGTAAATTTCACCTCAAGTTTTTTAAGAAAGGAAAAAAGATACAAAAAGAAAGAAGGAATAACCGAGAGCACACTGTCTCTGAGGAGGCAGATGGCAACAGAATCAGCAGTACAGATGGAAGAAAACTGATTAAATTCTTCTTTGTACTTTGTATATTTTCAGACGTGGTTATCACCTTCTGTAGCACTTCAGGAAAAATCTGGCAAAAATGATGACTATACTATTGGGATATAAACTGCAAAATAGTAATAATAATATCAGTTGACATTTATTTATGTGCTAGGCATTTTGCTAAAAGATTTATATAAATTATTTCACTTAAGCCTAACACTCTATGGGACAGACTTCATTATTCTCTTTTACAGATGAGGAAATAAGAGAAACCATGTAATTTGTTTAATCTCATAGAAATATTAAGAAGCAAAACTGTGAATCAAATCCAGGTTTTTATGATCTTAAAGTCTGTGTTCTCCAACATCACAATATACCATCCCTAGATTGAAAGAAGGAACAGCCTGTGATCAACAAGAGGATAAAGGCCTTTGATACACAATGGGGATACCACTGTTTCTCCTAGATCTGGGAGAATGACTAATGTTCAACTTTAGTTCAGAAACTGAAACAAGTGGTAAACATTTATTGAGCACTTACTATGTGCTGGGCATTATACTGAGCATATTACAAATATAAACTCATTTAATCTTTACAACAACTCTATAAATATGGAACATAGGATTATTATCCCAATTTTACATATGAGAAACTAAAGTACAGATGGGTTAAATAATTGGCTGAAAATCACCTAACTAGTAAGTGGCAAAACCAAGAATCCAGGCAATTTGTCTTTAGAGCCCATGCTTTTAACTGGCACAGTATATATATGTGTATATATATATATATTTTTCTCTCTCTCTTTTTAAAGCATTCCACAAGTAAGGAAATTGAGGCTTAGAGGTTATGCGCTTTGCCTAAGATTACTTATTAAGTGGTCTCAGATAGGGTATTTGAACATTGGGTACTTAACTACAAAGTCCATGCCTTTCCACTGCACTGCTTATAAAGATTACCAACATAAGATGATGGGCATGAATAAACTGCATCTAAGGGGTGGGTATAGAACAAGAATTCTCAGTCAAAAACCTTCAAAGATGAAGAAATTGTTAAAACTTATATGCACAGCAGCCGGGAGCGGTGGCTCACGCCTGTAATCCCAGCACTTTGGGAGGCTGAGGAGGGCAGATCACGAGGTCAGGAAATCGAGACCATCCTGGCTAATGGGGTGAAACCCCGTCTCCACTAAAAATACAAAAAATTAGCCGGGCGTAGTGGCGGGCGCCTGTAGTCCCAGCTACTCAGGAGGAACCCGGAAGGCGGAGCTTGCAGTGAGCCGAGATTGTGCCACTGAACTCCAGCCTGGGCGACAGAGCGAGACTCCGTCTCAAAAAAAAAAAAAAAGAAAGCTTATATGCACAGCTATACTACTATCAAACTATAATATTTCATGAACCTCAAAAGTAAATCTAAAATCCAAGGTCTAAGTAAAGTGGAAGCTGATGATACTTTCTCCTCACAGTAGTCTCCCTCTAATTATTCTGGCCTCCAAAGTTTAGGTATAACTACACAAATGAAAACAGGATTGCAAAGCACTGAACAAAAAAAATCATAGAAATTTCTGTCATATAAGAAAGTGAATAAAGCCAGGACCTATTTAAAAGTGAAAAGGAGAAGTAAAAATAAAAATGACAAAATAAAGCTGAGGATAAAAGCAAGATTTATACCTTTTTAAAAAGATGTTTTAAAAGGTGTTTATAAAGATGTTGGTAGAATAATCAACATGATTGAATAATATGCTCCAATAAGTAATTAAAAGGAAAATTAAATTTTGTTGAAAAGAATAAAAATTGGTAGAATAGCAGACAAGACTGTCTAATATGCCAGCTTTATCTTTCATCACTCTCTTAGATGTTAACCACCAGCCTTGGTGGCCTTCTTTCAGTTCCTTATATGTACTAACCTCTCTTGTCACATACACTAATTTATTCATTCACCAAAAATTGCTGGGCACCTACCGTGTACCAAGAATCATACTAGGTGACTGGATGAGTGGTAAATACTCTTTGCTCTCACGAAGCTCACATACTAGTGAAAGAGACAGACATTAAATAGATAGCCACAAAAGTGTTAAATGTAGTCATGATAAAGGAAAGTGCCAATAGGGAAAAATACAAGGTACTATAATTGTATACAGCAGTCTAATGTATTATGAAAGGTTGAGAAAGCCTTTTCCTGTGGAAATATTTAAATCAAGACCTGAAGGATGAACAGTGGCTCAGCTGGCAGAGGAAACAACACAGCTTATCCCAGGATGTGGGGTGAGTGAAGGAAAAAAGTGAGTGTGTATGAAAGTGATGAGAAATATGAACAAGATAACTCCCAGAAAATTGTTATTAGCAACCAAGTAGATGATGGTACCATTTATTGAAACAGAGAACTCCAGAATGAAAGCAAGTCAACGGAATAAGATTATGAAATTAATTGCAGACAATTAATTGATGTACTGGTGAGACAATTAAGTGGTCATAAGCAATAGGCAGTTGGACACATAGGTTTGGGGCTTAGAGCAAAAGTTTGGGCTATGCAAATACACTCTGGAAAAGTACCTGTATATATAAGTGAAGTTATGGGAGAAGGTTAGCTAAATCACTTCAGGATAATATAGTGCGTAAAAAAGACAAGTACCAAGCATTTAGAGGACAGGAGAAAAAAGTAACTAGAGAGAATGAAAACTAGGAAAGTATACTAACATAAAACAATGAAAGAGATTATTTCAATGAGAGAGCTTTGAAATGCTACTGAGAGGTCAAGTGAAATGAAAATATTTGCTCTTTGGCTTAGAACATTTGTTTGTTCTTGAGCTTGATAAATTTATATTCATCCTTCAGGATTCAGCTGAGTTATTTCTTCTATCCAGCATTTCCAGACTCCTAATTCTGTCTTATGTACCCATCCTACATGTACCCTGTACATACGCTTATCATAGCATTTATCATTCTGTGTCATAATTGTAATTGCCTATATACTTGTGTCCATATTTCCACCATGCTTGAAATTTTCAAATGTGTGAAGAAGGAAGACTGTGGGTCTGGATCAACATTTTGTCTCCCCTAAATGCAGTCTTTCTCATGTTTATGTCTCATCTTCACCATAGCAACTAACATAGTACCTGGCTACAAGGTTAGTACTCAGTAAATAGTTGTCACCATTTATTTATTTAGTATCTATTATATGGGAATAACTGAGCTGGAGGTAGTTGAGAAAATAAGGCATTAATAATTAGACAAGGACTCCACCCTCAGGGAGCTTCTTTTCCGATTATACACAGCTAATACTTAAATAACAAATAAGAATAGTTTATTTCTTACCATTTCAGTAGTCATCACTTTTGCTACAATATGTGTTATAGTCTTTCCAAATTCTCTTTTTCCTTTCCTACGCCTCAGAATTCTTGGAAAGAAAGGTCCATGAACTCTATAGTTGAAAATATTTAGTTATAATTAAATTAACATGAAAAAGACTGACCTTGTCCTTACTTTTAAATAAAAACTTGGTACTAAGCATCTTTGAGAAATAGTTTTCATCAATTATAAGTTCCTTGAGAGCAATGAGCAACTTGAGAGCAGATCTTTTAGATAACTGCATGTTTAAATCCTTAAACTCTAAAATATTTTCATTTTAATTGATAGTACCTGGAAATCTGCATGCAACCCTCTGCAACCATTGCCTCAGCTATCTCAACCTTCCAATACAGTAGAAAAATTTCCTGGGTGTACTTTCATAATCCATTGAGTTGTAGACTCACACAAAGATGGGTTATGCCTGTGACAGGAGGCATCAGAATATTTTCGAATATGCCTAATTTTAGATACTATGTTCAATTAACATATCATTTTGTTTCAAAGGATATTATCTCCATAAAATTGTTGGCTGTTGGCCTCCCAGCAGAACTGTTCCAGCTTCTCTCTTAGTTGTTTTTATATTGTTTGCTATTCAGCACTTCTAATTAGTTCTTTCTCTTCTTCCTGCTTTTCTTTATGTTTCCTGTTTCCTATCTCTATCATTTAAGTGTCTTCAACAGAAAGTCAGATAAAAAGTTTCAGTATAACTGTTGGCTTTTATCATTACTGTCCGCCAAAAGGGACACTCTTTTTCCAGTAGATATGGATTTACCAGTAATCTCTTTAGTATAATCTTTTGCATTCTCTGCAGCACTTTGATTATTGCTTTATGCTAAGAGGATGTGGCTTTAGTGTGTGTGTGTGTGTGTGTGTGTGTGTATATATATATATATTTTTTTTTATTAAAGACAGAGTCTTGCCCTGAAGTGTGTATATATATATACATATATATATATGTATATATATATACATATTTTTTATTAAAGACAGGGTCTTGCCCTGGAGTGCAGTGGTGCAATTATGGCTTACTGCAGCTCGAGCAATCCTCCCACCTCGGCCTCCCCAGTAGCTAGGACTACAGGCATGTGCCACCTTGCCCGGCTTTTTTTTTTTTTTTTTTTAAGAGGCAGGGTCTCATTACATTGCCCAAGCTGGTCTTGAACTCCTGGCCTCAAGCAATCCTCCCACCTTGGCCTCCCCAAGTGCTAGGATTACAGGCATGAGCCTGGCCAGTACCAATATTTTTGAGCTGTATCTCAATTATTATATATTTTTGTAAAACTTATGATTTCAGGAAACTTTCTAATAATTTTCTATGCAAGTTATTAAAAAACTGAATTTAAACATATAGCAGTATCCTCCAAAAGTTTCATTAAACATTTCAAAATCAAACCCACTCAGCATTTTTATATCTATTTAAGCAAGTGGTCTTGATCTTGAGAAACGGGGAACCATTCGTACTTTTTTTTTTGCTATATACCAGTTAATTCGCTGCTCCAAAAGTAAGACATCCTAAACATTCAGGAAACCACAGTAGTTTATCATGCTATCTTAGTTTTAAAATCAAAGGTATATATAGGTGTTTTTAGTCAAGTTTATTAAGGTATAATTTACATAAAAGGTATTCATTGTAAGTGAACTATTCCATGAGATTTCACAAATGTATATATGCTTTTAACTCAATCACAATAATAAAGATATAAACACTTTCCATCACACTGAAAAGTTTCCTCATGCATCTTTGCAGTCCTGAACAAACACTGGTCTGCTTTCTGTCATTAGGTATGTCCCTTTCTTCAAATTTTTCTTAATAGCCTTTATTTTTCAGAGCAGTTTCAGATTTTCAGCAAAGTTGAGCAAAAGGAAGAGAGTTCCTGTGTATCCCTTGTTCCCCCTGCACACACAACCTGCCCCACTATCAACATCTGGCACCAGAGTGGTACACTCATTACAACCGATGAACCTATATTGACACATCATTATCACCCAAAGTCCATAGTTTACATCAGAGTTGACTCTTGATGTTGTCCATTGTAGGAGTTTGGACAAATGTATAATGACATGTAGCCACCATTATAGTATAATACAGAAGACAGAAGAGTTTCATTGCCCTAAGAATTCTCTATGCTCTGCCTCTCCCTTAATACTTGGGAACCACAGAATTTTTTTTTTTTTTTTACTGCCTCCACAATTTTGTCTTTCCAGAATGTCATGTAGTTGGAGTCATACAGTATGTAGCCTTTTCAGATTGGCTTCTTTCACTTAGTAATATGCATTTAAGTTTCTTCCATGTCTTGTCATGGCTTGACAGGTCTTTTCTTTTTAGTGCTGAATAACATTCCTTGTCTGGGTGTACCACAATTTATATATTCACCTGCTGAAGGACATTTTGGTTGCTTCCAAGTTTCAGCAATTATGAATAAAGCTGCTATAAACAACCATGTGCAGGTTTTTGTGTGAACATAAGTTTCCAACTCGTGGGTAATTATATGATAGCTGGATCATATGATAAGAGCATCTTTAGTTTTGTAAGGAACTTCTAAACTGTCTTCCAAAGTGACTATACTATTTTGCATTCCCACCAGCAATAAGTGAGAATTCCTGTTGCTCCACACCTTTCTAGGAACTCTTTATGGAATTTTATTTATTTATTTATTTATTTGAGTCGGAGTCTCGCTCTGTTGCCAAGGCTGGAATGCAGTGGCACGATCTCAGCAGCACGATCTCAGCTCACTGCAACCTCTGCCTCCCGGGTTCAAACGATTCTCCTGCCTCAGCTTCCCAAGTAGCTGGGACAACTGGCCTGCGCCACCATGCCTTGTTAATTTTTGTATTTTTATTAGAGATGGAGTTTTGCCATATTGGCCAGGCTTGTCTCGAACTCTTGACCTCAGGTGATCTGCCCACTTCAGCCTCCCAAAGTGCTGGGATTACAGGCGTGAGCCATCCTGCTCAGCCTCTCAATGGAATTTTAAAGTGGAATAATATACTATGCATTCTTTTGTGTCTGCTTTTTTCACTCAGCCTATTTTTGAGATCCATCCATGTTATTGTTATTGTGTGTTAGCAATTTACTTCTTTTTTTTTTTTTTTTTGAAACAGAGTCTCACTCTGTCACCCAAGCTGGAGTGCAGTGGCGTGATCTCAGCTCACTGCAACCTCCGCCTCCCAGGTTCGAGCAATTCTCCTGCCTCAGCCTCCTGAGTAGCTGGGATTTCAGGCACACACCACCACGCCTGGCTAATTGTTGTATTTTTAGTAGAGACGGGGTTTCACCATGTTGGTCAGGCTGGTCTCGAACTCCTGACCTTGTGATCTGCCTGCCTCAGCCTTCCAAAGTGCTGGGATTACAGGCATGAGCCACCTCACCCGGCCAGCAATTTACTTCTTTATATTGCTGAGTAATATTTCATTATAGGATTTTCTATATACAAGACCATGTCATCTGTGAATAGAGATAATTTTACTTCTTCCTTTCCAATCTGTATGCTTTTTATTTCTTTTTCTTGTCTAATTGCTCTGGCTAGAATCTCCAGTACAATTTGAATAAAAGTGGCAAGAGTAAATATCCTTATCATGCTCCTGATTGTAGGGGGAAAAAACATCTATTCTTTCACCACAAAAAATGATGACTCTAGCTGTGAGTTTTTCATAGATAGCCTTAAACAGGTTGAGGAAAATGCCTTCTATTCCAAGTTTTTTTTAGAGTGTTTATCATGAAAGGGTGTTAATTTGTCATATGATTTTTCTGTGTCTATTGAGATGACTGTGTGTCTTGTTTTTTTATTCTATTAATATTATTATACTGATTGATTTTCATATTTTAAAACAACATTGGATTCCTGGGATAAATCTCACCTTAGTCATAGTGTCTGATCTGTTTATATGTTGCCGGACTCCATTCGTTAGTATTTTCTTGAGGATTTTGTATCTATATTCATTAGTGATATTCGTGTAGGTTTTCTTTTCTTGTGATGTCTTTGCTTTTGGATTCAGAATAATATATTGGTCTCACAGAATGAGTTGGGAAATTGTTACCTTTTATTTTCTGGAAGAGTTTTTGAAGAATTAGTGTTGATTCTTCTTTAAATGTGTGTCACAATTCACCAGTGAAGACATCTAGTCCTTGACTTTCCTTTGTGAGTAGTTTTTCATTTGCTAATTCAATCTACTTAACTTGTTATAGAGCCAGTCAGAATTTACGTTTCTGCTTGAACCATTTTTGGTAGATTGTTTCTTACTAGGCATCTGTTCATTTATTCTAAGTTATCTAATTTGTTGGCTTATTTATACTATTCCTTTGTAATCCTTTTTATTTCAGTGTAGGTTTTTATGTGGACCTAAGTTTTCAAATTAATTGGGTGAATACCAAGTAGCATTGCAACTGCTGAGTCCTATGGTTAAACTATGTTTCACTTTGTAAGAAACTGCCAAACAGTGCTCTAAAGAGGCAGTACCATTTTGCATTCTAACCAAAAAAGAATGAGAGTTCCTTTGCTCAACACTCTCAGTAGCAATTAATATTATCAGCTTTTTGCATTTTAGCCATTTCTAATAGGTATGTAATGGCATCTCATTGCTGTTTTAATCTGCAACATACTAATGACAAATGAAGTTGAGCATCTCTTTATATGCTTTTTTGCTGTCTGTATATCTTCTTTGGTAAGATGTCTATTCAGATCTTTGCCTATTTTTAATTGGGTTGTTATGTTTGAGTTTTATGACCTCTTTGTATATTTTAGATACAAGTCTATCAGATATGCATTATGCAAATATTTGCTCCTAATCTGTGGCTAGTTTCTTCATTCTCTAAATAGTGTATTTTTCAGAGCACTTTTCAATTTTAACAAAGTCCAACTTATGACTTTTTTCTGTCACAGAACATAAAGTACTGTTGTGGTACCTAAAAACCCACTGCCAAACACAAGAATATCTATAATTTCCTATGAGTCTTATGGTTTTGAGTTTTACGTTTAGGTTTATGGACCACTTTGAGTGAATTTTTGTGAAAGGTCTGTATCTAGGTTCACGTTTTTGGATATAGATATTCAATTATTCCAGCACCATTTGTTGAAGAAGATATCCTTTTTCTATTACATTTCTTTCGCCCTTTGTCAAGTCAGTCCACTCTATGTGTGGATCTTATGGAGTCTCTAATCTGGACTATAAAAGGACTCTATTTATGGACTCTATTTCCTTCCACTGATCTATCTGTCTCTTCCATTAATCTATTCTTTCACCTATACCATACTGTCTTGATTACTACAGCTTCATAGTAAGTCTTAAAATCGAGTAGTATGAGTCCTTCTACTTTTTGGCTATTCTAGGTTTCCTGCCTTTCCCATGACTTTTAGAAACAGTTTGCCAATCTCTACAAAATATTTTGCTATGAATTTCACTGGGATTGCACTGGATCTACAGATCAAGTTGGGAAGAAATGACATTTTGAAAATATTGGGTCTTCCAATCCAAGAACATAAGATATCTCTCCATTTATTTTCATCAGTGTATTGTAGCTTTCTGCATTATAGGTCCTATATTTTGTTAGGTATATACCTAAGTATTTCACATTTTTGGTTCTATTGTCAATAATTTTTAAAATTTAAAATAAATTGTTCACTGCTGGTATATAAAAAAGCAGTTGATTTTTTAATATTAACCTTGCTTCCTGTAAACTTGCTATACTCATTTATTGGTTTCAGGAGTTTTGTCCCTTTTTGATTCTTTGGGATTTTCTACATAGACAATTATGTCATCTGCAAATAAAGATAGTTTTATTTCTTCTTTTCCAGTCCGTAGACATTTTGTTTCTTTTTCTTGTCTTATTGCATTATTTAAAACTTCTAGTATGAAGGTGAATAGGAATGGTAAGGAATTGTTACATCTTCCTGGAGAACCAAACCCTTTATCATCATGAAATATCCCTTTTTGTCCTGGATAATTGTCCTAGTTCTTAAAGGCTGCTTCATCTGAAATTAATATAGCCACACCAGATTTTTATTAATTAGCATGAGCATGAAATATCTTTCCCCATCCCTTTACTTTGAACATATCTGAACCTTTATAAAGTGGGTTTCTTACAGATCACATATAGTTGGATATTGTTTTCTTAAATCCATTTTCATAATCTCTGCTTTTTTATTAAGACCATTTACATTTACAGTTATTTTGACATAATTAACATTTACTATATTGTAGCTGGTTTCTATTAATACAGAGGTTGCACTTGTCCTTTGTTTCCTTTTTCCCTTTCCTTTTCTGCCTCTTCTAGCGTTTTGGTTGCTTTTTTGTTTTGTTTTGTTTTGTTTTGTTTTTGTTGTTGTTGTTTTTTTTTTTGAGACAGAGTCTTATTCTGTCATCCAGGCTGGAGTGCAGTGGCATGATCTCAGCTTACTGCAACCTCCACCTCATAGATTCAAGTGATTCTTGTGTCTCAGCCTCCTGAGTAGCTGGGATTACAGGCATGCACCACCACACCTGGCTAATTTTTGTATTTTTAGTAGAGATAGGGTTTCATCAGGCTGGTCTGGACTCCTGACCTCAGGTGATCCGCCCACCTTGGCCTCCCAAAATGCTGGGATTACAGGTATGAGCCACCACACCTGGCCCTGCCTCTTCTAGTTTTAATTTAGCATTTTATTTTGTTCCATTGTATCTACTCTCTTAAATCAATTATACTTCTTTTTAGAAAAAAATTAATATTTGCCCTAGGATTGCAACATATATTTTTAACTAATTTAAGTCCACTTTCAAATAACACTATACTACTTCACATGTCATGCAGATACCATATAACAGAGCATTCCAATTCTATCCTCCCATCTTCTATGATATTGTTTCATTTATTTCAGTAATCCATAAGCTTTAATTACCTAATGAATCATTACTACTATTATGTTAAATAGCTATCTTTTAGATCAATCAACAATAAGAAAAATAGAGGCTGGACACAGTGGGTCACACCCGTAATCTCAGCACTTTGGAGGTCAAGGTGGGAGGATCACTTGAGCCCAGGAGTTTGAGATCAGCCAGGGCAATATAGTGAGACCCTGTCTCCACAAAAATAAAAATAAAAACATTAGCCAGGCATGGTGGCACACACCTGTGGTCCCAGCTACTCAGAAAACTGAAGTGAGAGGATCACTTGAGCCTGGGAAGTCGAGGCTGCAGTGAACCATGATCACGTCACTGCACTCCAGCCTGGGTGACAGGGCAACACCCTGTCTCAGAAAAATAAATAAATAAAATAATAATAAAAAAAAATAATTTATTTTACCTTTATTCCTTCTCCCACATTGTTCCTTATTATATGTAGACATGAGTTTTTGTCATTTTTCTTCTCCCTGAAGAACTTCCTTTAACCTTTCTTGCAGAACAGGCCTACTAATGATAAACTCTCAGTTTTGTTTGTTTGTTTTGTTTTGTCTGAGCAAGTATTTCTTGCTCACATTTGAAGAATAATTTCACTAGATACAGAATTCTAGTTTGGTGGTTCTTTCAACATTTTGAATATTTCTCTCCACTCTCATCTTATTTTCATAGTTCCTTCTGAGAAATTCTTGTTCACTATAGTAGGTAATGTGGGTTTTTAACTTTGGCTTCCTTAAAGATATTTTTTCTTTATTTGTCGTTTTATGCAGTTTAAATATGATATGCGTAGGTGTTGATTCTTTGATATTTATCCTGTTTGGTGTTCTCTGAGCTTTATGGATCTGTGGTTTTGTGTCTGTATTTAATTTTGGAAAATTCTCATCATTATTAATTCAAGTATTTCTTCTGATCCATTTGCTCTTCCTTCTTCTTCTGGTATTACAATTACACATATGTTAACACCTTTTGAAACTGTCCCACAGTTCTTAAATGTTCTCTTCAGTTTCTTTCATTCTTTTTTCTTTGCATTGCAGTTTGGGAAGTTTCTATTGACAAATCTTTAAACTCATTAATTATTTCTTCCCACAATAGATCATGTATCCCAGCTATTGATGAATTTTAAATTCTCTGACTGATGAATTCCAAAATCACACCTGAGTCTCTTTGTGATATTTGCTTTGTTTCTCTGAACTGTTTTTTTTTTTTCTTGCCTTTTAGCATGCCTTATAATTTCTTGTTCAAAGCCCAACATAACAAATCAGGTAACAGAACAGGTTAAAAGGTCTTTAGTGTGAGGTTTTATATTAATCTGGCCAGGTTGTGTTTAATGGGTACTATAGCTGTAGGTGTCAGAAGCTTCAAATTCCTCTAGTTTCCTTGTTTTTGTCCTCCGTCTTGTCTTTGTGCTTCTTATTCTTTCTTTTTTTTTTTGAGACGGAGTTTCGCTCTGGTTGCCCAGGCTGGAGGGCAATGGCATGATCTCGGCTCACCGCAACCTCCGCCTCCCAGGTTCAAGCGATTCTCCTGCCTCAGCCTCCCAAGTAGCTGGGATTACAGGCATGCACCACCACACCCAGCTAATTTTGTGTTTTCAGTAGAGATGGGGTTTCTCCATGTTGAGGCTGGTCTCAAACTACTGACCTCAGGTGATCCGCCCACCTCGGCCTCCCAAAGTGCTGGGATTACAGGCATGAGCCACCGCGCCTGGCTTGTGCTTCTTCTTATTATCTTTTTCTTTTAAGAGACAGGGTCAAAAAAACAAACAAACAACAACAACAACAACAACAAAGAGACAGGGTCTCACTCTGTTGCCCAGGCTGGAATGCGGTAGCATGATCAATGCTTACTGCAGCCTCAAACTCTACTGCTCAAGTGATCCTCCTGCCTCAGCCTCCCAAGTAGCTGAGACTACAGGCACACCCCACCACATTCCTAGCTAAATTTTAAAAATTTGTTTGTTTATTGTAGAGATGGGGCCTCAATATGCTGCCCAAGGCTGGTCTCAAACTCTTGGCCTCAAGTGATCCTCCTACCTTGTCCTCTCAAAGTGTTGGGATTACAGGTGTGAGCCACCATATCTAACCTGTCTTTGTGCTTCATTCAAAAACTGTTCTGTAGACAGACTCTGTCTGTGTCTTGCTACTCTTTTAGCTATAATCCAGTTATCTTATTTACTTCACGTATTATATATAGAGGAGGTCTACCTCTTCCTTTCTTACGCTTTGGCCAAAATCAAAAGAGTTAAAATGAAAGATAAGGAAAGAAATGGATTAATGAGTTCTTTTGGTCAAAAAAACAATGATTTCAGTGAATTCAGCTAATATAATTTTCCAATACTGATAGTTGTACCTTGTGCTTACCTCATAAATTAAACATCTAATTTTATACTTCACTTTAATCAGAACATATACCACAAATTAAGTGCTATGATAAAATAATAACCATGTAAACTTTTGCTTCTATTTGAAATAGAGTAAATTATTACCGGAGGCGTAAATCTTCCCACATTTTCAATAATCCACAGAGCATGACTGTCTCATAGTATTTTTTCCAGCATTCAACAGCCTCTGCTGCAGATGGATCTTCTTTAATATTGCTCTGATACTCAATGAGCTCGACACGTTTGTTTTTATATTTCTCCAAAGTTTTTTTAAAACGTTGTGCGATAGGACCAGGTATTGTTCCATCCTGTATATCACACCACCTGAAAATTATCAACATAATTACAATGTTTATTTTTTCTAATGTGTGGTATAAGTTTATAAACTATACTTACAAATTAATTCTTTCTTCAATAAGTGCAGTATAATCCTTACAACTTTCTTCATCATCCCAGTCTCTCCAAAGAAAGTCATAAAAAAACCTACGATAAACCAAATTAAGATGACAGTAATCAAAAACAGCCACTACTGATTTAGAGCTAAACAGATATTCTGATGTCAGAATTCTCTACCTCAATCTTAATTCTTAAGCAAAATATTTTAAAATGACCTTTGAGTGAACTAAAATAAAAGGTAAAACTTTAAAAGTTAGATGATTTGCATTCTATTTTAGGTTATGGTAAACGAGATAATGAGTGGGACGGTAAAATTCCATTTCTAAATTTTATAGATTTTGGCTATTATTTGCTCAAAAAATAAATAATATGTAAGATACTACCAAATTTGTATGGGAGGAAAACATTAGAAAAACAAAAACATGCCAAAAAATATTCTGTATTTCGTTTGTGGATAGCTTCCCTCAAATTGTATCAACTTATAAGAAGCAATCATAATGTGAATGATGATATCTAGTATTTGTAATGCCTTTAAATTTGAGAAATGAATGCTAATAAATTTAAGATGCTTAAATATGAATAGAAGTTAATGTTACTTATTTCAAGAATTCTTTTAAATTTTATTTTTATAAAATGCAAGATCAAAAAATTGCAAACTTTTCCTTACCCATATATAATGTTTCTGCAAGGAAATGTTTTTACTAAAAGTTACAAATACAATATGTTAATTTAAAATGGACAAATTTAATCCAGCAGCAGTGAGTGAAAATTAAATCATTAAATGCTTATAAAGTGATTATATGAGCAAAACCTTCACATTAACTTTTGGATATAATAAATTTAACTTTCAAAAGTAAAGGCCCTAATACCTGACAACTTCCAAGGCCAAAGCAATATCATGTATATCAGTATCTTGTCCCTCAACAGGATACACTTCCAAAAGAGGCACACTGTGTTCCAGTTCCTCCAAAATCTCATCAACCAAATCTCTTGGAATATTTGCAATGTTGGAAGAAAAGGGCTCAGCAACAGAAACAGTAACTTTGAAACGAGATGATGAGTCTTCGTATGGTTCACAAGTTACCTAAGATAAATATCATAAGAGATAAGAGATATAGTTACAAATATCAGTAAACCACAGGATTTCTTTCTCATATATGAGCTCATTATAAAGTTTCTTCTTTTAAATTTATGAATTCTTCAACAATCAACATACAGAATAATTATAGATCAATATTAAATATACTATCAATAGTTTTTCAAACCCTACTTCTTAAACACATTTTTTTCAGTTTCATGAAAGGAATTCTGTATCTCCTACATTATTTGTTTCTAAGATTGAGTTGCCTGACTTTGAGATTTCATAAAACAATGTGTGTGTGTGTGTGTGTGTGTGTGTGTGTATGTGTGTGTGTGTGTGTATATATATGGCAGGGTCTTACTGTGGTTGCTCAGGCTAGTGTGCAGCGGCTATTCACAGGTATAATCATTGCACACTAATCCTCGAATTCCTGGGCTCAAGCCATCCTCTTACCCCAGCCTCCTGAGGACCTGGGACTACAGGAACATGCCACTGTGCCCAGCTAATATTATCGAAAAATTTTTGAACAAATTTTGCCATAAAAGCATGTTAAATATAATAAATCATAATTATAAGCTTCCAGTGGGCATCTAGCATACAGTAAGCACTGAATAAAGTAGCAAAATAATAAAAATGACAATGATAATAACAAAAAAACAAACAAACAAACAAAAGCATGTTAAAAAAAAAAAGCCCTGCTATCTGTATTACACCATTGGTAGAAGAATGGCTATTCAAACACCAAAAAAAAAAAAAAGGAGAAAAGACATAAAGAGTAAAATTCTTTTTTTTTTTAAATTGAGATTTTATTGGTTGAGGATCAATACAGACATTTCAATTTGTACACAATTCTTAACATACGTAACGAAAATCTAAAAAGCCATTTATTGCAATTCTTTTTTAAAGTTATTCCAGTGACTTTCCAGCTTAAAATTTGGAAGCAAATTTTCCTTAAGAGGCTATCAAGTACCAGTATCTTCACATGTTGGTCAGCTGTTACATACGGCCCACCAGTTCACAACTGAATAGCACCTACACTACATATTCAAATTTGTAATCTTTCACAGCACAGTAACAAAGTTATTAGGAAAACAAGACTACCGCAACCAAAGATGTTACAGAGTGCACACAATTCTGACAGGGAGAGCCATGATCAAAGAGTGGTTTTCTTTACGAAACAATTCTTCTAAAAAACATGGGAATGGAAATAATTTTAAATGTTCAAGACATTAAATGCAGGACTGATTCCATACTGCCATTTAATATGCCTTGTATTATAGGATGTAAAAACTAACCCCCCACCTATGGAATGTTCAGCTGACACCCGAGACAGTCAAAGCCTCCCATAATTCAATATCCCACACTATTTTCTGGTTGTACCAAAAAATAAACAACCAGCAAATGATTTCACCTCTTAAAAAAAAGCATTTACACTTAAAAAATGGGATGAGGTGGGATTCCCTTCTTCTTAAAAATATTTCTAGAGCTACTAAAAAACTTGCATTTACAAAATAGTTGATAAAAATGTTCCTCTGGATTGTACAAGAAGGGAGACAGGGACCAGTGATAAGACATGGTATATGGTATTAATCAGATTTGGCTTCTTTCTCTCCTGCTTCATCAGAGGCTGGACTCTCCTCAGTTTTCGTTTCCCCATTTTCTGCAGGTAAATCTTTAGTTTCTTGGTTAGCCACTTCGGCCTGTTTTCCCTTTGCTCCCCTTTTCCCTTTTGTTTGCACTTTTTTGTCTGAAGATTTATCCTTCTTTGCTGCCTTTTTCGGCTTTGCTTCCACTTTTGCAGGAGGCTTAGCTGACAACCGCCCAATCTCCTGTTGGGCTCTTCTTTGGCGGCCCCTTCGGCGGAGCCGACCTTCCTCTTGGGCATCCTGGAGGCGGGGAGGGCGCGTGCCGGGTGCCTGCGGGCCGCGGCGCGCCGAGAGCCTCCGCGAAACTGGGCTGCCTGGCCGCTGCCACTCCTCCCGCCGCCCGAGCTACTGAGACCCACCAAGAGTAAAATTCTTAAGTTGATTTAGCTTCATGAATAACATGCTATATTGTTTATTCATCTTATTTCACCATAGTATAGTGATACTTCCCTGCACTTGTCTGAAAATCAGTGCTTCAGAACCAAAGTTGATAGTTTTTAAAAAATTTAATAAATTACATATTAATACAAATTTTAAAATGTTGGCACAAAATTAGTATTAACACAAACACTTCCAAAATCTGTTCTGAAAATTTTCAAGTACAGCCAATGAAATTCTTTATTTTTCGGTAGAGTTATGTCACAAAAAATATTTTAAATATCAGTGTGTTATATCATCAGCACATAAAACAATAATCTTTTAAATACAGGAAATATCTTCAAATCACTAACCAAACTTTGAAAGTTTATAACTAATTTAATATAAATTGTGTTCTTCAAAGCAGTTATGGGACAGAAGAAAACTTAGAAAATAGAATAACAACTTAAAACTGGGTGTTTGAAGATAATAAATGATCTGCAATCCATATTTGTGACAGGACAAAAATATATTTCCAAAGAGTCATTATGAAATATGATACCGATCTTTATATTTTAATATTTTAGTTCTCTCTCTGTTTTTTAAGAAACAGGGTTTCACTCTGTTGCCCAGGCTAAAGTGCAGTGGCACGATCTTAGCTCACTGCAGCCTCGAACTCCTGGGCTCAAGCAATCCTCCCTGCTCAGCCTCCCAATGAGCTAGCACTACCTGTGCCACCATGCTCGATTTTTTTTTTTTTTTTTTTTGGTACAGACAGGGTCTCACTATGTTGCCTAGGCTGGTCTTGAACTCCTGGCCTCCAGTGATCCTGCTGCCTCAGCTTCTCAAAGTGCTGGGATTACAGGAATGAGCCACCATGCCTGGCCTAGTTTTTTTGTTGTTTGTTTTTGTTTTTGTTTTTGTTTTTTGAGACAGGGTCTCACTCTGTTGCCCCAGCTGGAGTGCAGTGGTGCAATCTCAGCTCACTGCAACCTCCGCCTCCCAGGTTCAAACGATTCTCCAGCCTCAGCCTCCCAAGTAGCTGGGATTACAGGCATGCGCCACCACAGCCTGGCTAATTATTGTAATTTTAGTAGAGATAGGGTTTCACCATATTGGCCAGGCTGGTCTCAAACTCTCGACCTCAAGTGATCCACATGCCTCAGCCTCCCAAAGTGCTGGGATTACAGGCGTGAGCCACTGCACCTGGCCTGGCCTAGTTTTAATTTTTTTCAGTATTATACATGCATACGTTTAGAATCAAATAGCTGTACCAGGTTTGCTATGAAAAATAGAATTCAGGCTGGGTATGGTGGCTCACGCCTGTAATCCCAGCACTTGGGGAAGCCGAGGCGGGTGGATCACCTGATGTCAGGAGTTCAAGACCAGCCTGGCCAACGTGGTGAAACCCTGTCTCTACTAAAAAATACAAAAATTAGCCAGGCATGGTGGTGCGTGCCTGTAATGCCAGCTACTCAGGAGGCTGAGGCAGGAGAATAGCTTGAACCTGGGAGGTGGAGGTTGCAGTGAGCCGAGATCGCACCACTGCACTCCAGCCTGGGTAACAGAGCAAGACTCCTTCTCAAAATAAATAAATAAATAAATAAAAGAGGCTGGGAGGCCGAGGCAGGCAGATCACCTGAGGTCAGGAGTTTGAGACCAGCCTGGCCAACATGGTGAAACCCTGTCTCTACTAAAAATACAAAATTAGCTGGGCATGGTGGCGTGTACCTGTAGTCCCAGCTACGTGGAAGGCTAAGGCAGGAGAATCGCTGGAACCCAGGAGGCAGAGGTTGCAGTGAGCCGAGATCGCGCTACTGCACTCCAGCCTGGGTGACAGAGCGAGACTCCATCTCCCATCCAAGTACTACCCAGGCCCGACCCTGCTTAGCTTCCGAGATCAGACGAGATTGGGCATGCTCAGAGTGGTATGGCCGTAGATGATACTCAGTCTCAAAAAAAAAAAAAAAAAGAAAGAAAGAAAAATAGAATTCCTTGACAGTCTTCTATCACCCTCTAATTCTTGCTCCTCAGAGGCAACCATTTTTAACATTTTTAGCTGATTATTTTTTGACATTTATATCTTTATCATTAAATAATATGTTTATATTGCTACTTAAAGTTTTGTTCCCAGTTTTTGGCATTGGATATTGACTTCCAACTCTGAAAGATAAGAATTTAGTTGTCTCTTTCATTTTGCCTCATTTCCGTAATATACAGCCACTCTTTCCTGGCCTTTCATTCACCAATATGGTTATATCTTAAGTATTCAGCATTTATCTTAATATGTTTGAAAAATGTGATTCACAGGTGAGCCATATGGTGTGAACTGATTTTCCTTTCCTGCAAAAAATGTTGTTTTCCCAGCAGTCAATAATTGTATTGCTTTTCATTTGCTTATTTTCTTTTTTCTTTTTTTTTTTTTTTTTTGAGACGGAGCCTTGCTTTGTCGCCCAGGCTAGAGTGCAGTGGTGTGATCTCGGGCTCACTGCAACTCCTCTGCTTCCCGGGTTCAAGTGATTCTCCTGCCTCAGCCTCCCACGTATCTGGGACTACAGGCGTGTGCCACCACATCCGGCTAATTTTTGTATTTTTAGTACAGATGGGGTTTCACCATGTTAGCCAGGCTGGTCTCGAACTCCTGACCTCAGGCAATCCACCCGCCTTGGCCTCCCAAAGTGCTGGTATTACAGGTGTGCATCACTGCACCCAGCCATTTGCTCATTTTCTATGTGGCTTTCATTAATTTAGCCCCAAATTCCTTAAGTTATAAAAATCTCCTTTCAATATGTTCAAAGCCAATAGATTGTGTTTGAAATAAAATACTGGTTTCATTTTATTTAAAGCACTCTTCCAGAGTTCTCTGACCAGTTCTATTCTGAAGTGGCTCTCTAGGCCTGCTATGTACATAACTGTTATCACTTTGCCATCATCCCAGGAATTCCCTTTGTTTTTCTCTTATGTTGTGGCTTCTCTACATTTTCAATCTGATGTCTTCATATTTCTTGATTTACTCCCTTGACTGTAGATGACATCCATTAACTTCCTAAGAAAAGGTGCATTGGACATAACTTTTGAGACCTCACATATTTGAAAATGTATTTTTTCTACTCTTAACTTATAGTGTGACTAGGTATAAAATTATACAGTGGGATATCACTTTCCCTAAAATTTTTGAAAATATTTTCATAGCTTTTTAAAACTAAGAATTACTTTTGAAAAGTCTGGACTGGGTGTGGTGGCTCACATCTGTAATCCCAGCACTTTGGGAGGCCGAGGCGGGAGGATGTCTTGAGGCCAGGAGTTCCAGACCAGCCTGGTAAACATAGTGAAACCCCATCTCTACTAAAAATACAAAAATTAGCTGGGTATGGTGGCGCATGCCTGCAGTCTCAGCTACTCGGGAGGTTGAGGCATGAGAATTGCTTGAGCCTGGGAAGTGGAGGTTGCAGTGAGCCAAACTGCACCACTGTGCTCCAGCCTGGGCAACAGAGCAAGACTCCGTCTTAAAAAAAAAAAAAAAGGAAAGGTCTGATGTCTGATGCCATTCTTTATACAAAAATTCTTTATACAAACCTATCTTTTTTCTCTCTGGAATCTTATTGGACCTTCTCTTTGGTCCCAGTATTCCCAGATTTCATTATGTGTTGGACACTAAGTGGGCCCTTTCAGTCTAGAAATTTATGTCCTTTGGTTCTGAGAAACTTTTACAATTTGACAATTTGCTTTCTTCTGTTCTTGCCACCAACCTCTTACCCCGTCTCTCTTCTCTCTTCCTTTCTTCTCCTCCTCATCTCCTCTTCACTGGTTGATCCACCCAGGCTCTTTCTGTAGTAAGTCAGTATCATTAGGTCTTTTTTTTTTTTAACATATGATCATACAAAAATATTTCAAATCTCATTCCTGGAGTGATATGCCTTAGCTGACTGTGTTCTAGAAGCAGAGTTGGAGGGTAGAATATAGAGGATCCCAATATTCAGTACCAGTAAATTTTCATGTAATTCCCTTCTTCCCAATGGGAGTACTCCTACCCTTAACCATGCTCCTCAAGTTGGCTTCTTAAATTTGTAGGTTTATATGTTTTGCCAAATTTGGTAAATTTTCTGTCATTCTTTGAATATTTTTTAGCCCTCCCTCTTTCTTCTCTCCTTCTGGAACTCTGAAGGCATGAATGCTAGGTGTTTTGTTATAGTCCAACATATTCCTGAGGTTCTGTCCTTTTAAGTCTATTTTCTTTATGGTGTTAGGATTTGATAATTTCTATTTTTCTATCTTCAAGTACAATAATTGTCCTGCCTTCATTCTGCTTTTTGTTGTTGCTGTTTTACACATGTTGATGTTACCAGGTTGTTAGCTCTTCTAGTACCCCATCTAGAATATATGATACAAAGAAAAGCCCAGGTGGCTGGGCATGGTGGCTCATGCCTGTAATCTCAGCACTTTGGGAGGCTGAGGCAGGAAAAAAAAAAAAAAAAAAAAAATCACCATGATCACCTTAACACCTAAATCTTTTTCTGCATTTCTACACTTGGATCTTAGGCAAAAGGCCAAGAAGCAATGTTTTTCCACGTTTCCAATTTTCACAGAAGACCCTTCCAGAAATAAAGTGCTAGTTTAAAGTTCTTGATATATTTTGCCAAACTGCTTTGTACAGAAGTTATAAAAAAGTTTTCTTAATTTCTGGACCATTTTATAACCAAAATTAAGGATATGCTAGATTTCCTTCCCATCAAGTACAGTTGACCCTTGAACAACACATGTTCCAACTGGATGGGTCCACTTATATGCCTATTTTCTTCTGCCTCTGCTACCCTAGCGACAGCAGGACCAACTCCTCCTCTTCCTCTTCCTCCTTCTCCTCAGCCTATTCAGCATGAAGACAACAGAAATGAAGATCTTTATGTTGATCTATTTCTATATAATGAATAGCAAATCTATTTTTCTCTTCCTTGTGATTTTTCTTTTATGAGATAGGGTCTTGCTCTCAAATTTCTGGGCTCAAGTGATCCTCTCGCCTCAGCCTCTCACGTAGAGAGGACTATATAGGTGTGCACCAGCACTCAGCTCATTTTAAAATTTTCAGTAGAGATGAGGTCTTGCTATGTTGCCCAGGTTAGTCTCAAAGTTCTGACTTTAAGCGATCTTCCTGCCTTGGGCTCCCAAAATGCTGGGACTACAAGCACAGACCTCTGTGCCCTGCCTTTACAATTTTCTTAATAACATTTTCTTTTCTCTAGCTTACTTTATTGTAAGAATATAGTGTTTATCATATTTATGACATACAAAATATGTTAATCAACTGTATATGATATCAGCAAGGCTTCCAGTCAACAGTAGGCTATTAGTTAAGTATTTGGGAAGTCAAAAGTTATACACGGATTTTTGACTGTGCAGGGCCCTGCACTGTTCAGGAGTCAACACTATGTTTCTAAGTTTTTTGTTTGTTAGTTGGTTATTGTATGAATTCATGATAGGCAGAATAATGGCCCCCAAAGACGTCCATTCCCTAATCTTAACCTGTGAATATGTTACCTTACATGGCAAAATGGACTTCACAGATGTGATTACAACTAAAGACATTGAGATGTGGAGGTCATCTTGGATTACCCAGTTGGGCCCATTCTAATCATGAGTCTATTAAAAGGGGACCGCCTTTTTAGCCTGCAGTGAACCAGAAAGATGCAATGTGAGAAGGACATTGAAGATGGAGGAAGAGGGCCATGAGCCACAGAATGCAGGCTGCTTCTAGAGGTTAAAAAAGGCCAGGAAACAGATTCTCCCACACAGCCTCCATAAAGATATGCAGCCTTGCATACGCCTTGATGTTAGCTCAGTTAGGCCCATGTCAGACTTCTCACCTACCGAGTTGTAAGATAATAAATTTGTATTGTTTGAGCCACTGAACGTGGTAATTTGCTGTGGCAGCAATAGAAAACTAATACAGCATCTAAAGAAAAAGCGATCAGGGGCCCATAGGAATAAATTATTGTGACATCAGAACAAAGAGTATTATATAGCATTATTAATACTTCAATTGAAGTAAGACTAAAGAAGCAGAGTCAGATAAAACAACAATATGAATTGTGCAGCACTATCTTAAGAGGTCCCAAGAGCCATTCTCACTTGTTTTTCTGCCACAAAAGAATTAGAATCTGCCAATATACTGCTCTGCTTTTTCCTCTGTTCTTATGTTTCATCCTGTCTTTCTAACATTTAGAGGACATTACTAGACCCTCACAGATTCTAAAGCAAGGCAGGGACAGATTAAATAATCAATGTATTGCAGGTAAAACCTTAGAAATTGATAGAACTTTTAGTTTACCTAATCTACTGAGTTTCCATGGAACTTTAGAGATCTTGAAAAGTTTTATGGAGTATAGGGGCTATCATGAGGTATTGAGAGAGATGCTAAGACACCATCGTCCATTTCAATCAGAAATGTTCTGCTTTAATGTTAAGCTTCCACATAAAACCTGATTGAAAAAAAACCCACAAACTTATACTGCTAAAAAAAAAAAAAAAGCCATAAAGCCAGATGAAAACCATTTTTATCCAGATGAAAAAAAATCCAGAGAAGTTGTGAAAGATCTCGGCAAAGCTACTCAAAGTCTGAAGATGAGCAAACCTCTAAAAAACAGAGTACTACTGGCTGAGCATGGTGGCTCCGCCTGTAATCCCAGCACTTTGGGAGACTGAGGTGGGTGGATCACTTGAGGTCAGGAGTTCGAGACCAGCCTGGCCAACATAGTGAAATCCCGTTTTTACTAAAAATACAAAAATTAGCCAGGTGTGGTGGTGCACGCCTGTGGTCACAGCTACTCAGGAGGCTGAGGTGGGAGGATTGCTTGGAACCGAGAGGAAGAGGTTGCAGTGAGCTGAGATTGCACCACGGCACTCCAGCCTGAGCAACAGAGTGAGATCTTATCTTAAAAATAAAAGAAAAAGGAAAAGAAACAGTATTACTGAAAAATTAACTAATAGACTTATTGAAAAATTAACTAATCCCAATAATCTTTTACATTCCTTTGTAATCTCTATGACTGAAAATATGGTATTCTTTTTTTTTTTTTTTTTTTTTTTGAGATGGGGTCTCACTATGTCGCCCGGACTCACTGCAACCTCTGCCTCCCAGGCTCAAGCAATCCTCCCACCTCAGCCTCCTGAGTAGCTGGGACCACAGGTGTGTGCCTGTTTTTTTGGTAGAGATGGGGTTTCACCATGGTGCTCAGGCTGGTCTCTAACTCCTGAGCTCATGTGATTCACCTACCTTGGCCTCCCAAAGTGGTGGGACTACAGGTGTGAGCCACCACGCCCAACCGACATTTTTTTTTTTTTTTTTTTTTGAGACGGAGTCTAGCTCCGTCGCCCAGGCTGGAGTGCAGTGGCGCAGTCTCAGCTCACTGCAAGCTCTGCCTCCCGGGTTCACGCCATTCTCCTGCCTCAGCCTCTCGGAGTAGCTGGGACTACAGGCGCCCGCCACCACGCCCGGCTAATTTTTTGTATTTTTAGTAGAGGCGTGGTTTCACCGTGGTCTCCATCTCCTGACCTCGTGATCCGCCCGCCTCGGCCTCCCAAAGTGCTGGGATTACAAGCGTGAGCCACCGCACCTGGCCCCAGCCGCCATTCTTTGTCTGTAAAACTGACACTGACTTTTCCATAGAACACATATTTTTAAATTGTTTTCAAGTAGTATATAATATAATGAGTTACATACATAAGTTTTTCTTGTACCCAAAAATACAGATTTAAATTATCTATCTGGGGCAAGGGTATCATTTGTGATTATAAATATTAATTTCTATATAAGGATAATTAACCTTTAACAGAATCAAACATGCCACAATGTTTAGCCTACAGGCCTAACAAAGAAAAATCTTATTAGGGCTGGGCGCAGTGACTCATGCCTGTAATCCCAGCACTTTGGGAGGCTGAGTCAGGCAGATCACGAGGCCAGGAGTTCGAGACCAGCCTGGCCAACAGGGCGAAACGCCTTCTCTACTAAAGATCACAAGGTTAGGAGTTCAAGACCAGCCTGGCCAACATGGTGAAACCCTGTCTCTACCAAAGATACAAAAAATTAGCTGGGCATGGTGGCATGTGCCTGTAATCCCAGCTACTCGGGAGGCTGGGGCAGGAGAATCGCTTGAACTGGGGAGGCAGAGGTTGCAGTGAGCCGAGATCACACCACTGCACTCCAGCCTGGGCGACAGGACAAAACTCTGTTTCAAAAGAAAAAAAAAGAGAAAAATTTTGTCAGATAAAGGCTTGGAAGATATTATACTAAAAGGGTACTTTTTTGTTTTTTGAGACAGAGTCTCGCTCTGTTGCCCAGGCTGGAGTGCAGTGGCACGATCTCAGCTCACTGCAAGCTCCGCCTCCTTGGTTCTCACCATTCTCCTGCCTTAGCCTCCCGAAAAGGTACTTTTCAAAGGAAAAAAAAATTCAAATTTTGCCAGTAGTTTTCTGATCCATTTCTTTTTCTTTCCTCATCTGAACTAAACTTCATAATTCAGATAAATGAAGATTAAAGGGAAAAGACAGAAAAAGAAGGCCCAAGTTTGTTAAAGACTAAATTACTAATTTCATAAGAAATGCACTTTTGTTATTTTTACATTAGTTGAGCAAAAACTAGGCTAATAAATATTGTCTGATACTACTAGATTGCATTTAATGATAATGGTTTACAGGCACTAATATTCCCCTAACCTTCTTTTTACACTATTAATTTTCTCAGAAACTTAAAACAGAAGTAAAATGTGTCAACTCTTGTGTATCAATCTCCAAATAATAAAGTCATATTTTAGTCTTTAAAAGAACCGATTCAAAAAAAAAAGATCAAATAAAATTTATTTACCTCAACTAGTATACCAACAAAAGGGATAGAAGCTTCTTCATATTTCACAAAGAATACGTTGGGATTAGTCTTCCAGACTCCAAGCCATTTGTCTTTCAACTTTAATTTTTCTGATAGGTATTTACCCATAACTTCATCAGCATCTTCTGCCTAACAAGAGAAAAAATTGATCTACGTATAAATATATGAAATTATAGATTTTTAACCAAGTGGTTTTTTTTTTTTTTAACTGATTTCTATTTTAAAATGGAACCAATATAGCCTTAAACAATGAATGACCTGGAAAATTACAGATTTTAACTGAAACCACATCTAATGGATAACATCACCAACAAAAAATTAAACTTAAAAGCAATCTATTCACTCGAATAATTCATAGATAAGACAGCTAGTTATTGTTTATGTCTTAATTTTCAACTTTTTATAAATATCACTGCAGTGAATACTCAGGTACACGAATTCTTCTGCTACAACTTAAAAAAATAGGTTAGAAACATGAAATATTTGCTCTATTCCGTTTTATCAGATATGTGTTTTCTATTAAAAAAACAGCATGCCACCAGGCACAGTGGCTCACGCCTGTAATCCCAACACTTTGGGAGGCCGAGGCGGGCGGATCACCTGAGGTCGGGAGTTCGAGTCCAGACTGACCAACTGGAGAAACCCTGTCTGTACGAAAAAAAAAAACAACAAACAAAATTAGCCAGGTGTGGTGGCTCATGCCTGTAATCCCAGCTACTCGAGAGGCTGAGGCAGGAGAATTGCTTGCACCTGGGAGGAGGAGGTTGTGGTGAGCCAAGATTGCCCCACTGCATTCCGGCATGGGCAACAAGAATGAAACTCCATATATATATATATATATACACACACACACATATATACACATATATACACACATATATACACACACGCACACACATATATATATATATATATATATCATGCCGCATCGTGGACTGCTAAGTGGGAAGTACCCTTAATTTCTAGCATTCTAGTGTGTCAAGGCTAAGTGATCTTACTCATGTTTGGACATAAACTGTTAAATAAAGGTACCAAGATTCATGCCTGTGCAATGATAAGGCCAATATATCTTCATTTTTTAGGAGCTCTCAGAAAATTCTCTCTCAGGGCTGTCCCGTTAACTGACGAATTTTGTCAGAAACTCGAACCTTAACTCCTCTAGGGCAGGACGCGGGCACCTCTAACAAGGTGAACGCTCTATACATGTTGACTCCATTTACTTTTTTGAAACGCAAGTTTTCGTTGTGCCCTGTGGACCCCCATCCGCCTAAGAGGGAAGCCCCAGATGCCTGTCCCCAGGTTCCGGCGAGCTTCCGACCGTCGTCTTCCTGTCCCGGATCTGCTCACCTTACAGTCCTGCAGCACTTCGTCGCAATACAGTGACACCTTCTCGTCCCGCCACATCCCCCTCATACGGGACACGCAGACTGGGGGCAGGGGCTGTGCCTCCACCTCATCCTCAGGCTCTGGCAGCAGGGGCTCCTCCTCCGCCGCCGCCGCCGCCGCCTCTCCCGGGTCCTCGGCCTGAGCCGCGGGCAGGCCCGCTTTCCCTTTCACCTGGCGAGCAGAGGCCACCACCGACCGCACAGGGATCGCGGTGCCCTTCAGGGTGGTCGCGGCCGCCGTGTCCCCAGGGACAGCGGAGGCAGCCTTCTCGCCTCGCTTGTCGGGGCTGATGGTGCAGAATGAGTCCGTGGGCACCGAGGCCCTGGAGCCCGACGCCATCTCCTCAGCAGCCCAAGGGCCGGGGCAGCCGTTGGCCACTTTTCCCGCCCTCGGCCGCTCTGGCCAATAGGCGCGCTGTGCTTCAGGCCCGTAACGAGCGGCTGCTCCACGGAGTCCCACGGGGTGGGGTGTTGCGGCTCGGGGAGGGATGTGACGCGCGGCCCAGGGCTAGGGGGTGGGGGCCTGCGGGTAGAGCCCGGGGTCCTGCAGAGGCATTCAGGGTGCTGGGGGGCGCTCCTCAGAGCCAGGTGGGACAGGGCCAAGCGCCTGGGCTCAGGACAGGGGTCGGGGGCCCGGGGCAGTGTTGAGTGCGGCTCCGTGCCGAACCCTCACCAGGTGCCGCCCAACCAGAAGGTGCCAGTCGAGCCCCAACGCACTGGCTCTAACCCCAGCCCTCTGTCTACCCCAGGGGAGGTTTCCTTAGGGCCCTCATACGTTTCAGGGTGATTATGAGTCACCCTCCAGGTCATCAGGACCTAAAAAAATGCTCCACCTACCACTCCACAAAGCAAGCCTGAAAGAAAATTTGTTTTCATACTGGGAGGTGACACTAACTGGAACCCTCTGGTTATTACTAGAGGAAACCCTAGTGACAAATCTAGCAACCTAGATTTCCCCCTCATCCCCCACCTATTATTACAGGGTTCACCAAATAGGATTTCCTTTACATTTTAAACAGGACTCTCATTTTTTGCCAAGATGTGGTAATACCAAGGAGAAGCTAGTCTGTTTTCTTGTCTCTGTTGTGCTATTCAAAATTCTCACATAAAAGATATTATGTAACTGTTAAACTGGACAACAACTTCCAGCTGGGAGTGATGTGTGCAAACTATGAACATTTTCACGATAAAAGTCTGTTCAAGATCATACATTTTGGAGAACAACAGAGACCACTCACTCCTGTTATACACTGTTGAATGTATATTGAGCCAATTGGAATTAACGTTTGTTTACAGTCTAGCTGTGAAATACTGCACTGAAGCTGACAGCTCCCAAGGAGAATAGCATTGGGAAAACACCTGCCTTCCTTCACACTCGTCTGGAAGAACACTATGTTAAATTCTGAGTTTATTTTGAGGAAAATATTAACATCATGTTACTGTAGTTTAGGGAATAATTACAACATGCATCATGTTTCGACTCTATTCTTACTTTATTCCTTTCGTTGAGTCCTGGACTTTGTTTATAAGGATACTAACTCTGCATATTTCACACACACACACACACACACACACACATACAAATGTTTTACTCTAGTGTTTCTTCAAAAAAGTTTGTTTTTGATAAATTATGGGTTTTTTAATTCTTAGGTTCTGAATAATAAAGACCACCTGTCCTGGTCCAAAGTTTAAAAACAGCAACAGCTCCCTTTTCCTCCAAAAGGCAAATACTTGTTAGAAATCTGTTACATGCCACACAATGCATAGATGCCACAGTTATAGAGGTAAAAGACCAAATCCCCGCCCTCATAATCCTAGTGAAAGATACAGATGGGTCAGTAGATGATTGTGTTTGGTAAGGACCATGCTTTTATGTATATATACATAAATACATACATATATATATATACACACACAAATAATTTGTATTTATTTATTTATGTGTGTATATGTGTGTGTGTGTGTGTGTGTGTGTGTGTGTGTGTGTATTCCACATTGTAGGAGAAAAGGACCTTTCTTCTCCAAAGAAGGGATACTTAAGCTGAGTTTTTAAAACAACTTTTTTCTTTTTTCTGCCTCCCAAAGAAATTTAGCTTGTTTCTCCCACCTCCTATCTCCTCCAGGATGCTTTGACAAATGGAATGCCACTGTCCCTTTTTCCTACAATGACTCCCTTCTCCCTGGGTCCAACACAGAGCTCCCAATGCCCAGGCTCAAGATCGGTTTTCAGTTCCACCCATGGCCATTGTGTTTCTTGGTCATTCTTCAAGGGGTCTTTGTGTTCTCAACCTTCTCCCGCATTCCCAAGTGGAAGCTCTGTTGGCTCGCCCTCTAGTCCTCTTCCTGCTGAGCCAGTCTTCAACAGGAATCACACCAGAGTCACCAGGACCAGGAAGGTAGGCCCATCTGAAGGAGATTCTGGGCAGTGTGGTCTCAGAGGCCACAGTCTTTCTGGAGTCCCGTCTCTGGTTAAAAGGTAGGTGTCCCAAGAGCCAGAAGAGGTGGGGTCTGCAGGTGCAAAGCTGGTGTTCTCAATGTCGCCTGTGACCAGGAGCTTCGCCGGTTCACTGGGGAAAGATCACACATGGTTGTTATAGGAGCCAAAACATCGGTATGTCCCTCTGTGGGCTGTGGTCACAGGACCCATGGGGAACTCCGCCTGGACATTCCCATATCTGCGCTGTACGCAGCTGGATCTTCCGTCCTGTTACCACCAGATCCACAGAGTCACTGGGCTCCGACCAGAGCTCCCCAGCCAGACAGAAGCAGCTGTATAGCCCTGCCATGCGAGAGGTCATGAGTAGGATATGGAATTCAACTTTATTAATCCATTCAGGGGGTTTTGGTCTCTCCATGGCAGAAAGGCTTCCTTCAAAGTACAGCTGGTATTCAACAGCCCCAGAATTTCCCGGGTGACAGATGGTCACTGGCTTTTCATTTGGAATCATGAACTGGGTTCAGCCCAAATGATGGGTTTTGGAAGAGTCTGCTGCTGAGCACTGATCCTCTGGCTCAGACACAGCCAATGGCAGAGCAGGGCAGGGAGTGTAGAAGGCATCGCTCAGATTCTGCCAGGCGAGTGCCAAGCAGCAGGGTGGGGACTGAGCCCAGCAGGCCAGGAGATGCACAGTATGTGGTGGGTGAGGCCCAGCGCCCATCACCATGGGGCAGCTTTCACCTTGACTTTTTTCACAAGAAGGTTCACAGCTCCTCTCCACCTCTGACCATGAGCCTACAGAAAGGCCATGGTCCCTGTGACACATCTGACCACAGCTGTGGTCTAGCCAGCTCCTCTGATAATTGTCTGCTCAGCCTGAAATGCATTTCTGGGTCAAATTCTCAATTCTGCAATGTGGAAGTCATGCCCAGGGCATGGGTCAGTATACAGACCCATGATACCCCCTGAGAATCATATAAAAATATAGGGAATTTCACAATGAGATACCATCTCACACCAGTCAGAATGGCTATTACTAAAAAGTCAGAAATTAACAGATGCTGGTGAGATTGTGGAGCAAAGAGGAAGGTTTACACACTGTTGGTGGGAGTGTAAATCTGTTCAGCCACTGTGGAAAGCAGTTTGGAGATTTTTCAAAGAACTACAAATAGAATTACCCTTCACCCCAGCAATCCCATTCCTGGGTATATATCCAAAGGAAAATTAATAATTCTACCAAAAAGACACATGCACTTGTATGTCCAATGGAGCACTTCACAACAGCAAAGATATAGAATCAACCCAGGTGCCCAACAGTAGTGGATTGGATTAAGAAAATGTAGTACATATACGACATGGAATACTATACAGCTGTGAAAAGGCACAAGATTTTTGCAGCAACGTGGATGCAGGTGGAGGCCCTTATCCTAAGCAAATTAACACAGAAACAGAAAACCAATTACCACATGTTCTCGCTTATAAGTGGGAGCTAAACATTGGGTACACCTGAACACAAAGAAGGGACCAACAGTCACTGGGGACTCCAAAAAGGAGGAGGGAAGGAGGGGGGCAGACTTGAAAAACTATGTATTTGGTACCATGCTCACTAGTTGGGTGACTGGATCATTAAAAGTGCAAGCCTCAGCATTACATAATATACTCATATAAGAAACCTGCACATGTATCTGCTGAATCTAAAAAATATAAGTAAAAACAGGGACTTTTTAACCATGGCTCTTCTGTGTACAGCATGCACATGCTTGGATAAGTTAATTGGTTTTACCAGAATGGAATGATAACACTATCTTCTTCAATGATTTGTTATAATGTTTCAATAAAATAAAAGTGAAAAGAAAAGCTTCCCACTTAAAGACTTAATAAAGGCTGGGCACAGTGGCTCTCACCTGTAATCCCAACACTTTGGGAGGCCGAGGCGGGCTGATCACAAGGTCAGGAGTTCAAGACCAGCCTGGCCAATATGGTAAAACGCCATCTCTACTAAAAATACAAAAATTAGCCAAGCATGGTGGTGGGCACCTGTAGTCCCAGCTACTCGGGAGGCTAAGGCAGGAGAATCGCTTGAACCCAGGAGACAGAGATCACGCCACTGTACTCCAGCCTGGGAGACAGAATGAGACTCTGTCTCAAAAAAAAAAAAAAAAAAAAACCAAACCTTAATAAGAAAAGAAACATTTCTAAGTAAGTAACTAACTCTCCACTTAATAAAAAAAAGAGAGAAAACTCTCGACTAAAGTTGTGAAGATCTACGGTAAGAACAAATGTTCTATCTGTGAAATTGTGAAGAAGAAAAAAGTAATTGGTGCATATATAGGGTATGGTACTGTGCACAGTTTCCGGCATCCACTGGGGCCTTGGAATGTATCCTGGTGGATACGGGGGACTGCAAAGAAATGTGCTAATTCAAAACAGTGTGCAACATTGGAGTCTCCCTGCAGATACAAGAGGATGGACTGAGTGAGAAGTAGATTTCCCATATACTCTTGGGAGATGAATAACAATAGCACCCATTAGAGTGATAAAAGCACAATAGTAGAAAGGGATCCCTCTCTCTCTCTCTCTCTCTCTTTTTTTTTTCCAAGACAGAATCTTGCTCTGTCACCCAGGCTGGAGTACAGGGGCGCAATCTCGGCTCACTGCAACCTCCACCTCCCTGGTTCAAGCGATTCTTGTGCCTCAGCCTCCCGAGTAACTGGGACCATAGGCATGCACCACCATGTCTGGGTAATTATTGTATTTTTAGTAGATACAGGGTTTCACCATGTTGCCCAGGCAGGTCTCCAACTCCTGAGCTCAAGTGATCTGCCCGCCTCGGCCTTCCAAAGTGCTGGGATTACAGGAGTGAGCCACTGTGCTCAGCCTGACTCCTCTCTTTCTTCACTATCAAACTACTCTGTGCTATATAAGAAGAAAGGGGTGGAAGAGTTTTTCGCACTCTTCCACGTGGTCCTGAAAAGTGAAGCATGCACAGCCACTGTCCCTCTTCTTGACAGAAAAGTCTTGTCTCTTTCTCACTTCCCAAATTTGGCTTGACTCTCATGGTGTAGTCAACTTCTTGAAGGTTGCAGGATAAGATGCCAGGCAGGACAAGGGTTCAAGTACCAAGTCTCTTTTTTCAGTGCCTTCAACTCTTAGCCCCAAATTCCAGAATGTCCTTCCTCCATCTAGCCAGTATCCGTCCATTCTACTCGTCTAGATAGTCCCTACCCAAATGTCCTTATAACATTTTGAGGGATGGCATCATTCTCATTTGTCTATAACATCTTGCCTAGAACCATCAGTTTTACAGGCTGTACAGCAATGCTGGCACCTGCTTGACTTCTCGGGAAGCCTCAGGAAACTTTCAATCATGGCGGAAGGAAAAGAGGAAGCAGGCACATCTTACATGGCTGGAGCAGAAGCAAGAGAGCTAAAATAACTTTTATTGCTTTTTTTTTTAACCTCTGATATTTTTATTAGCCTCCTGCTCCCCAAAGAGTATCCTGCTTCTGCTGGCTTAATGTCTTAGAACTTTGGTGTCGTTGGTCTCAGACACCACTTTGCCATCCACTATCCAGCGGGTGGTGGTCTTTTGGATGGTTTGCATGGAGTTGCTGCTGTCCAGGGTATCACCAAGATTGAAGTCCTTGCCATCTTCCAGCAGGCCACGGTAGGTGGTGATCTCAGCCTCCAGCTTGACTTTGATGTTCAGCAGGGCCTCACACTCCTGGGCCTGGCACTGTCCCTCTGCCCAGGTCTGTGCTAGCTCTGACTCCAGGTGCAGCAGGATCCCATTGAGCTGATCCATCTGCAGGGCATAGTGGGCCTCCGCCTCCCTCAGGCTGTTCTCCAAGCTGGCCTTCAGATTTCTCATGGAGTCCAGGTTGATCTCCAAGGACTGGACTGTATGTATCAGCTCCGTGAGCATCATCTCAGCAACTTCAGCCTCAGTGGACTGCATGGTGACCACTGTGGTGCTCTCCTTAATCTACTGAGACCAGTACTTGTCCAGCTCCTCTCGGTTCTTCCAAGCCAGCTCGTCATATTGGGCCCAGATGTCTGCCATGATCTTGGCAACGTCCTGAGATTTGGGGGCATCTACCTCCAAGGTCAACCCAGAGCCGACAATCTGGGCTTGTAGGCCTTTTACTTCCCCTTCGTGGTTCTTCTTCATGAAGAGCAGCTCCTCCTTGAGAGCCTCGATCTCTGTCTCCAGCTGCAGCCAAGTGACACTGGTGTCATCAATGGCCTTGCGGAGCCCCTGGATGTCACTGTACAGACTGGCGCATGGCCAGCTCTGTCTCATACTTGACTCTAAAGTCATCAGCAGCAAGATGGGCATTGTCGATCTGCAGAACCATGCAGTCATTGTCCACAGCGTTTTCGAAGATCTGAGCCCTCAGGTCCTTGATGGCCTTGAAGTAATGGCTCTAGTCTCTGGGCCAGGTCACTTCTTCCCCAGGTGCTCCTGGATTTTGCTCTCCAGCTTCCGGTTCTCGGTCTCCAGGCTCCTCACTCTGTCCAGGTAGAAGGCCAGGAGGTGGTTCAGGCTTTGCATGGGCTCCTTGTCGTTCTGGATGCCTCCAATTCCTGCCAGACTCCCAGCCATCCCCGCAGCCAGGACCCCGGACCCCATGCCGCCCTGGAAGCTGGTGGAGCGGGACACGGAGATTTGGGAACCAGAGCCCCCGATGCCTGCATAGATGCTGGCTGTGCTGCTGACTGGCAGGGGGCC
Organism: Hylobates moloch; assembly: GCF_009828535.3. Lineage (NCBI taxonomy): Eukaryota > Metazoa > Chordata > Mammalia > Primates > Hylobatidae > Hylobates > Hylobates moloch. Next base: position 30,499,004 of record NW_026652293.1, on the reverse strand, counting down.
ATAGCTGGGTGCCTGGACAGAGCCCAGGGACTGGTAGTTGGTGGAGGTGGAGCAAGTGGTGAAGCTCATGCTGTCTGCAGAGGAGAGCAAGAGGACAGGACTTGCCGACGACCTACTTTTTACTAATTATGAAAGCAATGCCTCTACCCTGAGCCAGTTTGGACAATACAGAAAAGCATAAGAAAGAAGAAAACTTAAATGAACTGTAATTCCAACGCTCAGCAATAACTACTACTAGATTTTGGTATATTTTCTTTTAGTATTTTTTTCTATCACATTATTACAAAGTTTAGATCATATTAAATTTTATAGTTTGTTTTTCTATTTAGATAAGCATTTTCATATCATTAAAAATTACTTTAACACATAATTTTCAAGAGTGGCATGTAATTTCTTGGTATAAATATAATTTGTATAACCTTATATTTTCTTTTTTCTTTTTTATTTTTTTATATATGCTTTTATTTTTCCGTGATTACAAACACAACTGAATATCAAATGCACAAAGTAAGAATTATACGGGGAAAAAAGATCAGATACGTTCATATATATATCACCTTTTCAAGGCTATTTCCATCCAGAATAACCTTGGTTTGCCAGGGCCAATAGAAAGAAGCCACAAAATCGCCTTTAGTCAAATCTGTGTGTTTGCTTTCTTCTATAATTCCAATACCTCCACCATCAATGACTTGAGATAGCTGCCAAGGTGTTACATAATCAGTGCCAGTGTCTTCATCCATTCTACAAGGAAGGCCATCACTTCACACTTGGAAGGTTGCACAGTGGCCAGGCAGAGGCGCTCCTCACTTCCCAGACGGGGCGGTCGGGCAGAGGCGCTCCTCACTTCCCAGACGGGGCAGCAGGGCAGAGGCGCTCCTCACTTCCCAGACGGGGCGGTCAGGCAGAGGCGCTCCTCACTTCCCAGACGGGGCGGCCAGGCAGAGACGCTCCTCACTTCCTAGACGGGGCAGCCGGGCAGAGATGCTCCTCACTTCTCAGACGATGGGCGGCGGGGCAGAGGCGCTCCTCGCATCCTAGATAATGGGCGGCCAGGGAGAGGCGCTCCTCACTTCCCAGACGGGGCGGCCGGGCAGAAGCGCTCATTATATCCCAGATGGGGTTGCCGGGCAAAGACACTCCTCACTTCCCAGACAGGGCGGCCGGGAAGAGGCACTCCTCAGTTCCCAGACGGGGCGGCCAGGCAGAGGTGCTCCTCACTTCCTAGACGGGGTGGTGGCCGGGCAGAGGCGCTCCTCACTTCCCAGATGGGACGGCCGGGCAGAGGCGCTCCTCACATCCCAGACGATGGGCGGCCAGGCAGAGATGCTCCTGACTTCCTAGACGGGGTGGCGGCCGGGCAGAGGCTGTAATCTTAGCACTTTGGGAGGCCGAGGCAGGTGGGTGGGAGGTGGAGGTTGTAGCGAGCTGAGATCACGCCATTGCATTCCAGCCTGGGCAACATTGAACATTGAATGAGCAAGACTCCGTCTGTAATCCCAGCACTTCGGGAGGCCGAGGCGGGCAGATCACTGGAGGTCAGGAGTTGGAGACGAGCCTGGCCAACACAGCAAAACCCCCTCTCCACCAAAAATACAAAAACCAGGCAGGCGTGGTGGTGTGCGCGTGCAATCCCAGGTATTCGGCAGGCAGAGGCAGGAGAATCACGGGAGCCCGAGGCAGGGAGGTTGCAGTGAGCCGAGATTATGCTGCTGCACTCCAGCCTGGGCAACAGAGGGAGACCATCTTGAAAGAAGAAAGAAAGACAGACAGACAGACAGACAGAAAAAGAAAGAGAGAGAGAGAAAGAAAGAAAGAAAGGAAGAAAGAAAGAAAGAAAGAAAGAAAGAAAGAAAGAAAGAAAGAGAGAGAAAGAAAAGGAAGGAAGAAAGAAAGAAGAAAAGAAAGAAAGAAGGAAAGAGAAAGGAAGGAAGGAAGGAGTATAATCCTATATTTTCAAGCATTTGGGCTACATTAATTTCTGTGGCATCAAATATGCCATTTTGAATATCTTTGTGCCTAAGATTTTGCTTATATTTCAGATATTCCTCTAGGGAAAAGTGGGATTACTGAGTCAAGATGTAGAAACATTTTAATGCTCTCAGTATTGCCAAGCTGTTTTCCAAAAAGAATGTAATTAATTTCTACTTCTGTTAGCAGATAAAATTCTCAGGTTGGCCGAGTTATGAAAGAGAAGGAAACTATAGGCACCTAAAGCAGGGACAGAGTGTGGGGATGGAGTAAGGTAAATATTCTAAGCAGAGAGAGTAGTTAGTGGCTTTATCCAGGGGTAAAAGAACTTGGTCTAGGTAGCTGAATATAACAGGAGTAGAGAGGACAATTTGGGACAAAAACTCAGGCTGTAGAGATATGCATAAGCCATATTACAAAGAATCACGTGTATTATGTTAAGAAGTTGAATTCTAGCCTTACTGATAAACTCACCCTTATTCAACTTTGTGTCCCACCCCTGCTCTAGCACCCTCAGCATTCATTCCCATATAAACTATCCTACCTCCTGCCAGTATATATTGACTAGCTCCTTCAGGGTATAGTTATTTTCCTCCCTTAGCCACTTCAGCAGTTCCCCAGCCAGTTATGTTGTGTCTTAACCCTATTTATTGGATTAGTGGCCAGGAGTAGATCCTGAAAGTGGTGGCTGTCATCTTCAGAAGCAGAAGTTCAAGTGGGCTCAAGTGAGCCTGATGTTCGAGTGGGGGCCTGCGTAGAAAGGGGAGGGTGCTGCTGGGCTTGTGTGGGCACTAGGGACCAGGCCTGCTTCAGAGCAACAGGAGGGTCTTTGGTTTCTGCATACAAGGGCTAGTTTCCACATTAGGTTTTGTGGCCAAAAACTCCTGGTCTTGTCTTGCTCTCACAAAGACCTTGAATGGAATATGTGGCTATGACAGAATTGAATTTGAGAATTTTAAGGTCCTGGGCATCTTTCTTTATCTCTTGTTCCCAAGGATCTAACCAGTAGCCATTCTCCTGGCTTGCTCATGGAATGCCATTCCTACTTCTCTCCACCTACCAAAATATTTCTAGGTCAGGTTCTGATACGTGGCCCTAGTCAAAATCAACCCTTCCCTCCTTCATGTTCTCAGAGTACTTTCTGCCCCATATTATACACTGGAAACACTTCATGTGCTAGCCCAATGACATTCGTATCTTTTCATCCCCAGTACTTAACACAATGCTTGACATCTACTAGTGAAAGTTTAAAGAACTGTACAACTATATGGGTACATTTTTTCCCCAATATTTGGGCTGAAATGTGTATCTGTCCTCCTCTCACCCCCAGGTTGTGACCTCCTTGACGCCAGGATCAGGTTCTGTTCATCTTTATGTCCACTGGAGAGTTTACTTCGCACAGGGCTGTCACACCACAGCTTCTCAACAGATGTGTGCTAAATTCTATAAATCAGTGTGAATATTTGTATGCTGTTATTATCTGTGGGTTAGGCTGTCTGGGAAAGCTCTGGGTTAAATCCGCAGGCTGTTTCCACATAGGAATGATCTAAGTTATACATGCTTATTTTAAAATTAGAAGTCACTATTTTCTACCAAAAAATTCTTATCAAAACTTATATTCTTCCTGGTTCACTGTAAAGCAGAAAGTAGTCTCTGGGACTGCAACCCTGCAGTCTCTGGGCATATAACTCTTTGAGATCTTTTTTCTTTTAGAAAGAAAAAGCTAAGCACTAATAAGTAATAATAGCTGGCTCTCAATAAAACAAAATAGATAACAGTCACTGACATTTCAGAGATCCACTCAGACTCAGAGTTTCCTTGATATTTCATTATTATCTGGAGTAGGGACTTGGGGTTGACAGCAAAGCAGATCTACTTGATATAAGAGCAGAGGCATAATAGGGGCTGGAGTGTAATGTAAACAGCTCTGGAATGGGTGGGGGGTGTATTGAAGAGACAGCAGTGACCTGGAGGACTCACCTCCCCTTTGTTCTAGTAAGGACTTTTAAACTGGCTTTAGGTAAAAAGTTGGGACCAAAATTAAAAGGAACTGAAGGATCTCATTGGCAACAGGCTTGAGATTCTGCAGAGGAGAAAGAATACCTCATTTATTTTACAGATATGTATTGAGCACCTATTCTGTGCTGGCATGGTATTTGGTGCTGGTGCGGAAGACACAATAAACATGATTTTTTTTACCTAAAATTGTCAAGAAAATAAAAACACATATCTACCCCAAAACTTGTCCATTCACATCCACAGCAGAATTATTTATAATAGCTAAAAAGTGGAAAGAACTTAAATGTCAATCAACTGATAAACAGATAAATAAAATGTGGTATAGCCATATAATAGAATACTATTTGGCTATTTAAAAAGGAATAAAGTACTGCTGATACATACTACAACATGGATGAACCTTGAAAACATGCTAAATGACAGAAGATGAGGTCACAAAAACCCATATAACATATGATCCCATTTATATAAAATGTCCAGAATAGGCAAATCGATAGAGACAGAAAGTGCATTAGTGGTTGCCTAGGGCTGGGGGTTGCGGGGGAGTGCCAGGGAAGAGGGGCAGAGTTTGAAAAGGAATGGGAGCTGACCGCTAATGGGCCCAAGATTTCTTTCTGGGAGTGATGAGAATGTACTATAACTGATTGTGATGGTGACTGCTCAACTCTGGGAACCGAAACCATTGAATTGTATGCTTAAATGGGTGAACCGTATGGTATGTGAATTATATCTCAATTTTTAGAAGTAAAATTTATGGCACATTATATGATAGTTAGGTGCTATGGAGAATGATAAAAATATGGAGATGGATAGGGCAGAGCAGGGATGAGGACATTTTGGAGAGTAGGCCCCGGATATAATTTTTATACAGAGCACAGAGGGAAGGTCTCACCCATAAGATGATGTTTGAGTGAAGATCTAAAGGAGGTCAAAAGGAAAATCTTGGACTTTGACGGTTGCAAAATAAGGAAAGTTTTTTCCATTACCAAGTCATTCCCGCAGGGTACAGTTCAGATATAAAGAACATAGATAAATTAGTAGTAACACAGTTTTAGGAAGTCGAATACTAACACATTATTTTCATATTTCCCTATATAAGAATAAATAAGTCTCACATCGGTCAGAAAACACTAAATGAGTACACTGGGGATTTAGGTATTTTGGAAGTTTTGTATGGTGGAGATTTGGTTTATATTATTTTGGAGGTACACACCAGGATGCTGTGAAATGTAATTGTATTTCTTTTTCCTTTTGTTTTTCTCAATTGAAAAAATACGTATTAATGAACACTTCATTCGGCCATTTATTCAAAAATAATTTCTCTCTCTTAGAACACTATTTTTTTTCCTCCTCAACTCTTTGACATTAACTTTGTAAACCACAAAAAAACTAAAAAAAAAAACAAACAAAATGCTTTGTAAACAAATACTCAATGGCAGTAAGAAACACAACGGTTCTTTGAAGCCTGTACCTCCTTATTTTGACCAGAGGAGAGCACTAGAGAGCTTTCGGGCTATTGAAGGGCCCCCCAATCCCAAAGGGCTGGGTGGAGCCTGAAGCATTCCTTCAGCCAGGCGTAGATTTAAGTCCTGACTCAGAAGACAACAGCACAGCACTTTGCTAAAGGGCAAGCTCAGACACATTTCCCTAACATATAACACTTCTTTCACCTCAGATGTGATGTTCTGCTAAACCTTCAACATTTCATAATGTGTACTAACCCCTTGATACTTGTTTTGTGTTCTGCTTTTGTTTTCAGCTATTTGGGAGGTAAACAATGATTTTAATTTCATTTTACATAAACCACACAAAAAAGAAAGAATCACCATACATGTTTAAGGGCACATGAGCTCCACTAGGGAGAGGCAGTAATGGGTATGGATGAGACACAACCTAAAACTTCCGACTAAAGCTACCCTGGTGAAAAGCCAATGGCCCAAACTTGTCTTAACTATCAGAAGTCTTAGGTTTCAATTTTGACAGGAAAAGACACTAAGAATAACATCAGCTAATTAGCCTACAATTTGAAAAATGTATAAATATCTAATAATGGAGCAGACACTTAAAATGTATAACAACTGGGGTGTCAAGGGCAGAAGACAACAAACAGACACGCTCAACCACTGTTGATGGAAATAGAAATAGTTAAAATCTTATTGGAAGGCATTTTGGTAAAACAAAACAAAAAAAAAAAACTTTCAAAATTTTAAGTGTGCATAACTTCAACCCAGCAATTCCATCTCTAGATATAAGTTCCCCAGAAAGGCTGCACATGCACACAAAAATTTTATTTATAATAGTTTTAATAATAATGATAATAGCATTTAGCACTTACTATGGGCTAGGTGCAGTTCAAGAACTTTACATACGTTGACTAATTTATCTCTAAAAACGGCCTGGTGATCCCCATTTTATTGATGAGGAAGCTGAGGCAGGGACAGGTTAAGTAACAGCTGTGAAGAGGTGGAGCCAGGATTTGAAGGCAGGGAGTCTGATCCCAACGCCCCTGCTCTTAACCACTATGCTATGCAATACAAGGATATTTATTGTAGCATTGTTTATAGTGGTGTAAAACTAGAAACAGCCCATGTCTAGCACTAGTGGGATCGTTAAACAACCATATTGTCAAAATGAAGTCAATCTAGGTGCCCTGACTCAGAAAAGGCCCCAAAGGCATATTGTAGAGAAGGGGAGGGAGAGAAGCAATTCTCAGAATAATACATATCATATGATTCCATTTGTGTTTCTTTTCAACTACACATTTTTATTTGGACATATATTCAAGCATAGAAAAAGGATGGAAGAACATACAGACACCAAACTGTACCAGTTGTAGTCCTTGAAGAGAGTGCTATTGGGAAGGGGGTAGTTGTAAAAGAGGAATTTCAATTTCATATTTTACCCTATGTAATTCTGTATTACTTAAAAGTCTTAAAATAAAGTATATTTACATACTACTTCTGCATTTTTTAAAAAACAGGAACACTCTTTCAAAGACTAAAAAAGGACACACACGGGCTGGGTGCGGTGGCTCACACGCCTAGTCCCAGCACTTTGGGAGGCCGAGGTGGGTGGATCGCTTGAGCTCAAGAGTTTGACACCAGCCTGGGCAACAGGGTGTAACTCCATCTCTACAAATACAAAAAAAATTAGCCAGGTGTGGCGGCGAGCGCCTGTAGTCCCAGCTGCTCAGGAGGCTGAAGTGGGAGGATAGTTTGAGCCCTGGAGGTCAAGGCAGCAGTGAGCCATGACTGCATCACTGCACTCCAGCCTGGGCAACAGGTGAGACTCTGTCTCAAAAAAATAAAATAAAATAAAGACATAGTGTAAACATCGAAGGGAATCTTAGCAAACAGTTCAGTCAACTCCTTCATAGTACTAATGAAGAAACCGCAGTGTTAGGAAGTAAAATGGAGCCTGTATTGTTACGCCTATAACGGCTGCTCTAAGCTAGAGGCTGCCTGCCTGACTCCTGCCCCAGAGCTCTGTGTTACTACTTTGCTTTCACTCTGGAGAAACCTCTGAAAGTGAGTTATGCACTATCTTAATGTGATTTGACAGTTACATTGTATTTCATAGATTCATAGTTATGTGGCCTTTTAAAACGTTTTGGAGGAACATATGTCACTCATTCATTCAACAAATATTTATTAAATAAAATAATTAGATATTACTAATTAGGTGCTAATTGTTATATGCTAGGTACTGTTCTAGGCCCTGGAAATATAACATTGCTCAAGATATACACAGTTGTCGCCGTCAAGAATTATGGGAAAATGTTCACCACATAACCACATAGGAAAAAACACATTATGAAGCTGTATGTCCTAAATGAAAATGCACAAAAGTGTTAACAGTTATCTCTGGAGTTTTAGGAGATTTTTATGTGGTTCTTTATGTGTTTCTATGTTTTCTTTCTTTAGGAAGTTTTCAACTGGCATGTATTTCCTTCATGATGAGAAAAATATATTTTAAAGAATCAAACAGTAGCTCTTTGTGTAAGTTTTGAAACCTGTTGAACTATATGAAAAGAGAAAAGGGTCATTATACCAGGAGAAAGGAAATGTTTCCCTGAAAAGGAAAGGCTTGGACAAGCTCTTCTGTTATTGATGCTGAACCATAAGTCTAAGGAATTCCCAGGGAAAAGGCTTTTCAGAGAGTACTTCTGGAGCTGTGAGACATCTTTTGTCATATTACTAAGGAACATCAGACAGTACACTTTGGGGGAAAGAGCGATGGAAGACAGTCCAGACTAGTGCTTTAGTCTTCAAGCTTCGGAGATGGACGGTATGGACGCAGATCCCAGCTCAACCCCTTTCTAGCTATTGCAACCTCAAGAAATTTGTTTGCCTTTTTGAACTTCAGTTTCTCCATCTGTGAATGGGAATAATAATGGAACATACATCATTTGGTAGTTAGGAGAATTAAGCGAGATAATGTATATAAAGAGCTTAAAACTGTGGTTGGCACATAATTGTGCTTAGTTTATGTTACCTGCCACTTAGCTCAGAAGCGGAATCAAATTCTCACTTCCCTGACTACCCACCTCCCTACCACACATACAGTCTGCACATTCATATGCACCCACACACCAAAGAAATACAGGTTATACCTTAGAGAAAATGTCTTCAGTACTGTTTCAGCAATTACACAAATTAACTCATCTACCTAACAATTGGACTAAAAATAGAACAATCCTGTATATTAAAATATAATAAATAGAAAATGATACACTAAAATGTTTTTCTTTTCACAATGTGTTTTGGGCTTCCTCAATGTCCACAGAAATCAGTCTCAATATTTTATTATATCCTTTGCTTTATTTTCCAAATCCCTTAAAAATAACTAATAATGGAGGAACTCCGGCAACAAAAGAAGGCTTAGCTCTGTGTGCCAGAGCTCCCAATTAAGCTAAGGTCTGGGTGCTGCCCTGACATATGACAAGCAGAGCTATCCAGCTTGAAGAGACCCTATAGGACTGGACAATGAGGACATCCACAGCACCCATGATACCTTACCCCTTACCCTTTGCCTATTATCAGAGGGTTGATGCGTCAGCACTTTGAAACTTTGAAGAACCATTGTCAAAGACCCTGCTTTTGTGTAATGCAGTGTGTACTAGATTTTGAAGGAAAGTAAAACAATTTATTAAACCTGCAATGAAATAATAAGATTATTTTCCAACAAGTAGTCCTATTGCTGAGAGCCCTCTTGTAACCATGATGGAAGCCAGCCTGGGTACAAAGACAGCAGATGGCATAAATAATGGCAGAAAGAAGAAAAGCCATACTTCTGATCCAACTATGCCTGAAGCTTGGAACAACCTCTGGACTCCTCAGTTATGTGGGCCAATAAATACCCAAGCTTTTTTTTTTTTTTTTTTTTTTTTTTTTTTTTTTGAGATGAAGTCTCACTCTGTCACCCAGGCTGGAGTGCAGTGGCCCAGTCTCAGCTCACTACAACATCCACCTGCGGGGTTCAAGTGATTCTCCTGCCTCAGTCTTCTGAGTAGCTGAGATTACAGGCACCGGCAACCATGCCCGGCTAATTTTTGTATTTTTAGTGGAGATGGGGTTTGACCATGTTGGCCAGGCTGGCTTTAAACTCCTGACCTCAAGTGATCTGCCCATCTTGTCCTTCTAAAGTGCTGGGATTATAGGTCTGAGCCACCATACCCAGAGAGTTTTTTTTTTTTTTTAATTAAAAAATACAAAAATTAGCCAGGCGTGATGGTGCACGCCTGTAATCCCAGCTACTCGGGAGGCTGAGGCAG